>NW_006286303.1:3243571-3252573 GCF_000327345.1 Myotis davidii | reverse complement strand
TTGAGGAAGCTTTCTAAAATGCAAATATTTATTCCTGAATATAGTGCCTACCATACTATTTTTGTATATTGTCTTATTCAATTCTCAAAACATTCTTAGGAAGCAAATGAAATCATTGATGTATTTTGCAGATGAAGAGCTTGAAGTTTCATACAGTGACACGGTGACTAAATCATGGAACCAGAGGCCAAAGTCCGGAGGTCACAGTCTGACTGCACCCCCCCCACCCGACCTCCCGCCCCGCTCTAACGCATGCTCACATTCACTCCCAAGAGTCTCAGAGTTCTGAGAATAAAGTTCAGACTCCTTAGTTTAGTATTTAATAAGGCTCTTATAACATGGCTTTGCTTTATGCCTCTATTTTTATCTCCTTCACACACACTATTTGCTAGAGCCATTCACAATAAATGAGATTTGCCCAAATGCATGGTATTTCCTTGTTTATTTGTTTTGGAACAGTTTGTCAAACATATGACACTTTACTCAACATTTGTACTGAAAAGAGCATTTAACACAAGTGTTCAAGTCCATTTATTTCACAAAGCATACCAACCGGTGTGATCAGCACCCAGATCAGGAAACAGAAAGCCAGCGCCCTGGAGACCCTCTATGGCCCCTCCTGTCATTCCTGCACAAGGGAACCAACATCTTGACTCATAACCCTCAACATTGCACCTTGCTTTTTTCACTCCACTACACCCTCCCTGAGAGCTTGCCCATATTAATAGGAAAGACCTGCATCCCATAGGCATTGGATTGGGACCATTGGTGAGTCTTGGCCTCTCTCTGAGCCCCTGATGTTCCAATTATTAAAGACTTTGAATATACCTGCATCATATTGTTTTATGTAGCAGACACAGTTTCCTCTGGGTAAACTATTCTCACCTCCTCTTCTTTACCTCCTTCCCACTTACTCTCTGTAAAAAGTACCATCGCCCTACCCATCTCTCAACTCCTGTCCCAGGATCTAAATCTAAGGTACCTCTCTGCATTGGCCTTGTCCACTGGACTGCTTGCTACCTGGATATACTGGTACTTGCTGTCTCCTCTCCTAGATTGTAAGATGCCAGAGTAGGGACTGATCATATTTACCTTGGTATTTTAGGCTTTGAGCATAGACCTAGTTTATGGTAACCTTTCAACCAATGTTGCGTAAATAAAGCCAATGCCCGCATGAATGAGACCCACGGGTTAACTGGAGATGCCCCCCTTTTCTTAGAGATCTTTTAGAGACTCCCTTTGCTTTATGTGTGGTTCTTCCTGGCTCACTGACCCGAAGTTACATCCAGCCCTACAAACAATTGTTGTTTCTCCTTAACCCTGGGACAGAAATAAAACTGGCTGCAGAACTTCAAGTGAACAGCATGTTCCCAAAGACATGTGCTTTCCATGAGCGAATCTGGATGCTGAAGTACACACTGCGAGAAGCTTGAAGGATGCATTGAGAGATGAAAGGAAAAAAGCAATGAACAGCAACAACAAAGAACAATACCCTGGGGCCGGGGGGAGGAGGGAATGTGGATTTTGGTACAAAGAGACGGGTCTGATTAATGCATGCTGCTGTTTGCTATTTTGGTTTCTGTTCAGATTTATGTTTTGATACCAGACTTTCCTTTCAGAACATGTCAAGTCAGCAGGCGATTGGGCGGTGGAATCTCTTCCATTAAAATAGCACATCTTATAATGCGCCACGCACCGCTGGGTCCCCCTCTTTGGAGATGAAAGATTTAAGCATCGTTACTGCCATTGCAAACGCACAGATTAATCAAGCCAGTCAGGCCCTCTGTTCTTTTTTTTTTTTCATTTTCCAAACTTTCTCTGGCTGTGACCTAAGACCTCGGTTATGGTCAGATAAGACCATTTCTTCCCACCATCCATGCCAGCCTTTGAAGCAGGGGCTGCCGAAACCTCTGCAGCTGTGGGCCCCCAGGCACTCTTTGATGTCCCGGTTGGTTTTCATGAGAAGGGTTTCGCTGCTTCGGTGCTTGTGAGCTCTCGAGGAGTTCTGGGAATCCTGCTGCCAATTCTCTTCCGCTCAGTTTCCCTTCGTGTGTGACTCACTTGTCTTTAGCGCGGGCAAGTGTCCTCAACAGCGGGCAGGAACGTGCACCAGAGCTTGGGCATGGAGGGCACCAGGCCCTGAGAACAGCCGTGCCGACTTTGAACATGGCTTGGGAATGGCTTTTCTCCCAACAGGAGTTATAAGAGCACCACCACCGCCACCGCCACCGAACACTTCATGTCCGCGCTGTGCTGTTCCCTCATTCACTGATCCATTCCACAGCTGTTTATTGAGCAACTACTATGAGCCAGACACTTCTCTTGACACCAGGGATTCAGCAGTGAACAAACCAGAGAGGAGTCCCTGCTGTCATAGAACTTACATTTCAGCTGGGGGCAAATGACAAAACCAGTACGTGCACGGGGAAAAGAAAGGTGGTAAGTGCTGTAGAGGGAAATAAAGCAGGGGCTGGGCGAGCATGACTCTGCACCAGCCTTAGCATCTGAGAAGCAGGTAGGGGCTCCATTTTACATCAGAGACAAAGGGAGGCTTGAAGAGACGAAGTAACTGGTCCTCTCATTTGCTCCCACATCCAGTCAGCACCCGGTTCTGTGGGGTCCAGCAGCACTTCATCTCCCAGAGTGCCCACACATCTCACCTTCCCTCTCCAGCCCGATGCCAGTGTGGCCTCATGCCCTCTCTCACTGCTGCCAGGGTTGTCTGTACAAAATGTACACTGGTTACATATGCCTACAACATTCAGTGGTACCTCATTGTTTTTGACCAAATTTCTATTGTTATAGCTCCTGCTTCTCTCTCTGTGTTCATATTTAGAACTACCTGTAGCTCCTTCCATGTACCATGGCGTTTCGTCACTTTGTTCCTCCTGGTCTGACACGTTCAACTCCTGAGAAGCTCCTCTGACGTGGGACTGAGCTCCTCCTTCTCTGCACCTGCACATCCCCTCCGGCGCACACGCATCTCTCCTCCTGCAACCCGCAGTCTTCCTGCCCCTCTCCACAACACGCCTGAGCTCCCCGGGGTAATCTACACCACGGCAGGTAGGGTACCTAGTAGTCTCGTATGTCTTCTTTACGCACCGCGGTGATGAGCACACAAACCAGGCTCTGTGACTGCTCACCAGCAGACAAAGTTCAGTGACTGTCAAAACCAAGTTTTTGTTTTTGTTGAATGATTTCTACCAGAGTCCATCTCACTAGAACTTAATGGGTCATATTTAGCTAATGTTAGACAAACATCACCCCTACCTCATAGCATGGAGTATAATTAAGAAGAGGAAAATATGAACAATGGTTGTAAATAGTGTTGCAAATGGACATTCTAGAACCTGGACTTACTTAGTCAGCAAACACCCAGTGCGGGGATGCTTCCTCTTGTCAGAAGGACCATGAGTATAACTGGCCAAAGCCAACAGCCATCTCTCCCAGTCTGGTTTTCCTTGTGTCACCAATGAGGGGCTGGACTAGATGACCTCCAGGCATGGCCAGCTCTCGGTCGGTCCAAGGAACTGATGTCATAGTTCCCTGACAGTCACGATCTTTGCCCTTCATCCCCACAGCGTATTCACCCCCACAGCGCACTTCACCCCCACAGCGCACTGCACCCCCACAGCGCCCTTCACCCGCACAGTGTACTTCACCCCCACAGTCCCCCACAGCGTACTTCACCCCCACAGCGCACTTCACCCCCACAGCGTATTCACCCCCACAGCGTATTCACCCCCACAGCGTATTCACCCCCACAGCGTACTTCACCCTCACAGCGTATTCACCCCCACAGCGTATTCACCCCCACAGCGTACTTCACCCCCACAGCGCACTTCACCCCCACAGCGTACTGCACCCCTGCTGTGGGTGCTTCTGCAGGTCTTTCAATCATATGTGGACCGTCTCTGATCCCCATGGTTAAGGGGCAGGCCACTGGCAGCCAGGAAGTTGCAGCGTGATCCCGCCCCTCAAACATTGTTGAATAATGGTCCAAGAATGGATCTCCGACCCAGGTGGGGCCAACTTTAGATCCTTCCTTGGGAATGGAGACTTGACCTAAGAAAGACAAGGCTGAATCAAAGCTTAGCTTGTAAGAACCAAAAGCTGTGGATTAGCTCTCCAGTCGTTCATTCACCTCATACTGAGTGAGCACCTGCTGCATGCCCGGCCTGTTCTCAGCGCCTCTGCAGGCTGGAGCACGGCTCAAAGGACCGCCTGGTTTCCCGGTGGCAGCCCAGTTCGCAGTCCCAGGCTTCCCAAGGCCACTGCATCGCTGCCCTTGGTTCCCCGACATTCTTGGTCCTCACAGCAAACGATCCTTTCTCTGATTAATTAGTGCAATTTGTTGGCATTTTAATTGCAACTGAGAGAGTTTCAGCGCCCACCCCCTCTCCACCACCAGCTTCTCGGGGGCCCTGAGCAGTTGTTCTGTTTCCTTGTGGCCCTTTCCTATTGCCCCCAAGGCAAGGACGCTCTCAGACTAGCTCAGATGAAGGGCCCAGAGGCAAGCCCTGGGTCCCCTTGGACTCTTTTTCAGAAATCTTTTAATTTTTTCCAACTAAGCATGGCCACATAAGAAATGGAACAACAACACAAAAAACTTCTTAAAAACACACATAAAAAGAAATAAAGCGGCCTTATGCAATTTTCAGATAAAACCACCCTCCTCACGCCAAGTCCAGTGGAGGAAACATCTTGACAAATCATGTCCGTTAGTCAAAACAAGCTGGGGTCCAAACACATGGAGTAGATATAAAATATATTATTTTCAGGAGACTGAAACCCACACCACAAATTCCAGAAACGCATTTTGAAAGTGCTGCCCATTAGACACGCTAGTTTTAAATTAAATTAACGTTGTAGTGAGGGGGAAGGTATGCTTCGGTTTATTTATTAGATCACTATCGAGCTTTCCTGTAAGGAGACCAAGGTGCTCCGGGAACAGCGTTCGTGGAGAAGACTGGCTGTTTGAAGAACCCCAGGCTCTGCCAGAGCGCTTCTCTCCCGTTTGGTTCCCCCTACCCCTAGGGCACTGCCCTTTGAAGCCCGGCTTTCTGTGGCTAACCACAGTCCTTCTGGCTGAGGAGTGCTTTTGGCTGGCTTGAAACACGTTCTTAGAGATGCATGAAGAATGATCTCATGGGCATGCTCACTATTCTCCCCGTGTTACCTTACGGGCTCCATGCAGTGAGCTGGGAGAGGACGGTCCTGCAGCTCAGTTTCTTATCACTCCGCTGCCTCGGTTTTCTTTCCTTCCTTCCCTCCCCCCTCTCTCCCTCCCTCCTTCCTTTCTTTTTGGAGACTATATTATTTAAAAAAAGATTATGGGCAAAGAGCAGACAGGCCTTTCATTACCAAAGACTTTTGGGACCCACCTTAAAACCAGGTCTGAAGTGTAAGTGAATTTTCCATCCTCTAGGCCAGTGAAGGCGAACCTATGACACGCGTGTCAGAGGTGACAGGCAAACTCATTTTTTTGGGTTGATTTTCTTTGTTAAATGGCATTTAAATATATAAAATAAATATCAAAAACATATATCTTTGTTTTTTTTTGGGAAAACTCTGAGACTTCACCAAACACCTTCTTGCCGAGCTGGACAGTCAAACGTATATTTAGGTGGAGTATATACTGCATTTCCCAAAAGTGGCCACAAGAATATTTTCTGCTCCTCATGCTCTTGCTCTCTTCTCAAAGAAAAGAGTGTGTCCCCTCCCCTCGACCCAGAGTGGGCACTGGTGCCTGCCTGCACACATGGAGCGCTGTGGGGGAGATGCTGTGTGGCTTCTGAGGCTTCCCCTGGCACACTCTCTCAGGAGTCTGGTCTTGCTGGACTCTAGTGCCTTGTCCTTGGAACACAGCTGCCATGCTGTGAGGGAGCTCAGGCCACGTGGGGAGGGGCATGGGAGGAACTGAGTCCCTTAGCTGCCAGGCTGGGCTGGGCTATGTGCCCACAGTCAGCATCTACTTGTGAATGCGCCATCTTGGAGGCGAATCCCTCCCTGTTGAGCTCTGCCCAGAGTACAGCTTCATGAACAGAATAAATGATCGATATTATTTTAAGCCAATGTTTGGAGACGGCTTCTTAGGCAGCAATAGAAAACCAGAACAGGGGGGATGAAGGGCTTCCCTGGACAGTCTGATGTATGCAGAAGCGCATGCTAAAGCAATACAAAGAGAGCGATTTTAGCAAGTTGCAGGATGATGCAAACAAGGCCTGACTTTAGTAAGGGCAGAATCCAGCTGCTCTGACTTCCCTCTCACGGAGGATTTACTTGATGCAGAAAATCTTAGATTCAAAGGCATTTTTCTTAACGTTCACTGGCTGCAGACATTTACATGATGAGATCGACGTCTGCGAGCCACTTCCCAGTGTCTGGGATGGAGGCTTCCAATCCCCCACGGCGGGAGGCTGTGCGGAGGGCCAAGCATGTGCTCTCTCCCAGCACATGGAGACCATGCTTCCAGAGTGTTCCCGGCAGAGTCTGTGTCCTGAGTGGCCAGGGTCTGGCCGTGCTGGGCTCTATCCCCTTGAACCGTCTTGTCACGGTCCAGGCACAGAAATTCACCAGCTCCCTACAACTTCCCCAGGAGGCACAGGTTGTGTCCCCCGAGTCTGGGGATAGCAACAGGTTGGACACACGGTGGAGAAGAAGGGGTCTGTCTGGAGAAACACATGGCAGCCTTATAAACACGGCTTCTACCGGCCCAACAAAAAGAACATTAGATTCCATGTCTCTCTGGCAACAGCACATCAATAGTGAAACCTGAAACTCTCGGGCATCTGTTCTCTGCTATTTAAGTCACTTGTCCACTCAGCAGTTAGTCTGTATGCACCGAATGCCTACGCGCTGGCTCTGCACAGGGACACAAAGTTACTCAAGGCGGACTTTTCTCCAGAGTCACGGTCTGGCCAGATCACAAACTCTGGGAGTAGGAAATACTGAACCAGGCCGTACCGCAGGCCACGCACTGTCCAGAGTGCTCTGGGTGCATTAACTCATTTAAATCTCAGAACAACCTACACAGGGGGCACTATTATTATCCCCATTTCACAGATGAGGAAACGGAGGCCCAGAGAGGTTAAGTGATGCACCCACGTCACACAGCTAGCTCTAAGCCAGACAGTCTGACTAGGACGTGTGACCACTGCTCTCCATTGCCTCCTGTAAACCAACGTAAGCGGTAGAATAGAGTGACTGCTGTTAGGCAGCATGTACTAAATGGCCTTCTATTATTTACAAAACCAGACGAAGACATTACAGATGTTAAATAGAAAAGAGGTCCCCAAATCTCCCCCTGGAAGACTCGTCCTGCTGCCTAACCACGTGAGAACATCTCTCCTCTCGATTCCTCGGCTCTCTCACACGACAAAACCAGCCCTTTGCTTCTCTCTGTTCCCTAGGGACAAAGAGGCTGGGAAAGGGGGCTGCAGCTGCGTGTGGACAGAGCAGAGACCGCAGGTTTCCTTGATGGAGGGGGAGTCAGGCGTCCGTCTCCCCCACGCACCTGGCAGCGCGGCGGTGAGTGGGAGCAAGTGGCCGCTGCCTCTCTGGGGTTACGCAAGGACAAGACAATGACCAGCTTCGTCTAGTTTAGCAGCTGGAAAGGAGGGTCAGGGATTCCTTTGAGGGTCACTAGAGTTGATTGATCTACCCCCTGTGAAGTTGTTGAAATAGAGCTTTTGCTTAACACATTGTGGATGGATCACGAGAACTTGCCAGCTTTGTTTAGCTCTACTTCATATTACACAGTGCTTTACAAAGTACCATACTTTAAAAAGATATTAGCTTGTAAGAGCATGTATTAAGTAACTCCAAAATGCAATGGGAATTTAATTTTAAAGTGTGCCTTTAACGTTTATGTAAAACGTTTTTTGTACTCATTCAATAGAAACTTACCTGGCATCTGGGTAAAGCTAGCAATAAGACTACCTGCCCGCAATGTGTTAAGGGCAGACAGTTGGAACAAGGAGCCAATGACTCTAACTGACCACTGGGGCCCCCTCCCGATCGTCAGCGAGTGCCTGCTGCGTGTAAAGCCATGAGGGCTGGGACCTACGTGTTGAGGATGCAGAAATAAACAGACCTAGAACAGCCCTCCATTCTCCCAGCCACAGCTTTCACACTCTTTTGATTGTGGCCTATGGTGAGAGATACATTTAAATCATACATGTGTGTATGCGCTGGGCTGTTCTGTTTCGCCTTGCTAGTCTGTTCCTTTTTTTTTTTTTTAAAGTGATTACAACCCAATGAATTGATATCTTTTGTTGGTGTCAATTCTCACCCAAGGATATTTTTGCATTGATTTTTAGAGAGTAGAAGGGAGGGGGAGAGACACACAGAGAGAAACATTGATGTGAGCGACACATTGATTGGTTGCCTCCCCCATGTGCCCAAACCAGGGCTGGGGATTGAGCCTGCAACTGAAATAGAACCCGAGACCCTTCAGTCCTCCCGCCGATGCTTTAACTACTGAGCCAGACTGGCTAGGGCCAATGAATTGATATCTTGACTCTTACTGTGCAGTGGATCAAGTTGCACAGCTAGAAAACACTGGGGAAAGATACCCAACATGTCTCCTTATAAAACAATGTATAAATGAAGCCACAGAGGTGTGTACGAACGGTATGGAGCCCTGAAGAAGACAGGCATTAGGGGCCTGGAAACCCTCTCCTATGCTCTTTCTGTTACCTGTTGTGGGGCACCTGCAGCTCACCTGTGGGAAAGTCCGCCGGCCCCATTTCCCAGCACATCTCTCACCAGCTTCTCAATGGCCTCAGCCCCACCATCGTCTACAGATACTGCCCCTGGGTGACCTGAACTAACGTCATCTGTGACACCCGCGGGGAGTCCAGGGACAGGGTAGCCCAGCTCTAGAGCTCTCTGAAGTTCCCTGAGCACAGGGGATGCCTGCCTTTCATCTGACTCTGTCTTTTTCAGCCTCAGCACCCATTCAGTGAGTCTTGAGTGGGGGATGGGGGAGAGTAGGCCCT
>NW_006286303.1:3219615-3243561 GCF_000327345.1 Myotis davidii | reverse complement strand
GAGTGGGCCAGCAAGTGGCAAGGAAGCAACAACTGTTGATACAGAGATGTGATGGGAAGAGGCAACTCAATGCCAAAACACAGACTTCTGCTGGCAGAGGTTGGCTGGGTGGGGCTGCACACGGCCAGTGAGCTGTGGGCCAGAGTCCCAGGGAAGCAGACAGGGTACCAGCAGATGCCCTGGAGACCTCTCTCACACTGGCTGCCTCGCTGGCCAGTGCAGTCATAAAATTAATTCATGAGCTGCATGGGCATGGGAGAGGGAAAGTATCTGTGCTAACGAGTAATCACAAAGAAAAGAATTAATGACATATGAATATTTAACTTCCAAGAAGACGCCTGAAGCTTCCTGGAGCCAAAGCATGTGGTGAGGACCATGGGCTTGGCGAGTAAGACTGGCCGGGCCAGATCCTGGCGTCCCATCTACTGTGTGCTCTCCTCGGAAACTACTGAGGACAGAGGAGAGTACGAGTTGGCGCCTACTGCTTAACCTTGCGGGGCTCAGTGTCCCCCCTGGTGAAGCAGGGGTACCGATGGAACCTGCCTCCTCGGATTGCTGTGCGGTTCACATACGAGAATGGCTGGCCCCATGGTACAGGCTGCTGCATACCTTTGGGCAGTAAGTGAGAAACAGTGGAAAGCAGGGCTAGGGGCTGGGAAGTAGCCACGGCCACGTGGGATTCCGCCTGCCTCCTGCATCTCCTCCCACTGGCCTCATAGCAGACAGAGACACCCTCTCCTGAGGGCCTCACCTCCACCTCAGAGAGGAAGCCACAGTGAGTTTCTCAAAGCCCTGTTGGCTATTCCTCTCTATATTTGTCCCAATTTTGTTGAAACCCTGAACACACGGGCCAGAGATAGCTTTTCTTGTCAAGGTCCATGGAATGGTGGGAAGAGCCAGCCACCGACTGAACACTGGGACGGGAGGGCTGTTCGGCCAGTCCTCCGAGACTCTCCCACCCCTGTAGACAGATGAGGCGCCCCTGGCAACAGAGAGCAGAGGTCCAGCAGCTGGGGGGTGGGGGCTGGGGGCCGAGGGCCGGGATGGATCCCGACAGCTGCTGGGAGAACACACGTTCTTCTCCCTTAAACCCATGAGTTGGAAACCTCCTGTGAGATGGGTCTCGGTGTGCAGGAGCATTTCTTTATGACCCCGACTGTGGAGGCTTGAAGGGGAGGAGCACAGCGGTCTAGTGGGGCCCAGGCGGGTTCTGCCGTCTGCCAAAGCAAAGCCCACCCTGGGCTGTGAAGTGTCTGACCGCAGGGAGAGCTGCAGAAACACTCGCAGTGCTTAAAGGCGTGACTTTAAAATGTGGCATCTCATGGTTCACGAAACAGTGATGGAAACCACAAGTGGACGGTCCTCCCTACCTGGGCCTGCAGTGCTGCAAAGTCCCTGAGCACATTAAGGCACGGCAGAGCCCAGCAGCAAACATTTTGGCTTGATTTGCTGTTTAACCCCGTGTTTCTCAAACATACTTGGCCACCGGCCCTTTTGCTAAGGAACAAGTTCTTTCTGTGGGACATTGCTGGGCAAAGAGTGAGTCAGGGCCCCCTCCCATGCACACTGGCCTCTGCAAATGAGAAACTCGTGTGGCGAGCAGGGTGCAGGCGGTTCGAGCTCCCTGTGTGCCCTTGGCCAGACCCTGAATGCAGCAGCCTGCCTGGGAAAGGACACACAGCCCCCGGGGCGAGCCTCAGACCTCACTGACCAGGGCCTGGAGGCCCATGCTGGTTACTGTAGTCTCACCTCAGGGTGAAGGCCAAACCCCTGAGGGAGGAATAGGGTGCTCTGGCGGAGAAGGTCGGAGGCCATGTCTAGCCTGGAAGTTTCTGTATGAACCAGCCATCATGAAGGGCCACTGAACAGCCCTGGGCTACCCTCAACACAGGAGCCCAACACAGGAGCCTCAGATCAGCTCTGGGAAGCTGATCCGTGTTGCATTATTTAAAGTGTGAGGAAATGCTGAGAGACTACTGTTGTACATCTGGCTTTTCTCCTACAGCCAGCCCCCCACCACACACACACACACACACACACACACTTCACCAGCACTCATTGCAGCAGAAGTTAATGATCATTGGGAACAGCAGAAGGAGACCAGCCCGTCCATCCCAGCCGTGAACTGCATGGTTTAGAGCAGGGGTGGGCAAACTTTTTGACTCGAGGGCCACAATGGGTTCTTAAACTGGACTGGAGGGCCGGAACAAAAGCATGGATGGAGTGTTTGTGTGAACTAATATAAATTCAAAGTAAACATCATTACATAAAAGGGTACGATCTTTTCTTTTTTTTTTTTAGTTTTATTCATTTCAAACGGGACGGATCCGGCTCGCGGGCCATAGTTTGCCCACCCCTGGTTTAGAGTCTGACTGTCTGGCTTCTGTCCTCTGGCTTCGGGGTGGACCAGTTCTCCTGGCAGATGCATATATGAACTTTATGTAGATTAATTCATGATTTCAAAGATGCTTTGAAGCTGGCAAAACATTCTGTTATTTCCAAGAGTTATTATAACTGAAATCCTGGCACAGACTGGAAGGTCAGCCTGTAATCTTGTTTAGATCCTTTTAAATTCAGAAACTTTACAGTGGGTTAAAAATAGATCGCATCTGTGTCCTTCTGCTCCTTTCATCCCCGCTGCAAAGGCTGTGCAGTGATTTTGACCTACCCTCGCTATTAGCCAGAGAAATCTTAGCACTTGGCAACTGGGAATCTGTGGAGCCCAAACAAGTCATTTTTAAATGCAGATTGATGCAGCCATTGTGGAAAACAGTATGAAGTTACCTCAAAAAATTGAAAAAGCCTTATGACCCAGCTATTCCACTTCTGGGAATATGTCTGAAGAAACTGAAACACTAATTCGAAAGAATATATGCACCACTGTGTTCACTGCAACGTTACTTACAACAGCCAAGACTTGGAAGCAGCCCCAGCTGGTTTGGCTCAGTGGGTAGTGTTAGCCCACGGACTGAAGGGTCCCAGGTTCGATTCTGGTCAAGGGCATGTATGCTGGTTTCAGATTCAATTCCTGGCCCTGGTCAGGGCATGAGAAGGCAACCAATCTATGTGTCTTTCTCACATCAATGTTTCCCTCTCTCTCTGTTTCTCTCCTTTCCTTCCACTCTCTCTAAAAATCAATGGAAAAATACCCTTGGGTGAGGATTAACAACAACAACAACAACAACAAAAGATTTGGACGCAGCCCAAGTGCCCATCAGTAGATGAGTAAATAAGAAAGCTGTGGTCCATTTACACAATGGAATACTACTCAGTCATAAAAAAGAAGGTCTTACCTTTTGTGACAGCATGGAGGACCTGGAGTTATTATGCTATTGAAAGAAGCCAGTCAGAGAAAGACAAACACCATATGATTTCACTTACATGTGAATCTAACGAACAAAATAAACTGACAAACAAAATATAAACAGACCCATAGATACAGAGAACAGACTGACTGACAACTGTCAGAGGGAATGGGGGTTGAAGGACTGGGTGAAAAAGGTGAAGAGATTTTTGAAAATGGGTTTTGGGAGTGATGCTCACCACATGCCTGAGCAAAGTTGCTCATTATCCTGCATAATAAGTTCTAGAATTAATAACAGCAGACTGTCACTCATTAAGAACAGCAGAATAATACATGGATTCGTGTGGCATGGAAATGTGGCCAGGCAAGGAGAAACATTTTCAACAGTGTTACCCTGCCCTGGAGGGCTGTGTCCTCGCATATCGACCAGGAAAGATCCCAGTGTGTAGATCAAAAGAAACTGGAGGAGGCTGGAAGGGCAGGCTGCTCTTAACCAAAAGTTAAGTGAAGATTGCACCTGGTTTCAGAAGAGTCAAAACACTGCACGGTATCTTATGTGGCACCCGACAGGTGAAGGAGGTGCCAGCATTTTCCTGCTGGCACAGATAGCATTCCATTCAGGATGACCTTTCAGCGGCGGCTTTACCTTCATGAACATGCTAAATCCAGTCTTCAGGAGGTCGGTGAGGCCTGACGACATGTGCTCAATATCAACAGGATCTGGCCTTTCGGGATCAAATATTTCCTCCACAACCTGCTTCAGCAATGGCTTGTAGGATGCCTGGAAGGACAAAATATTGTGCTGTGAGCAACAGGGTTTGTCTGGAGAGAGGATGGCTTTATCTGCACCCAAGGAAACAAAACAAGGTTATTCCGATACTGAGCAAAGGCTATGAGTTTGTGTGTGAAAAGGCAATTATAACAACATTGGGTATTTTGGTAAATGTTCACCCCAGTACCTCAGCACTAATTGTTGTTTCTCATATTCCTTATAGAAGCAAATCTCTCATCCCCAGAGCTATAATCACAGAATGGCTAGTTTTTCAATCAAGATTGAAAGCGATGCTTTTATGTATGAAGTATACTGGAAAACAAAGTGCTGTCATTTGGTATAGACATAAAGATGGTCTCCAGGTTTTCCTAAATATTGTTATAACTATGCTCCTTCTGCTAGGAACTCAAATGTATGTTTCTTTCCTTCCTTCCTTCCTTCCTTCCTTCCTTCCTTCCTTCCTTCCTTCCTTCCTTCCTTTTTAAAGTCTTTATTTTAGAGAGAGGAAGGGAGCAGAGAAGAGAGATAGAAACGTCGATTGGCTGCCTCCCGCACACTCCCTACCTGGGATGAAGCCCACAACCCAGACATGTGTCCTGACTGGGAATAAAACGGGTAACCTTTTGGTTCATGGGTTGACGCTCACACCAGCTGAGCCACACCAGCAGGTGGGATGAATGTTTTCATACAATGTTTTGTTGCCGTCCAAGCCCAAGGCATTCCCTCCTTCCTCTACAGAGCTCAGCTCCAAGTAGGACTTGGACAGAGAATGCAGCCAAGGTGCCAAAAAGGAATCCAACCAAGGCCAGGGCTGAAGAGAGGGAGGCCACGTGGTACTATAAACATTTCAGTAGAATTTAGTTGAACTTTTGATAAATAATGCTAAATGCTTTCCTTTTCTGTGACCTGAATAACCTATCCACACTTAGTAATACTTGGAGGCAGCTCCTCTAACTGAGCATGCTCCCCACCTTTTTCTTGGTTCTCCTTACTACCAAGCTCCTCCTCTCTTCCCATCAGTGGATCACCGTCCTCCCAGTCCTGCGGCTGCCTCTGCTGCTCCAGTTCCACAAGGCACCCAAGTGTGAGCATAAAGGATAAAGGAAGGAGGAATGACTTCCCTCAACACATTCTCTCTATTCTATCTCTACTGCGTCTGTTATAGGCTCAGAACAGCCAGGCTCCCATGGAGCACCAGTGAGACGTCTTGAACTTCTGTTTCTCTCTTCGCATGTGAGCTGCCTTTAGCACGTGTCCAGGGTATTTGGTGTATTGGCTTCATCTTGCTTTTCTCACTGTCATTTATTTTTTACTCTTACTTTCCCTTTATCCCTATTTTCTTACCTAAAATATCTTAAAAACAAAGCAGGACATATACTATCAAGATCATAAATAATCATTTAGCCAGAATGCAACTGGTGCATTTGGCAGGGATAAGATGCAGGGAAAAATAGCAACTGCTCAGTTGAGGGTGCAGCCTTCTTATGCTTATTAGTCAAGTAGACCATTGCATGCCCAGAGACCTCACAGGTTAATGCTTTTGAAAGTAAAGCACTGGGCAGGAACACCGATAAGACAGAAATTAACACACACACACACACACACACACACACACACACACACACGTCAACCTTCCTCATAATAAAGCTATATCCAGAGAAATTTTAAAACTTTACCATACAGGCAAAAATCTATAGGTTTGGAAATACACTTTTGATGGGGCCATAGTGAACTGAAACTCTCACATATGGCTGATGGAAGGGTACATTGCTACAATTAGTGTTGAGAGCCATTTGGCAATACCTATCAAAATTACAATTGCATTTGACCTAGAAATTCCACTTATCAGAATTTATCCTATAAATATGCTGATATATGTAAATGATGCTAATAAAGGGCTGTTTACTGTTTGTAATAGCAAAAAATTGGAAATAACTCAAGGGCCTATCATTAGGGAGCTGTGTAATAAATGGGATGCATCACAGGAGGGGATGTTATGAAAGTGAAGAGGGAAGTTCTCTGTTGACCGGGCAGAAAGGAAGGTGCAGAATAAAGTGTGGGTGAAAAAAGCAAGGCGAGAAACAGTGTATAATGGGCTGGACTTATGTGAAATGTGTCACGTGTATATTTGTTGGAATACAGAAAAATATAAACTCTGATGTGATATACAGAGACTACGATGAACAGTGATCATGGGACAGGGGACTGGAGAAGGGACAGAGTGGGAGGGCACTTTTCAATGTATTGCTTTTTTAATTTTTATTTTTTCAATGTATTGCTTTTTAAAAACACAGTTAAAACACCATTACAAACAGCAACAAGATTTTTTCACTTGTTGAAAATGAATAGATTGTGCATGGAAGAGAATAGAGTAAAAACACACCAAATGTTAATTAGGGCTAGCTCTAGGTTCTGGGAGTGGGGGATATTATTTTCTTCTTTTTTCAAAATTTCCCAAATTAACAAGTATACTTCTAGAAGGATAATGTAATCTAATATACTTTCAATGTTAAGAAAAATAAAGGTCGTAGGATGACCTTTGAATTCTATAAATCCTCTTCCTTGAGTAAACCGTCTTTAGAGTCCTATCATCTCAGCCTTTCTGGACATTTAATCTCTTAAACTTCAACACTCATCTCTTTAAACTGCTCCCAAGTTACCTATTATGTAGGAGAGACCTCTAAATTCTTTATCAAAACAACTAAGCACAGCCCGGCCGGTGTGGCTCAGTGGATGAGTGTTGACCTGTGAACCAAGAGGTCACAGTTTGATTCCAGGTCAGGGCACATGTCCAGGTTGTGGGCTTGATCCCCAGTCGGGGGGCATGCAGGAGGCAGCCGATCGGTGATTCTCTCTCATCATTGATGTTTCTCTCTCTCCCTCTCCTTTCCTCTCTGAAATCAATAAAAATATATTAAAAAACAACAACTAAGCACAGAATAAGTAACACTGTGCCTTTAATAAGCAAGATTTGGAAAAGACTCGCTCAGGTACAAAGTGGTACTTTTGTGACTTAGCCAACACCTTTCTTCAATTTTCCTCTTTGGGTTTTAATGATGAGAACCTTTGGCTCCTTTCTCTCGGCCACGGAGCTCGGATTGCTTTGTGCTCCGAGTCCTGTCACTGAAATCTGACTGGAACGGACCGCTTTGGCAGTGGCTTCTCAGAGGAGAAACCTCGGATGGTCCTGGAATTTTCTACGCAGCCAGAAGCTACCCGCTTCTGAGAAAGGACCACAGCGAGGCGGTGAGAGGGGACAGGATGTCTTCCGCAGCGCCCTGCTCAAAGTTTCCCTCGCATGCTAGAAAGGGCCAGAGAGGAGATGAGTCGTGTAGTTTGTCTCAACATTAACAGGGTTAACTATAGTAATTTAATTTTCCTAATCAAACATTCCCTGCCAGTTCACCTTTATTGGGGGTGGGGGTGGGGAGAGGAAAGGAATGAAAGACACAGGCATTTTCATCCTTTCCCCGTCTTGCTGGTCATTAATCCCTTGCTTACACCACATCCAGTATGTGTGGGCAGTAGGGGTCGGTGCCTGCCACTGTCACTCAGACACCAGGTTCTTCCACTCCCTCAGGCCCCGGGGTCCCCACCGCAGCCCTTGCAGCTCATCATCAGACGAGGAAAGAGAGTACGGAGGGTTTGCAGAGAGATTTCATGGGCTCTGCCCGAAAGTGATCTGTATCACTCCCACCATAATTCATTGGCCAGAACTAGTCACAAACCTACATTTACCTGCAAGGGACTCTGGAAAATGTGGCCTCACTGTGCCAGGAGGAACAGAAGTGGCGTTTGGGGTTCACATACACTGTCTCTGCTGCACACATACTGTGAAGTCGGATTGAAATATGCATATAATTATTCCCTTTACAACGGACAAGTTGCATGTTGTAGGCAAAGTACTATTAAACCCTTTTCCCTTCTGCATAAGAATTTGACCTTTGGTTAACTTTTTAGCTGTTTCCCTGGAAACCTGATAAGGGAAGAATGTCAAACTCTAGCCAGGCAAGATTGCTTATGATAAAAGTGACCCCTGCTTGGTTAACTGCATTAGACTGGGGGGACTATAAATACTGGATAGAAGGTCAGGCCTTGGGGCTTCTCTGAGTCTAATGACTCCTGCACAACTGGCATAACTGGGCACATCCCTTGGAGGGACGCTGGAAGCTACACTGTGCAGTTGTTCCAGAGAAATTGGCTCCTATGGGAGTCGAGGAACTGTCCCCTCCCCTCCCCCATGTGAGTCTAGTTCCCGCACTCCTGAGCTGTCACCTCGGGACCAAACTGAGTAGCGGTGGTCACAGGGACTAACTACTCCGGGGAAGGAAAATGCCCACTGCTTCCCAGTGGTGAGCTGTGTTCCTGCCTTGGGCAGACTGGTGTCAAGTGGGGGCTATGACCCCAGAGCCGACTTACCCGCCAGGCACACTACACAGAGCCTGCGTAGGACCTGGGAGACTTTTAGGGACCCATAAAAATTCAGTAATTTCTTTTAAAATTAGGAGAAAAAAATACCTTTTAGGTCAAAGAAAATGTTTTGATATATACTATTTATAGATTTGTCTCTACACCAATACAATGGCATAATACAATTTTTGGTATTTTTTATTTTTATAGAGGAAGGGGGCCACAAACTCAAAGCTGCTTAGGGCCATGAAAAGCATAATATCACCTTGTATGAGAGTGTCCTAAGGCTGCCTAAGGTTTGTTAGAGCCCACAGAGACACCGATGGGTATTACATATGAAATAATTACAGTTACAAAAAGTGATCTTACACCAGAAACTCTTCTTCTTTAAATGGCCAGTATCTCTTCTAGAACAAATTGGGCTTTTAAGAATGCCATATTTAATTAAATTATGAAAAATAAAATATTTATGTCTATGCCCATGGTTTTTCTTTTGTGACGGAGATAATGTGTGATTGGGTCTAGGAGACTTTTATTGACCTGATTCTTGCTCTCGAAGAAAAGTATTGACATAGCAGGAGTTTCTGCCAGTGTACACGTCAGAGTTAATTTTGAGAAACTAGTTTAACTCCAGTATCCTCTTGAATTTGGTGCAGGTTAAAGATGGCCCAGGATTAGTTTCCAAGAAAACCTGAGTTGTTGCCACAGCCACATCCCACCAGTCAGGGCTGCTGACCTCGCTTTGCCGGTTGGTGATGGTGCAGCGAGGGACTCAGTCCTGCTCCTGAAGATGCTTCTGCCTTTTCTGCCAAATTGACTCTCAACAACCAACTCCTCAGTGTAACGTGTAGACATAATATTCATTCTGTTCCAATCCAAGACTGTTCAAAAAACATCTGTTCAAAACTGCTTTGCTTTGACGATTCCATGGTTTATTTATTTTTAATTATTGCTATACTAAGATATTTTCTCCTTTCATCTTCTTAAAGTCAATGGTTTGCTCATCCATTCATCATCCATCCGTCCATCCATCCATCTTTCCATTCATCCATCCTTCAAAGTAGAAGCAGATTATGCGCTTACAATTTTTTTGAGTGTAGTCCCTTCCATTTCAATTTGAGGACACCGCAGCCCAGAGCTATTAACTAGGGCGCATGAGTTCACAGAGGCATTTAGAAGCAGCAAAGGACAGCCAGTTCCCCAGGCCCCAGTTTAGTCCTGGCTCATGCTGATTCTTCCAGAGAGAACACTGGCAGGTCTGGGTGAGGTGGGTAGAGTCAGGAGGAAGGACAGAGTGCAGCACTTGGAAAAGAGCACCTGGTGGCCAGGGCAGGGGTGTGACCGAGACGGGCCGACAGACGGTGCGGAGAGCCACATTCACCAGGCACAGGATGAAACAAGCCTCCTTGGGCACAGCTGCTTCGCGATGCCCTTGTTCAACATGCCAGAGGCACAGAAGACGTACGCATCTGTGGAAAGTTTTCTCCGACGCAGCACAGCACTGAGAAACCTCTGCCAAAGCAAGTCGTGCGAGAGCCATACGGCATTTCTTTCTGAAAGGACTCGCCAGCTCCTGGCCCTGAGACATGCCACCCCCCTGCTGCCGCTGCTGGGGAACTCAGCACATGGAGCACTGGCACTGGGGAGGGGGTGGAACCTCCCGCTAAACTGGAACAGTTGAAACGAAACGCATAAGACTCGCTGCACAAGCAAAACTGGGGCTTAGGTTTCTAGTCAACAGTGTCTGCGAACAAACAGGACCTTTTCAGTCATACTGGTGTCAGCAATGAACCCTTACCACGCACAGCAGCCAGCAGGACAGTCGGCTCGAGGGTCACACTTTCTGCGTAGCCCATCTCCTTACCAAAGGAAAAGACGAAATGCCACAAAAGAGGACAAAGAGAAGGCCTATTTTGTCCTTTACAGCAAACGCTTACATAGTGCTGTCTACTGGTATGTGTCAGCTCCTGTCCCCAGAGCTTTACGTGAATGAACTCACCTAATCCTTAGAGCATCTGTATAGGGAGCGACTGTTATTATCTCCTTCCTGCAGAGGAGGAGCCGGGCACAGAGAGGGGAAGTAACTTGCCTAAGGTCACAGAGCTAGTAGGGGGCACAGGTGGGCTATGGATCCAAAAGCTCAGGGTCTCAGACTGTTCTGTTAACCTCTGTGCTAACCTCCCTCTCACTAACAATGGAGAACGTAAGAAGTACCATCCATGCTGGATCAGACCCCTGTCCAGGATCCACCCACCCACTGGCCCGCTGGGTGGCAAGCATTGAGCGCGGCTCTGCAGACAGCGTGGAGAGCAAGCACCGCGCTGCCTCCAGCTTTGGTGGTGTGCTCCTCCAGGCAGGCGCTTCCATGGCAGCCTCTTGGTACCCCTCACCCACTCTCCGGACTGCGCCAGAGGACGGCCAGGTCTGTGCTGATGTTCAGGACTTGTTTCTGGAAGCCCAGAGATTTTATGTACTTAATTCTTTGTATGAAATCAGTCTCCTTAAAACAACGAGAGGGATATCTGCTTTCTGTATCTGAGCTGTGACTGACACTTTTTCCTAAAGGGCTAAAGGACGAAGTTAAACCAGAGGTGCCTCTAGTGTAAACAAAAGAAACAGGAGTGTCTGAGAGGCAGCTTGTGCATGCTGCCCTGGGAGGGAGGGGCTGGCAGGGGCCTGGAGATCCAGGGAGAGCCCGATCTGCAGTGCTGCACTGGGGCCTGGAGATCCAGGGAGAGCCCGATCTGCAGTGCTGCACTGGGGCCTGGAGATCCAGGGAGAGCCCGATCTGCAGTGCTGCACTGGGGCCTGGAGATCCAGGGAGAGCCCAGATCTGCAGTGCTGCTCAGAGCTGGACCGGAACCCAGGGCCAGACCAGGCCTAGAGCTCTCCCAGGTCTTTCGGGGATGCCTGGACATCTCAGCTAGCTAGACAGAAAGCACACATTTTTCCTGGAGCCACAGGACTGAGGACCAGACTGGGAGGAGAAATGGACAGAAAGTTGCCTGGCCAAGATCTGTCTTTAAAACTAGACACAACTGGACTCTGATTCTAGTCTGAACATTTGTCCTTTTCTAATTACACGCACTTTGTGACCCATCAAATCCGCTGATATGTAAGAAAGATATGTGCATTGCATACAAGATGCACCCAACAAATATTTATTATGCATCTATTATGTGCAAGATACCACTCTAGTCACTAAGGGTATGGCAGTGAACAACCAGATCAAAATCTGTCTGTGGGTTAAAGCTTCTTTAAATCTGAAAAACATTTTTTTAAAAATAGGTAAAATTTGCCCATAATCACATCAAAATAGTTTTCGCTAGACATGTAAATACAAGGTAAGAAGTCATAGGCCCTCCTTGTCCATCCAACCCTTCCCATCCCTCACAAAGTACCCATTATAAATCTTTCCAAAAAATTTAAAGACTGACTAAATACACATACCCATATACTTTTTATCATTATTTTTTTTTTAACCAAAATAGAATGATGCTTTATGGAATGATCTACAACATGTTTTTTTTTTCCACTTAATAGATTATGCACCTCTGTTTTAGTTAGAATTTTCTGAGAATCAGAGCCTGAAACATGGGTGCAAATATAGTCTCTGCTCAGACACTTAGATCCATCCCTCATTTTCATTGTTTCACAGCATTCCACTTTCTCTTCATCATTATTTATTTAATCCCCTTGAGGTATACACATACACATTGCTCGCCCTTTGTCCCCATGTTCCATTCACGGGAAAACTCATTTTCCAGGGCTCTGAGGTCTGGAGAAATGAGAGTGTTGGCAGCAGGGAGATGAAGTCTAGGACGCTTATCATTGTCCTTACCATGCCCCGGATTTATAGCGAATGCATAATTACGTGAAACTGGCCAAATCAGTGACCATGATGATCTGAGAGTGTTGGCAGCAGGGAGATGAAGTCTAGGAAGCTTATCATTGTCCTTACCATGCCCCAGATTTATAGCGAATGCATAATTATGTGAAACTGGCCATCAGTCACCATGATGATCCTAACAGTGAAAAGACCTCATTAATTTAGTGGTTTGTTTTCCCTTTTGCCAACTATAGTAGCTACTTACATCTTGACATTCTTTGGTTTAAATTTCATCATATTTCACCAGTTCTATCATGTCTTGTGGAACTAGTCTATACCACAGTATTTAAGATTGCCATTTTTTAAAATATATTTTATTGATTTCAGAGAGGAAGGAAGAGGGAGAGAGAGATAGAAACATCCACGGTGAAAGAGAATCATGGATTGGCTGCCTCCTGCAAGTCCCCCACTGGGGATAGAGCCCACAACCTGGGCGTGTGCCCTTGACCAGAATCGAACCTGGGACCTTTCAGTTCACAGGCCGACGCTCTATCCACTGAGCCAAACTGGCTAGGGCAAGATTGCTATTTCTTAATAGCAAAATGGCATATAATTAATTATCTGAGTGACAGCACCTGGATTTGTGGAAGAGATGTTTTAGATCACTGAATGAAGGATGGGAACTTGGGTTTCTAAGTTGAGTGCCAGTTCCTGAGGTCTTTTATATCTTGATGGGTGATTTCAGATGCCCGTCAGCACCATCAATCAATATTTCTATAGCCTCCCTGAGAACCACAGTACAGTAAGGGAGGAGATTTTGTATTGGTGGCAAAGTCCTGGCATCTGGCCCTGGTCACCTGTGTGCCTGTGGCAGGTCCCTTGGCCTTCCTAGATCGGGATGATGATATGTCTCTGGCTTACTTGTTGTGAGACTGAAAGGAAATATGGAAGGCAGGAGTGCTCTTTCAGTGTCAGCTGCTCTGTGAACATATGGGGGAGGAGTGTGGGTTTTGCTAGGCTGCAGTGGATAACCTTTGCTCTCGTGTACATGCCTGCCTTAAAGCCAGCATCCTGAAGTTGTCACTAACAAAACATTTAACTCTTAGCAAATAGAGTGGGTTTCAGTGAAGATTTCATGGGAGATGGAGGAGAAGGTTCCTTCACACACACAAGCAAAGCTCAATGTCCTGTTCCATCAGAGACACCTGCTCTTCCTTGAAAGCTCATTGTGGCCACCAGGAGCCTGGCTTCTGTCTCCTTCCTCATCCAACAGAGACTGCCCCGCCCTCAGGGCTCCTGTCTTCCTCCACTCCCGAAGCTTCCCTTTGGCTCTTTCTATGTCTCCTCCCTGCTGGGTTTTTACAGAGCAATTACTCCTTTATTCATGGATTCCTTACCATCTTCCTACTCACCAATCACTCCCCCTCCTCCTTAGAGAGCAGTGGGGGACTTTCAAGTAACAAATGCTTTTGCTATCACCAACTTTTTTTCATTGCCATAATACTATTAGATAATTTCATTATTCTAATTGTTCGGAATGTTTATGGGACTGCTTAGATCCAGAAAGTTGGGAACCATCAAAGGCCAGCCCCTCATCTGGCATCTGTAGTAACTGGGGACAAAGAAGGAAGGGGACTTGCCTAAGGTTACAGATGAAGGCTGTGACAGCGACTGTCCCAACTCAGCGCTCACGTCACTACATCAGCCTGCTGTACAAATGCATCGGGATGGTTTTTTGTTTGTTTTTTAAAGGACATCAGGCCTGACATTGCCTGTGTATTTTTTTTAAATGTTTTATTAATTTTAGAGAGAGGAAGGAGTGGGAGAGAGAGATAGAAACATCAATGATGAGAATCATTGATCAGCTGCCTCCTGCATGCCCCCTACTGGGGATCAAGCCCAGAACCCTGGCATATGCCCTGACTGGGAACTGAACTATAACCTCCTGGTTCATAGGTTGATGCTTAACCATGGAGCCACACCTGCCAGGCTTGGGATGCATTTAGATTCAGGGGAACCCAGAACTCTGAACGGGAAAGGGACTTGGAGTTCATCTAGAACAAATCCCTCATTATAGAGAGGTTAACATGGAAATTTTTCTTATACTCTCTGAATCCTAAAAATGCCACACAGATTACATGGTTACTTTACAACATATGTACTTGCCTGGTGGGTATGGTTTCCAGGAACATATACAGACTTGAACTGCTTCATGAGACTCCGAGCCCCGGCAATGTCCCGGAGCGACGTGAAGAGGGCGTCCACGGCAGTTTTGGCTTGGTGGAATGTCAGGTTAACCGAAGAGTCGCAGCCTGAAACAACACAGAGACATTTTCTTGGGTGAACAAATATTTAAATTAAGTTTTAGTCACGGCAGCTTGAGCCCCATGTTACACAATTGGTGTGTTTTTTAAACCCTATTTTCCCCCAGCGGTTCGCTCAGTGGGTTGCTTCAATCACCCACGAGCAATGAAACGTTGAGTATAAATGCCTTTGACAGAAGCAGAACTCAGAAGTGCCTGGGACCGCAGCCACTGGCTTCAAGCCCCAGACTGCAGACGTTTCACAGAGAGAAAGCTCCCCAGGGCCTACCGTCCTCAGAACACAGTCTGGGAAAACTGGAGGAGACACGGGAAAATACAAGAGTGCTGTGATGAACCTCTCTCACTTGAACGTCACCAACCGTTTCCATAAAACAGGACAGCAAGACTGAGAAAGATGACAGAGTTCTCGAATAACAGAGCATGCTGGGATGGGCATCTTTCTCCTGTGCTAACAAAACAGATGGCGCATTTCAAAAGCCAGCCATTCAAAGTCAATACAACCTATAGGGGGCCTAATAAAAAGACCCCGCTCAGCAACGACTCTATTTCTTTTAGAAACTTCTAATAGATGAATGCATTCTCTATTTTGTTAGAAGCCCATGCAGGAGAGGATGATTGTGGGTAAGTCAGAAGTTAAAAAAAAAAAATTGAGAAAGATTCGAGGTGGGCATGTTTGACTCTCTTACTAGTAAATACCACGCTAACTCATTAATCCTCACATCACTCATATGAGATAGGAGCTGTTATCTCCCCCAGTGTAGGGATGAGGGTTAAGGAGCGCTCCTGTCAGCAGGCACTGCCAATGCTCTGCCTGTGCCTGCTCAGTCACACTAGATGTCACCTGTAGGTTGGAACTGTTCCCATGCACCCTGACTGCCTCTTACCTCAAGTAGCTGATGTCTTTCTGTTTCTCTGTCTCTTCCTCTCTCTGTGTGTCTTTGTCTTTGTGTCTTCCTTCCTGTCTGAGGGCTTTCTCCAATTGTGGGAGCATGTTTGGCCTCTCTGTGGAGCAGGCTGGGGAGTCAGCACTCATAGGAACAGCCCAGCTTGCTCATCCCGTGGGAGAGCAATTCTGCATTGTGGTCTCCACAGCTTTTCCAGGGGGTCACAGCAGGACTGAGTCCCAGTTGCCCACAACTGCCACTCGCTCATTAAGGCCCCCGTTTTGGCTTTCCCTGCCTCCCTGCCTCGCTTCCCTGCTTCCTGACTGCTTCCTGGGATACTTTTCCAAATGCAGTACTTGCACCCAACCCTGTCTCAGGGCCCCAGAGCTTCTGCAGCCACTTGAACACAGCAGCCTAGATCCAAAGCCTGTATTCCTGGGTTCTTTTGGGGGAACAATTTTATTGAGACAGTACTCACATACAATACTATTAACCTGTTTAAAGTTTACAACTCAATAGCCATAAGTATATTCACATAGTTGTGTAGTTGTACAATCATCATCATCACAATCAATATTAGACCATTTTTATCACTCCAATAAGAAACTCCATGCCCATTTTCCTGTACCTCCATCCATGCTTTCTCTCTCATGGATTTACCTACCTCGGACATTTCATATACATGGAAGCATAAAACATGATCGTTTGTGATGGCTTCTTTCACCTAGCATAGTATTTTGGGGGTTCATCCTAGTTGTAGCATTTATTGGTACTTCATTGTGTTTTTTATTGCTAATATTCATTGCATGGATATACCACATTTTATATATCCATTTATCAGTTGATGGACATTTGGGTTATTTTCACATTTTGGCTATTACGGATATGCTAGTTTTACATGTACAAACTTTTGTGTGGACATACATTTTCAATTCTACTGGGTGTGTATCTAGTAGAAGAATCGCTGAATCATAGAGAAACTCGATGTTTAGCCTTTGGGGGAACTGCCAGGTTGCTTCCCAAAGTGCCTGCCCCACTTTATATCCCCCTAGCAGGCAAGAGAGCTCTGATTTCCCCGAGTCCTCAACAATGCTTCTTATCTGTCTTCAGGATTGTAGCTATCCCAATGGCTGTGAACTGAGGAGACACTGGTTGATTTTGATAAAGAGAGAAATCACTTTTAGGGAGTACAGCTAGATCCAAACAAGCTTAAACTAAAAAGGAGTGTTTGTAAAGTACATAGGAGCATCCACAGGAACCCAATGGCAGCAGACTCAGGGAGGAGGGTGTGAGTAGCTGAGCCTCTCCTTGTAATTACTGTGGACCACTGTATATAACTCTTATAGGATGGGCATAATTAGGAACTGTTTTTACTCACATTTCTGACACCAAATGAATGTTTGTTCCTCCACACCAACTGATTCTCTAACTCTCCAGACACCAACTGAGGGCCCTACAATTCGGTTCAGTTCTGACACTGACCATGCGGCGTTAGTGCAGACGCCTCAGTTTAAGCTCAGTCCCACAAGGCCTGGAAATTGTGAATTACACATTGAAATTAAGCAAAGCCTACATGATTGCAAAGAGTTAGGTCACCTGTGGCATAGGCTGTTGGACAAAAATGTTTAGAGATTACTGGTAATGGACAAAATGAAACCAACACAAAAATAAGACTGCCAAAGAAATTGTTGGAAGGAAAATAAAAAGTCCTAAATTTGCCAATAAAGTAATACTTTCCCGAAAAAGTCAATTACCATCTGTAGGAGGGCAACTTCTGCCCAAGCCATCAACCCTTTCCAGTGTGCCTGTCATCCTTAAAGCAAGGGGTTCTCTCACACACACACACACACACACACACACACACACACACACGTGCGCGGATAAGAGAGGACATGGCTTGTGCAAGATCACAGCCTTATCCTTAGCCAAGTCAGAGTTCAAAATGTCCCTTTGGTCACAGACATGAGCTCCTCCATCCACACTGCCTCCCCCATTCAGAATCTCCTCTGTGAATGCAGCTGCGGTTAATAGCGAAGAGATGATATGGATGGAAAAGTTATGGAAGGGGATGAAGTCTTTCTATGAAAACAGTGATAGTTATAATCACTTACGTTAGGCACTATTCTAAGAAGTTTATACATATTAGTTCATCTAGTCTCCTCAGAAACCCAGCAAGTTAGGAACCATTATTAATCCCATTTTGTGGATGGGGAAACTCAGCCAAAGAGAAGTTAAATAACACAGAGTCACTCAACTACTAAGTAGAAAAGCTAAGATTCAAACCCTCACAGTCTAACTCGAGTTGATCCTGTTAACCAACTGCTTTCTTTCAGCGGTGCTAAGACCACATATATAGAAGATCAATAAAACACTTAATTCACTCTAAAGATGGAAGAAATGCTTTCAAAACAGAGTGAGTGCCTTCCTTCTTGGGAAGACCTGGGCCTGTCCCGGCGGTGGACACTCGCCGTGGGGTTGCAGCTGGGCCCCAGGCTCGCCTACTGAACCACACAAGGTGTGAGGTCCCCTGGGCCTGCCTGCACACTCGCCTTCGGATCTCTGCTCCCAAAGGTGTTGTACTCCGTTACTTCCAATAAACCCCTGACAGCCGGCCCCTGACAGCCAGCTTATGAGATAACAGTGTTTGGTAAGGGAGCTCTAAGTGTACAACTCCAGTCAATTCTCACTTAATCCACTGGTTATATACAGAATAAACCAGAAGCTGATCCCAGACTTCAGCCAGGCATGGACTGTGTGCTTCAGGTGCCTACTTCTTGATAAGGGAGGCCCCCAATCCCTAGGGCACCTCTGTGTTCTTCTAAAATAGGGATGACTCATGCCCCTGCAATTTCTTTCTCTGCAGGGCTCAGGGATCCCCTGGGCAGGAGTCCAGTTACTCCTCAGAGCAACAAAATTTGGCTCCTGTGTCGGTGCCTGCCCTTCTCCCTTCCCTCTCACCCGTCTCCACTTACTGAGGTCCCTTCACTTCCGCGGAGTGAGAACAGTGGTTTCCATGGTTTTGTGCACTGCAGGGACCCACACTTTCAGCAACAATGAAGCTAAGATGGAGAGAAGGCTGAACAGCTAAATGATCCTCCTGGGATGGCTGAAATGAAGCTGGGCTTCTTACTCACCTGGTTCCATAAGTTGGGTTGTAAGGAAAATAAAGCATCTCAGCTCAGGAGGCTGCTGTGTCCTGGGCCTTCGTTTGGATTGGAACTGAAGTAGCCATCATCTAAGGCAGTGGTTCTCAACCTTCCGGCCCTTTAAATACAGTTCCTCATGTTGTGACCCAACCATAAAATTATTTTTGTTGCTACTTCATAACTGTAATGTTGCTACTGTTATGAATCATAATGTAAATATCTGATATGCAGGATGGTCTTAGGCGACCCCTGTGAAAGGGTCGTTCAACCGCCAAAGGGGTTGCAACCCATAGGTTTGAGAACCACTGATATGGCCTTCCAACACACATACACACGCACACATACATGCGTGCATGCATGCACACATGTGCACACACACACACAAAGTACACACACAGCGCGTACAAAGGGGCAGGACAAACATAAAGCATGCCACTTCTATGGCTGACTAAACTAAGGGCATGACTAAAATAGGATTTGAAATATGTTCTCCTCATAGCTCTGAAGGTTCCTCCCATCTAACTGATAAGAACTAGGGCCCAAAAATGTTTGAGCCTGGTCAAGAGGTCCTTCTGTCATCTGGACCCAAGTTACCCAAGGCTGGCCTCCTCATCCTTGGACTGGCCCGAGGTTGAAGACGCCAGCCCCATTTTCCCGTTTGCATGCTGCCTTCCTGCCTCTCAGGAACCCCCTGGTGGCAGGGCCCCACCTCCAGGGGCTCCTGGGGCAGTGAGAGAAAAGGTCAGCCTGGGAGTGGGACTCGGCCAGAAAGGGCAGAGCACCAGGAGGTCATGACCTCCCTCATCCATCCAGCTGTCTGACATCGCCTTTTCTCTCTTTTCAAACCATTGTTTCAAAGACGGAGTCTTTTCTCATGGTTCTCCATAAATTCTTGGTAAATAAAAACACACACACAAACAAAATAAAAAACAAATAAACCCCAGCAAGTGTCGTCCCTTCTGAGAGCCTGGAGGGAGGTTGACTGCATAAGCCACTCCTGAGTAGGCAGCGCTGGTCAGTGGTAAGTAAAGCTACAGTAGAAGCCCTCTTTGTCAAACATGCTGGGGGCCATTTAAAGACGGGGCTCATGAGCATCGATCTCCCACACACATAGATGTGTAGAAATAAAACATTTTATTTTAAATTAAAACATAAATGTCCATTTTTTCACTAATCTTCTGAGGAAAGGCCAAGGTCTTTTCTTTGAGTATTGCTTGTTGATAAGAGTTCTATCTTTTTTAAAAGATAAAACCATTATGTACCATGTAGAATTTCTAATTTCAGTTCATCAAAAGCGGGACAAGACATTAAAGACACCTGTAGCACAATCTGAGAGCAGAATTATTTTAGATGTAACATTGTTTTTCCTACAACCTTGTACAATCGCCTTCTCACACCTAATTCAAAAGCACTTTTAAAATGCTTTACTGAGTCTTTCAAAAGCTTTCAATTTGGTTCTCACTGAGACAGTTTTCTTTTTGAATTCATATTTAATCGGTGTGTAAGAACATTCAATTATGGTTTAAACTTAATAACAAGTATAATTGTCATACACTGGTTTGGAAACAAACCCGAAAGGCTTGGGAATCATACAACTCAGCCTGAGAGGGCAGATGTGCCCGGGCACATGGGGGCTGCCATAGAGCCATGAGGGCTCAGAGTTTCTGTGTTAGTCATTCTGCTTCATAGAGAGATTGTGCCTGGCCAGTATGGCTCAATGGTTGAGCAGGGACCTATGAACCAGGAGGTCACAGTTCGATTTCTGTTCAGGGCACATGTCTGGGCTGTGGGCTTGATCCCCAGTGTGGGGCATGCAGGAGGCAGCTACTTGATGATTCTCTCTCACCACTGATGTTTCTATCTCTCTCCCTCTACCTCCTATCTGAAATCAATAAAAAAATATTTAAAAATCTACTCATAGAGGACTGTAAAATGTCACTCTGGTAAGTGGCTCATGTGGAGGCTGGTTGAGAACATATAATACATAACAATATAATTATAATATTATATTATATATAAATAAATATACATATTTGAGGTCTCATATTTATACTACACAGGCAATTTGTATCTGGGTCAGCAATCTAATGTTTAATGACCTAGTGTGACTTTTTTAAAGATCATTTTTACTTTTCAATTATAGTTGACACACCATACAAAGTTATTAGAGTACTAGAGGCCCAGTGCATGAAATGCATGCACTGGTAGGGTCCCTAGCAGTTGCCGGCTGCCAGCTGGGGCTTCCCTCCCTTCCTTCTTCTGGCCGGCCCTGCCCCCTGGTCAAATTCCCAGACAACTCCTGGTGGAGGGGACAATTTGCATCCTATGCTGTTATTATATAGGATTACTGACTATATTCCCCATGCCGTGCTTTACCTCCCCATGACCGTTCTGTAGTGTGACGTTTATGTCCCTCTAATCTAAAAGAATCACATCTCAAAGGTCAGACTGCAGGTGTACAGGGCTCATGTCCTTGGTCATTGCAGAGGCCTGATCTCCACCTCATGGCAGGGGCCCTCATCAGGTGTGGAGGCAATGACATGGGCTTGGATGAGGTTGTGAGCGAAGCTGGCCCAACAGGTAAAATCAGAGTCAGAGACATCCAGGTGATGCCGCAAAGGCCCCGAGATGGCCCACAAAGCCTGACCACGTCCTGCAGTCCCTCCCAAAGTCTCCGTCAGGCTCCCCGCACACACAGATCCTTGCTTCACTGCCTCCTGCTCAGTGTCTCAAAATGTCTTAGCCTGTGGCCTACAGTCGCTGCTCAAATGACCAGGAGGGAAGCAGAGGCAAGATGGCGATCAGCTCAGCAGGCAGGGGCTCTCCTTTGTTCATTGCCAACCTCCAGCCCAGGCCCTGGCTCACAGGAGGCACCCACTAAATAACCCTTAACCCAGTGAGTGGGGAAGACAGAGGGGTGACAGGGAAAAGGGTTGAGTCAGACCAGAATGCTGTAAAGCAATAGCATTGCTTCTTGTGGAGCTGATAAACTACCTCTGCAGGAAATTTCAAACAAAGAGCTCCCAGATGGCGCTGAGCAGTTGCAGCCGCATGCTAAGCGGGTCACCTCCCCAAAGGCTTCTTAAGAAGTGCAACCTCGGTTGGCTGCATAAATTCTGTTTTTTCTTTAACAAGCAAAACGAAACTCTACGTGGTTAAAGTATGCATGGATATGAGGTAAAACTGTCTTAAACAGGAAGAGCATGATAAATATAAACTTCAGTAAGTGATTACCTCTGGGTGGGGGTGGATGGGTAAGCCACCCTTTGGGATAGGGTGATAGGTTCATGGGTGTTTATGATGTAATTAGAGGCCCGGTGCACGAAATTTGTGCTCAGGTTGAGTTCCTAGGCCTGGCCAGTGATCAGGGCCAACTGGGGCCTTCCAGCTGCCGGCCAGCTGCCATCCAGGGCCTTCCTTCGTTCCACGCCACCCCCTGGTGGTTAGCACACGTCATAGCGAGCAATTGAGCTCCCGGTCTCCGGGCTGAACTCCAGAAGTGACACTTCGCATATCAGCCATATATAGCTTTATAACACATATGTATAATATAATCTTTTAAATGTATCATCATTTTAAAAAATGTAACAAAGCAGAAACTGGCCACACTCCTTGTTAAGCCTCCAGCAAATTCAGCTCCCTGAACCAGCTGAACCAAGGACGGGCGACAGCTGAGATCTCTTATTATTAGGCAGGTGTGGGATGTGTGGTGGATGGGAAAGGCTTGTTCAGTCTCGAGAAAATGTCACTTCCCAGGATTGGAGCCCAAGTTTGTGAGAGAACATACCGGGACGCCTGAAGGAAGGAAAGCTGTCAGGAACAGGCTTTGGAACTGGCGTGGTCAATGGCAGGGCGCAGGCCGCGCTGGCAGGGAGGCCCAGGGAGTGGGAGGCAGGACCAGGCAGTGCGAGGAGCAGCCCCTTGAACCTGACCGTCTGTGCTGTTTCAGGAGATGCCAAGGCAGCAAAAAGGACAACACTGGATCATCGCGGGAGGAAACAGCCCATCTATTTCAAAACATTTCTTTCCAAGTGGCCTTTCTGATCACCCTGACCATGTGAACATAGTTCCGTTATCTTAACCTTTTCTCTGGTTAAATAAGGGAGGCCTCAAGGACTTTGTTAAGCGTATGATACTGTAGTATCACATTAAATAATACAATTTTACATGTTGGTTATTAAAGCAACCTAAATCACCTTAGTCAAGGAGAGCTGGAAGTTCAGCATTCTAAACAACTGAAATACCATGTCTGAGGCTATTTCTTTTAAAAGGTAGGCATCCATTTTTTGATCAGTTATACAATCTCCTATTATGGGGCTACCACCAGGGGACAATCAGATCTCTCTCCTATCCTTTCAACTTTGGGTCCCCCTTTCCAGGAATGAGACCTGCCACAGGTGGGGGAACTGCCCACACAACCACTTATGCCAGCGGTCAGGCTCCCAGACTTCCCCATTCTCCTGCCCAAGGAGTTGGCACACAGCACCTGGCCATAATCACAGACAAGCTCCCAAAGGCAGCATGGCCCGCTACGAGCGCTTCCTAACAGGTTGACTGTCTTTATTCTGTTGAATTAATTCTACTGAATTACAAACTTGCTATCTGTACTACGGTCTCCTTTCAAAGTGTGTTGACATTGCTGGTGGTTCTGAATAGCGTGGCATGGCTTGCTGGATGACATCTCGGAGCTGACTGGAGAGATTACCTGCATCTGGTTGTTTGCAAAAGCTGTCAGGTGGCAGAGCCCCTGGGAGCCACGCTGTATCTCCTAGGACGCTGTGACGAATTCTCCATTTGATCTCATTTTCCGAGCGAGGGGAGAAGAAGCCAGTATTATATGCATGGAAAGGCATCACCAACCATGGCCACGAGTTAAGCTCAGTTGGCAGATTTTACATGAATATTTGCTTGCTTCTCGCTTGTTCTTTTTGGGGTGCTACGAAAGCTGAGGCAGCAACAAAGATAAAAACACACAGAATGGATGTAAACGTATGGTGGGGAAAACCTAATCTGCTTACACTATTTTTCTTTACCTTGCACAATCACTGTCATCATTTGAATTTAGCAGTTTCAGAACCAATGAGCCAGTCTGGCATTTCAGAGAGATGGAAACCAAGCCCAGATGCCCCTTCCATGGAGAGCCCTTCCAAGACCTGCTGGAGGCTGATTCCTGTCCTCTGGGAAGGGTGCCTGATGGGCCAGCACCTGCAACCAGCCCTGGACCTTCCTATGTCCAGTGCAGAGATGCAGGGAGGGGCGGTTTTACCTGATGCAGCT
>NW_006286303.1:3213393-3219549 GCF_000327345.1 Myotis davidii | reverse complement strand
CCACCCCCACTCCCACCTGAAGAACACCTGGAAGGCTTCCTGGAGGTGCCAGCAAGGAAGGAAGCTGAGAAGGACCACATCAAGACGCAGGACTTCTGCTCCTGTCTGAATCTCAGTCCAGGCCTTGTTGCTGGTTTTAAAAACAGTACCATAGGGCTCTTAAGAGATAAGGCTGTACTTTGAGACATGCCAAGAAAATTGAGAGTGTGGGAATAACAGGTGTCATTTCTGGCCATGATGTGTCACTGGGAAGTGCTTTCTTATCCAGTAACAATGAAGACGTCACTCAAGGTTTGGCTTGTCTGCTAATTGCACAAACCTGTGCTGCAGCTAATTGTCCACTTGTAGAAAAGGATGAAATCAAAGGCCCAGTCATAGCACATTCCATGTTACTGCCCGGCCCTCCTCTGCCTCTTGTTCTCACTCTAAGAGGAGCTTTTTAAAGAGTCTCACCGTCTTTTCCTTTATGCTTCTTGATCCCCAGCTGCAGTGAGCTTGCTATCATGAGATTCCTAAGTATGGAGGGACAGTCTTGTCTTTTCATTTTCATTTTGAGAAAGGCTCAGTGGCCAATAATATGGAATCGTTTTCTGATTATTGGTGAAAAAGGAAGAACAAAAGGGAAGCTTATTGGCCTAAAGTTCCTTTCATCCCCTTTGTTTCTTAAGGGAACAGAAGAGCAAATGGAGTTTATGTTTCTTCCAGTAGCAGACAGATCAAATGAGAGCCCCCCTTCCCCACCCCCAACACTCACAGAGATCGCCCCCTGCCTCCGTGTACGGTTCCACTGCACCTGTTGTTGTAAATCTCCATTGAACCGAGCCAGCCTCGCTACGCCTGAAATATAAGCTCCCGCTCAGGGAGGCCTCTTATCGACCACTTTTCTGTATTTTCCTTTGGAGGCAGCGTGGATTAGTGTGTGGGTGAGCCATGCCTGATTCAGAGATGGGATGAGGTCCAGCGAGGGCTGCCAGTGGGCCCATGGCATGGGGGAGAAGGGTGAAAATGCACCCCTCCCCTCATCTCCCTCGCTGCTTTTCGAGGCAAGGAAGGGCCTTGAGAATGGACCCCGCCGACCAAGGCAGGGGACCAGGAAAGCTTGCAGGGGGATGCCTTCTTCCTGCAGCTCGGGTCTGGAAGGGGCAGGAGAGAAGGCAGCTGGTCTCCCTGCACCGTGACCCCGAGGATGGGGCCAGCTTCCTGCTGGGGTGGAGACAGCCGCCACCTGCAGCCTCCTAGGAGCTTACCTGCCCCAACCCCAATCCAGTCTTACGCTCCCATCTCCTTCAACCTTTGATGGAGGCAGCTACAGGGCAGTTTAAACTGTCAATGGAAAGGGATTATCACAAAGTGTTCAGGTTTCTAGGCTTTCAAGTGCTCTGGGCAGGGACATCCTTAAGCCCACAGCTGTTTTCAGTTACTCCATGTCCACCACGTGTCCTGGAGGGTATGGAGGGCCTGGACTCAGAGCCCAAACTCTTCTCCCTGAAGAGTGGTATGGGGAGGGGCTGAAGAACCGGTTAGCGACAGCCAGCTCATCATTCAGTTACTACATTTAACCCTGGAGCAAAGACAGAGCTTCTTGTTTCGCTGAGAGGGCATGGGAGCTGAGAGTGACTTTAGAAACCCGAACTCCAGGGTGGTTAGGGTTTCTTTCAGGTCTCCACCAGGGGAAGAAAAACAATCAACCCAGATCGCCCGGGTTGGTAACTGGAGTTCTTTCTTCACACACCAGCCAACATCTGCCTTCATTTCTGCACCAAGTGCTTGCCTCCCTCCAGGTGAAAACATTGTGCAGTGAGCTCATAAAACGAGACAGTTCTCAGAATAGCAATGGGTTTGGCACCTTATTTGGGACCAGGCACTCAGGAGGAGGCCAGGAAATCGAACATGCGGCTAGATTCAAGATGTGTAATTCTTCTAAAAACAAAAAGCATAAACCAAACACCCCCGAAATCCACGGAGAACGCTGGCTGTGGGCCAGGGCTGTTTCCAGAGGCAGGCTATGGCTGTCTGGTCTGCTGCTGTGAGAAGCCTCAGGGACTGATCTAAGCAGGAAACCTCTGAAGCAGCAACTCCTTGAAATGGCCCCTCCAGGGACCTCGGTAACGCCTCACACAATCACACACACACCAGCATGCACGGGGCTCTTGCCGTGTGCTCAGTGCCCTACATGCGCTATCTCAGTCCACTTTGCAGAATATGTATTAGGAAAGGGTTGGAGAAATGTGTAAGGGTATAGGTTCCAAGGGTGGTCACAGTTATATGGTTTATAACAGTGAAAAACTGGAATTAAATTAAACACCCATCAATATGAGGGCAAAAATTTATGTGTGACCTACTATTTATTGACAAAAGAAAATGCCTGTGCAAGACTGTTAAGCAACAAAAGTAGATTGAACAGTAGGTATAGTACACATGCTACGCAGTATACATGCCATTCTGTATTTTATTTTATTATTTTTTTTAATGTATTTTTATTGATTTCAGAGAGGATGGGAGAGGGGGAGAGAGATAGAAACATCAATGATGAGAGAGAATCATTGACTAGCTGCCTCCTGCACACCCCCTACTTGGGATTGAGCCTGCAACCCGGGAATGTGCCCTTGACCAGAATCGAACCTGGGACCCTTCAGTCCGCAGGCTGACACTATCCAGTAAGCCAATCCAGGTAGGGCCATGCCATTATATATTTTAGATACACACACACACACACACACACACACACACACACACACACACAATATGGTAGCCACTAGCTACATACAGCTATTGAGAATTCAAATGTGGCTAGTGTGACTGAGGAATCTCAATTTTAAATTGCATTTAGTTTAATTACTAGTCATAAGTGCCTAATGTATTAGACAGTATAGCTCTGGAATGTAAGCCCAGTGAAGACCAAAACCTTTGTTTTAATTATTGATGTATTTGAACCTCCTAAAGTAGTGTTGGTGTCTGGCACATATAGGCGTGCTCAATAATCAGCTATTGAATGAAACAATACCTATCAAAGGTTATGTCTGGAAGTATGAGAGACCACCTTCTACTTTATGTGCTTCTGTTTCTTTTTTTTTTTTAAAGCACAAAATTTCAGTTTTAAATTAGCAAAACAGTAAAGATATTCCAGTTCTGAAAAGCTATACACAGCAATCTCTTTTCTTTTTCATAGCCACCCAAAGCACCACCCCCTTTGGCCGGTGGAGGGAAAGGCTGGCCCTGGGCAGGGGCGTAATTTATTCCTGGCTACCTGGACTGACCTTCCCCAAATGAACACGACCAAGCACCACCGTTCCACCTGCCTAACCTTGCCACCTCATCCCTCATTCACGGCAGAAATCAGACACTCAGTTCTTTTTCCACCCTTCAATGTGGTCTCAGGGTTTCCATATCTCTGAACAAGTCAAGAGCAGAGTCTACATTTCCAGTGGAGAAGAAACCCTGATGGGAAAGACTGACTCCTCCATTAAACGTGGGGTGAGGTACATTCTCCTCTGCTATTTGCAGGGGCAGCCCCAGCCCTGATTTACACAGCCTTTCTAGGCTAAAGAGTGTCTTCAAATAAGACCCTAAGATACCTCTTCTCTCTCCCCGGCACTCCCAAGTCTGTTTGCTTTCCTGAGTCCTGCTAACACCCCCTCAGCTCTCTCCACAAGCTTTGGTGAGCGCCACCGCCTGGCTTCCGACCGACGTCAGGCTGGCCCCTCCAGCTCCTGCCCCAGCGGCCCAGGCCCCTTCGCTCGCTGCCTTCGTCGGCTCACGGGGCTGGCTGAACCCATCTTCCCGAACTTCAGCCCCTGCTTTGTCACTTTCACTTCTCCTTCTGTGTCCTGCCTGTTCCATTATGTACTCAGTCTTTCCCTGTCAGTTAACTTTGAATCAACTCCTGTATTTATTAGTTCTATGTAAGCTGATCCGATGGGCTAATGTTTACTTACTTTAGCATGTACCAGAAAACACATAGCTGTGAAAATAGAAAATTCAAGGTTGGTCAAGGCAGCTTTTAAGAGAAGGAAGTTCTCTTATTATTCCAAGAAAGGGGTCAAGGATTAGGCTGGATTTTAAATTTCATGAGAGTAGAGCCCATGCATTGATTCACTCAACAAATATGTACTGAGTACCTGACATGCACACCGTGCTAAGCATGGGATACAACAGCAAACAAAACAAACATTTCTTCCTGCATCAAGCGCCCTTTGCATTTCCCTATGCCTAAGAATGATGCTAATGGTTAACTTCATTGAGCACTTACCATGTGAAAAGTACTATTCTAAGTACTTTACATGCACTCATTCATTTAATCCTCAGGACTATGCTATGAGGTAGGTGCTACCACCACCTCATTTCACAGATGGGAGAAATGAGACACAGAGAGGTTGAGTAACTTGCCCAAGGCCACATAGCCAATTAATGGCAGAACCATAACTTGAACCCAGGCAGTCAGGACCCAGAGCCCAGACTCTTTAATGTTACATTTTTACCAGAGCAGGCAATCAATAAACCACTGAGTGATGATGATAAGAAGTACAGCATGAACACAGTAAAATAGCCCAAATGTAAGCAAAGAGCCAGGAGAAGGGTCAGTTAAATTATGGCAAGCTTAAACTCTAGGTTAGTTTGGGGAAGAAACGTACTTTTATTACCTGCAAGGGCACATCCTAGGGCTAATCTAGTCATGGGGAAATCTACTCACAAGCAGAGGGCTCTGCTGCCTGGTGTGCGGACTAATTAAGACCTGACTGCAACTCAAGAGCCTGTCGCTACTAACACTTAATGTCATTCAAGCAATTTCTTCTCTGGAGAAGCTATCCACTCACCATTACAATCTTATTGATTTTACTCATTTGCTCAAAGGCCTCACTCTAAATTTAGGTCAAAGTAACTTCAGATTTCATAGAATATTAACGTCAACTCATCTGAAGTATTGCTGGGGTGGTCATCGGTGTTCAACAACACCCCGATTCTTCTCTTCCTGCCGTGTGGTAGGATCACACGCTTCCCTGAATAAGGTGGGTTTACTGTGGGTGGTAAACTATGAATGTCAGTGACATGTGCCACTTCCGAGTGGAAGCCTTTAAAATCCGATATACAATTTACCGCTTCTGTCCACCTGCCTCAGTCATCAGGAAAAGCTCTATGGAGAGGAAGCCTCGGGCTGCCTGGCAGAGCCCCCAAGACCTGAGGGAGACACAAAGCCCAGAGAAGAAACTACACATTGTTGTTTGAAGCCACTGAGATTCTGGTGATGTTGGTTTTTAGTCCATCCTAACTGACAGAACACCAACCCTCCAAATCCCAGATGAAAAAGAGGAAAATGCATGAAGACTGTATACTATAGTCAATTAGGAGGGAAATTAAAACACACATTGACTTTTACTGTATTTTAGACATTTACATGCTAACACACCTAATCTTCTTGGCAGCACTGAGAAGTAGGTATTACATCCATTGTACAGACGTGAAAACTGAAGTTTGGAGAGGGAAGGGGCTTTAGCTAAGGCTAGAAAGCTAGTGACAGAGGTGAGCTTAAAATTCAAGTCTGTCTGAAACTGTGATGATGCTATGCTTTCTACAGAAATTATATGCAACTTGGTTACTCACAGGGCCAAACATAGGAACATTAGGTGGAAAAGGCATTCAGTCATTCTGCAAACGTACAGCATGTGTCCTTGCGATGTGTCAAGCTCTGCCAAAGGGCCCTCAGAGTGAATGAGCTATGGCCTCTGTGCTTGAGGAGCTAAGAGTCTAGCACAGGCTACAGACAAGTAAAGTGGCCATTTCAATATGGTTCAATGAACTATTTGGCTAGGCAAGATGGGGTGGGGTGTGGGAGTATACTAAAAGCTATGGAAGGGAAAAAATTGAGAAGGAAAAACTAGGAAAGCAAGTGAGAAATGATGGCCAAATAAAGACGTGTCATTCACGTAATTCTCACCCTGCTCAGATTTGAAAACATTTGGTAGGAATATGCCATCTGCCTCACCCTGGCAAATAGTACTACGATGGCATGCAGCCACTGGCTGATGACATCAAAGACACTCGAAAAAGCCAAAAGAGGCAGCTCCACCCTGCTGGTGACAGCAGCCTCCAGTCCAGCTGGCTCAGGAATTCAAATCCAAGCAGGGAGCACACATTCCCTGGGTGGCTGGCACCCCAATT
>NW_006286303.1:3205969-3213314 GCF_000327345.1 Myotis davidii | reverse complement strand
TGAGAGTGAAACATTGATTGACTGCCTCCTACACACCCCCTACTGGGGATCAAGCCTGAAACCTGGGCATGTGCCCTGACCAGGAATCAAATCGCAAATCTTTTGGTACATGGAATGATGCCCAATTCACTGAGCCACTCTGGCCATGGCTTCCCTACTCATTCTAGAGTTTCTGACATATTCATCAGACCTTGTACAATGCCTGACATAAAATAGTCAAGCTATGTTGACCGGTCACCTTCCAGAGAATGAATAGAAGCTGTGGAGGTAGAAAGGTGTCTAAGAAGCACCAAAAGGTCCGAAGCCCTTGGCAAGCAGTATTGGACTTCAGAATGAGTCAGGCTTCTTTTGATTATACTCAGCCACGCAGGTCTGAATTCTGAGCTTCAGAAGGAGATCCCTCTCCTTTGGAAATTAAGAAATGAATGGTTCTCCTGGGTGGAAATATCTTAGGACCACATCCAGACCCATGAGGTCTAGGGAGAAACAGAAATCCTACTTTGGAAGTTACTGGCATAGTCTTGGTCTTTGGGCAATTTAACAACCTAACTATAGAAGGGTTATCACATTAAGGAGGGGATCTGAAGATGATCTGGGAGGACTCCTGGAACCTGGAGATTCCAATGGCGTCTAGGGAAAGGCACACAGATGAAATAACAGGAAACATAAAATTCTGCTTCGCTGAGTTTAAATTTCAGAAGGGCTCTTAGTATCCCCAAGCCATCTGGTCTCCAAGGGCTCAGACTGGGTGCGTCTATCCTTGGCAATGGGCAAGGGGCCTCTAGTGGTGGGACAAAGCACTAGGGGAGGAGAAAACACAGATAGAAAGTTGCGGAGGGAAGGGCATATCAGGCGGTGGAAAGAGAACATGATACTCTATGAGGGTAGACATGAACATGTTCTGTGGTGCAGGCACAGTCCTCCCTCTGTGAGAAATGTCCTTCTGGATCCTGTACCTGGGAAACTCTTCTTTTCCTTGACATACCAGCTTGGTAGGTCCCTTTCCCAAGGAATCTCCCCGATTTCCCCAGGCCCTGCTTAGCAGCTTGGAAGCCGAGGTGCTGAGACTCTCTCTCCAAGTCCATGAATGACATAGCTATGTCCTGGCCATCAGCCTCACACCCCTTCTTAGCACAGCTCTAGAAAACTGATGAATTGAAACACATTTATTAAGTACCTACCATGCACTGGCGACAGTTTCTATGAGATGCATCTACAAACGAGCACAGCACTCCTGCTTCAGGGCTCTTACATTCTGGTTGAGGAGATGGACAATAAACAAATAGACATATAAGAAAATAGACCACGGCAGATCAGGTGGCTGCTTTTCTGACAGCTCTCTTAGCTTCCTTTGATGGGTCTTTCTGTACAGCAGAGCCTAGGAAACTAAACTGTCCACTTCGTGCCCAGTAGCTTAGACGCTCCCCTGCTGTCATCTCAAAGACCCCAGAAATACTGTGTTGGAGCATCATCCTATTTGTTGAACCTGCTTCCATCATTGGCCAGGAGCTTCTGTAAGTCAGATGCTCATGCGGGTTCACTTGTCTGGCTCACACAAGGCACACCCCAGATGCTTGCTGCAGGAAGGGCTCCCTCGGAAACAGACTGACTGCCTTGCTTGAACAGAAGGCTTGCCCTGAGAAGGGTGAGGGACATTCAGGAAGTTAGGTCATGGGGCAAGGTACCGACCGGATGTGATACTAGAGGCCACGTTAATACCAGCGAGCAGGTAAAGAGAAGCGACTGCTGGGATTTCAGCATGAGGAGTTTGATGAAAATGGCATGTGAGAGGAAACATGTTTTGAGCATCTATATGTGAAAGGCCTGGAGTGTAAAGAACGTGGAGGTGACGGGTTAAATCATGACTGAATGGTAGAAAAGTGGTAGCCAAAGCAAAAGGAAAAGGAAGGGCGGGAGCTGTAAAAGACTTGGCACAAGATTGGCGTCTGGACTGTCTCAGGAAGGGACAGGGAGGCGACGGGCGAGGGCATGGTGGAGGGGCTGGGAAGTGCCTGTTAATTTGAAAGAAGTTCAGAGTCCTGATTACAGGGCTGATCGTACCTGAGAGGAGTTGGGAGCTGATCTGGAGTTGTGACCATCTTGACTGATGACACTGACTTAGGAGAGGTAGAATCATGTGGCCCAAGGAGCATGGGCTCTCGGGCTAGGGAGACGGGCGTGAGTTCTGGATCTGCTAAGTACTAGCTGTGTGGGCCCAGACAAGTTACCTAACTTTCCTGAGTTTCATCAATTAAATATGGGTAACAATCTTTCAGAGGGTTGCTGAGGGAAGTAATGAGTTAATACATGGAAGGGCTTGAAACAGCCCTGCACTCAGTGAAAGATAGCTATCGTTCCTGTCTTTAGTGGGACTTTCACTGAGTAACATCTCAGGGTGAGGAGTATGGAAGGGAGAGGGGCTGAGGTCCACGGAGAAGGCATTTCCCTCTGTAAATACTACCCTAAACCAGTGGGCCAGTGGCTTGGCTTTGGAAATAGTTTAGCTCTCTTGATCATTTTGATGCGAGAGTATTCCTCATCAAAATGGGATTTGCCTATGTGTACAACATAGCTTAAGATAGCTGAGGATATGACCCATATAAATCTACTCTGGAAGGCAAAAAAAAGCGCATGAAGCAGTATGGAATTTGGTATTATTTGAATTTGACATTACCCTCCTGCTGCTAAAGAAAATATAAACTGGTAAAAAGAATGAAAACAAAACAAAGGTGTGGGAGTAGCCCATTGATTCAGGATGATGTGTCTCACACTGGAAGGCATGCTGCAGCCCCCAGCCCCTCTGGCGTTAGTGGCCAGGAGCATGCCTTACGGAATGTGCTGAATTCCAAACATCTCATATCAAAGAAACCACGTTAGTCACTCAGTTATTTTTAGTCCTTGCTGCAGATAGGCACTGAGCTTATCCATGATGTAAACCGAAACCCAGTATAGCAGGATGGCATGAAGAGAGACCCTTGCTCACATTGCAGTGGCTCTGTGTGACCCAGGAGGGCTTCTTCATTCTTTCCCAACCCTGAATATGCCCAAAATAGAACTAGAAGGGAGGGTTGGGTCCAGACACATGGGACACCTTTATTTTTAGCCCACTGAGGACATTTTATTTACCAAGCAATATAATGAAATGAGAACCTAAACATAAAAGCCCCAGGCTGTCAAAATGTCAATAGTGCAGACAATTATTCAGCAGATAAACCATTAGAAATGGACAAGAATAACATGCACTAAAAATATTCCCAGTGGACTTTATTTAGCAACAGATAACACATCCGTAATTCTAAACACATTCTGCCTCTTTTAGCTGTGTCTGGATTAATATAATTAAGCATAAGACCTCTCAATACTTAATTTATGTCAATTTACATCAAGACTGAGGATCTTTTTTTTCTTCCAACTACTGTTGACATTCAACCTTATATTAGTTTCACGTGTAAAGCATAGTGTTTAGACATTTATATAATTTACCAAGTGATCCCCCCAATAAGTCTACTACCCATCTGCACCATACGCAGTTATTACACTATTGACTATATTCCCTATGCTGTACTTTACATCCTTGTGACTATTTTGTAACTGCCAATTTGTACTTCTTAATCCCTTCATCTTTTTCTCCCAGCCTCCCAACACCCCTACCATCTGGTAACCAGCAGTTTGTTCTCTGGATCTATGAAAAATGAGAAATCTTTTATTTCTTTATTTATACAAATGACATATTACTACTTGTCTTACTTTTAAAAGATTTCCATGCTGCAACGGTGTTATTGAATCCAATACCCAGATGCTCAATGGTTGGGGAGAGGACACTGAAAATGATACTACTTTATAACAAGCATGTCTTGCAAATATTAAGCTCCCTCTCCTATCCCTGAAGTCTCAGGTTTAAGAATAGAACCTTGACAAATAGGGTTAAACCCCAGAGTAAAAGACCGTAAGGCAAAATGAAAAAAATTATCAAACTATTTCAGTCCAATCCTTCAGTACAATCCAACACTGTAAAGAGATAGATGTGGTAACCCTTACATGAAAGAAAATCTAACTGCCAAATCTGTTGTTGTAATGACACATTTGTCACCTAAACGCTGCTCTCAGTGACATCACTGGCTAACTGAATCATAGATGAGCTAGTTCAGCTTTCTAATCTGGTTTTAAATCCACTTTAGCCGATTGGCTGGGCACTGTCACCTAATGCTTGATTAGACACATTCCTCTGAGCAGAGCTATAGGAGGTGAGGTGACCTCCAGTGGGTGGCTGGGGGAAGGTGGCCTCCACGGATGTCCCTCCGCAGTTACTCAATGTCTTAGGTCTTTCCAAAGGGAATCAAACCTTCTGGAGTCACACTAGCTACAGATAATCCTTGACCACTTCCTTTCACCTGAATTCCAGTTCGCACAAGGTCCCGCGGATTATGGTCAACTAGCTAATCTCATTAAACAATCAAGACTGTTGGGGCCAAAAGGGACTGTGGTGTCGTCCAGTGCTCTCCTGGCATAGGCTGACTTCTTGCTGCTAGTGAAGGTGTCTAGGTAAAGGGTCAGTGCTTATCTTAAGGGGATCTGTTTTCCTAAAGAACATTTCCAGGCATCAATTTACGCCAGGAGGAAGGGTATTTTCCACTGTCACCTCGCCTCCCATCATGTCATAGTCACCTCATTCCCCCCAGCATCTAGCACAAAGCTGGTTGCCATAGTAGCCACTGATTCTGTCTTTAAATTGGGCTCTGGGGGCAGTTGTGACTTGTGGCTATAAGAGTATTTACAGTGAACCTAAACACGAGCATATGGACAAAGGGTTCCTCTGTGTATGTGTATGACATTTATTAGATGACATTCTTAAAAGCCTTTAAAAATAAACCTCATTAAATCAAAATATAATGTAGTTTTTTCCCTTCACCATAAATTGCTAACATTTTAAATCTTGATAATATATATCAAGCCTTGGTGGTAATGCACAGGGTTGGGGGACATGGAGATTAGCAAAGTCATTTTGGAGGGCAGTAAGGTGGCGTCTGCAAAAACTACAAATGTGCAGGCCCTTTGGTCCAGCAACTCCACTTTTAGGAATCTACCCTTGAAATAATCTTACTTGGGTACAAAGAAGTATGTTGAAAGGTGGTCATTATGTATAGTTTGTAATAGTGGATAATTAGAAATAATTATTTAATATGCACATCCATAGATAAAGATTAAATTAATAACACGATATATTATGCAGTCATTAGAAGTCTATTTGTGGTGACCTGGAAAGATCTCTAAGACATATTAAGTGGAAAAGTCAGATAGCAGAACAATATGCAGACTGTGATATTATGTATACTTTAAAAAAAACCCTATATACTCCTAGGCATGACTTTGCCCATACATTTATACAGGAATACTTAGAAAAGAGTGTGGAAGATTATATACACACTGATGACGAAGGTTATTCATGAAAAGGAGTGGAATTAGAAAAGGGGAGACATCAAGAGGAACTGAAACTTTTCTCTAGATTGTTTAAATTTTGTTCAGTGAGACTATATTCATATAAGTATTATGAGTTTTATTTAATTATAAATTGAACTTAACTTTCCTTAGTGAACTAGAGGCTTTAGCTCAGAAAATCTGGTTTCCTCCTTATTTCGATAGCCTGAGTCCTCACTTAAGCTTTCCTTCCCCCAAACACATACATCTGGGGGAACTTAGGCAAAATTATACTATATCCTTGTCATGGAAATAAATATGAGGATGTAACACTGACCTTTTCAAAAACGTTTCTTTTTTTATCAGTTCTAGTGTTTTAATCCATGGGAAAATAAGTTGTGCTTCTGCTAAAGCCAAAGGCAAAAAGCTTCAATCCAAAAACACCACCACTAATAAACCAAGGGGACAGAATTCCTTATCAACAGAAAGTTACAGCTCCCACTAGACTGAGGCCTTCTCACAGACCTATTATCAGATTCCTGGGCAGGCTTTCCAAGAAATGTAAAACAACACAAGTTTCAAATGGAATGCACCTTTGACCGACTTTAAATTTAATTCTCTTTTTCTTCCTCCAACTTTCCATTTATGGAAAGACTCCTGAGAACTGTAATACTCTTTTCTCTTTTTAAGTACGGAATAATGAGTTAGGGATTTATGCATTAAACATATTTTTGTCTTATTCTTTAAGAAAACATATTTTTATTGATTTTAGAGAGAGAGGAAGGGAGAGTGAGAGAGAGATAGAAATATCAATGATGAGAGAGAATCATCGATGGACTGCCTCCTGCACACTCCCCAATGGGGATTGAGCCCACAACCTAGGCATGCGCCCTGACCAGGAATCGAACCAGTGACCTCCTAGTTCATGGGTCAATGTTCAACCACTGAGCCACACTGGGCTGTCTTATTCTTAAATTAACTGGATTTTAAAAGCAAATGCTGCATCCTTTGAAATCATCTTCTAGATCTTCCACTTCAGGAAGAAAAATGAAAGCCTGTGAATTTGGAAGGATTAATTATAGTAGAAAAAGAAGTAGGTTACTTGTAAAAGTTGAGAGAAGAAGATGCCTGCTTCAAAAGCCTGGAAGACCATCACAGGTGGTTAATACAGGGTCTCTGGGAGCGGTACCTTGGGGTTTGCACTTTGAATACCAGAGTTGGTGCTGATGCTCAGACAGGTATGTTTTCCTTCTTGGTGCAAAATACACCTTCAAAGGAGTGATTATCACCTATGGATATCAGAGGTTTGTCTTAGAAAGATCCCAAAGGTATTCTCAAAATCTCACAGCAAAATATTTAAAATGTTTCCAATATATTGAATTGAGCAATTTTAGAAGGGTAGGGAATGCCATGTTTTTTTTTTCTTTATTGGTTAAGGTATTACAAATGTGTCCTCATCCCCCCATTAACCCCCAACTTCCCCCACACACACTCATGCTCTCATGCCCCTGTTGTCTGTGTCCATTGGTTTGGCTTATATGCATGCATGAAAACAAGTCCTTTAGTTGATCTCTTCCCCTTACCCCCACTCTCCCCTACTTTCCCTCTGGGGATTAATAGTCTGATTGCTGTTTCTCTGTCTTTGGATCTGTCCCTGTTCATCAGTCTATGTTGTTCTCTATATTCCACAAATGAGTAAGATCATGTGGTATTTATCTTTCTCTGACTGGCTTATTTCACTTAGAATAATGCTCTCCAGTTCCATCCATGCTGTTGCAAAAGGCAAGAGTTCCTTTTTTTTTACCGCAGCATAGTATTCCATTGTGCATACAATCCACTCATCTGCTGATGGGCACTTAGGCTGTTTCCAAATCTTAGCTATGGTGAATTGTGCTGCTATGAACATAGGGGTGCATATATCCTTTCTGAT
>NW_006286303.1:3188024-3203475 GCF_000327345.1 Myotis davidii | reverse complement strand
ATTTCTTCTTTGATCTCTCTGGTATCCCAGTCATTGTTTAATAGCATGCTATTTAGTCTCCATGTGTTTGATTTTTTTTTTGGATTGTTTTTATTGTAGTTGATTTCCAGTTTTATGCCATTGTGATCTGAGAAGATGCTTGATATGATTTCTATCTTCTTGAATTTGAAGAGACTTTGCCTGTGACCCAATATATGGTCTATCTTTGAAAATGACCCATGTGCACTTGAGAAGAATGTATATGGGAATGCCATGTTTTAAAATTATCAAGGGCTAGAATATTCCAACCCTAAAAAGATTGGGAATATCTGCTCCCGTTACTTCTCCTTAAAACCATGTTTGATGTAGAAACTTCAAATTCATTAATCCTGCTTGAACAAAGAGAAAGGAGTATCACAATTCTCACGATAATTAGAACTACAAATGATTTACTGTGATACTGATTATGATTAAAGTTATGAGGAAGCATGTTTTCATTTCCTTACTCAAAAATATTATGTATATTTCTGTCGTTTAATATAAGCTACTTATTTTATTTTTTTGAAAAGCTTAAGAATTAAAAGAAATAGACTCTCATCCTTTAAAAAAATCCTCATTAACAGTATCAAAGCCTTCCAGAATGCAGAATTATCATTATTATTCTTTGGAATTCAGGGATTGTTTTTCCTCAAATCTTAGCATTTATGATAGAAAAGCTGAGAGGAAGAGGCAAACCCTTATCAGAGGGGAAGGCTAGTAGTTTTGGGGATGAAATTGGTCAGGAATTAAAGTCACAGACTTGAAGACACCATTCTTGTGTTCTCGCTATTCTGTTTTGAATCTCTTCGCTGGCTGCAGAGTTTCCAGCCTGCAAAGGCTGTCCGCTGTGCCCTGGTGTGAGTGTCTCTCTTCCAGGCTGTCCCAGGAATCCAGTTGACTTGGCCCTCGCACTGGTCTTACATGTTCTTGCCTCCCTCATTACATATATTTGACCACTCAGCTGGAAAAAAAAAGTCTTGGCAAATTGCACTACAATAATCTTTCCCCACCTTGGCTCACCATTGAGGAAAAAATCTGTTGTCATGCAGCAAAGTTCAGTCAAGAATGGCCCTTGGAGAGAACTCTCCAACCACAGACAGAAGCCCGGCGTCATTCGTTATTCCGAGTGCGATCTGGCCTCCGTTCACCTGTGACAGATGTTCCCACAGTCAAGTACCATTAGGGATTAAGACTGTGAAAATGTCAATCATCTCTGAATTAATCTATTAATTCAGTACACTTTTAGTGAAAATCTCAGAAGAGGTGTGTGTGTGTGTGTGTGTGTGTGTGTGTGTGTGTGTGTGATCAACAATTCTAAAACTTCTATGGGAGAGCAAAGGGTTAAAAGAACCAAGACAAATTTGAAGACGAATAGTGGGGTCTTGGCACAAGGACAGACAGTTAGAGGAATAAACAGAGCCCATTAACAGCCCCACACATGTATGGGAACAGTGTACAACCAAGATGACCTGAAATTCAGTGAAGGATGAATTACTCAACAAGTACAGGGTGTCCCCCCAAAATGTATACACACTTTAACAGCTGATAGCTCAACTGATGTTTCTTTCTTTTCAGATTTAACACATCGGAATTAATAATTATTCAAAGTATGTATACATTTTGTGTGTGTGAGTGTGTGTGTGTGTGTGTGTGTGTGTGTGTGTAGGGGGGGAAACACCCTGTAGTGTTTGGACATAATCAATACAAAATTTATTCCCTATTTCATAAATTATATGAGAAAAATTCCAGGGTATTGGATACCTAAATGTGAAAACCCAACATTTAAAAACTTTTAGAAAAATTGAACTATACCATAAACGAAGTGAAAAGACAAGCCTAAAGTTAGTTTAAGCTATTTGTAACATATGAAACCAACAAAGGACTATATAGACAATGAAGAAACCATTAATAAAATCAATAGTGAAAAGACAAAAATCCAAGTAGAAAAACAGACCAAGAATATGAAAAGGCAAATCACAGAAGAAATCATGTGGCGTGTGAAAAATATGCATCTTTACACATCATCAGGGGAATGAGGACACTAATTTAAAAGTCTGAACAGGGATAAACAGGCCGGGATCCGAAGGTGAGAGAAAGAGTGAGATTAAAGGGCCAGAGCCAGGGCCTTCCCAGCGCCCTCACAGGGCTCAGGGTCCCTAAAAGACAGAAATCAGGGCGGAGGCAGCTGCAGTGCCGCAGAAGAAATGAGGAATTTTGAGTCAGAAAACTTGGATTTACTGTGGCCTTTTAGACAGATTCTTTAACTCTGAATCTCAGTTTCCTCTTCTGCAAAGAGAGAGGACTACAACTTTCATATGACCTTGAAGATGCCATTGAGCTACGAAAGCACTGAACGACATAAAGTCAGTGCTAATGTCCCACTGCTAGTGGTGATCTGCCAAGGGCTTCACCAATGGCTCCCACGTGAAAATACCGTCATCACTTCCAACTCTTATATGTATGAAGTTATGACCCCCAAAGAGGCAGCCACCAGAATAAGTAACCAATAGGAGAAAATGCTGGATCCATTCTTTTTCCTGCCAGTGTGCAACCTTCATGGGGGTGGACGGGCTGGATTTAAAACAATGGGCGTGTTGATTCTTTCCATGCGTCTATTTCCAAGGTTGTAATGTATATTCTCTGTCTCCCACATCCTGCCTTCTATTTTCTTCTCCCTACACAGGCACTTTTAATACCAGTTTATTAAAAGCAGGCAGCTTAAGATATGACATAAAAAGACTCCTGCATCATTAGGCCAAGTTAAAATTCTGAACATAAAGGCTCCTGGAGGAGAAACACAAGACGAACAGCCAGAAGATCTGACTTTGATAGATGGCGCTGAGCCCTCAACTCTCTGTGGGACCCCAGGCAAAGCCACATGACCCCTTTGGGGCTCCGTGTTCTCATCATAAATTCTTATAGGGCACCAAAATACCCGCAGACACCACTTTGCTATATATACACACACTTATTTTTAAAGTTAATACTTATATATTTATATTTTAATGGTGGGATCTTTTCCAATTTGTACATTATGAAAATCTGGTGCAGCGTTCAGAGCCAAGGACCCCGGGACCGCACAGGGCTGCTCGCTCCGGATGCATTGCATTTCGTCTCCAGCTGCCATTTGTGGCTTCAGCTGCTTCTGAGAGCAGCCACTTTCCCTTTTGATGTCTGAGGCCCATTACTTTCATTTCTGACTTAACCAACAGGTGTTCTCAGACTTCTCTTTACGGGCTGTCTTCCCTCCGGGTTCTGGGCAGACAGTGTTTCCTGTAAACTTGCTGAGAAGCACAGAGGAATAAATTTCCCCTAGTCCACTGGCTCCACTGTTGGCACGAAAGTCTTCTGTGACCTCGTGAAGTCTCAACCTTTCCCACTTCTGGGAAGATGCAGGGATACGTGGGGAAGCATGAGGGCCAGGCCTGAGTGCTCCCTGGAAACAGTGAAAGCACAAGCCTTTCATCCTGCGATTTAGGGCCTAACGAGGGTTGGCCTGTGCCACCCAAATGTCAGGATGGGTGAGATTCCTTTGAACCTTGAATCCCGGGAAGTCCCACTTCCGGGGAGAGAGTCTCGTGCTGGCATTGCAGCATGCGTCTCCAATGTGCCATGTCAAGCTGAATGTGAGTCTGCTCCGGGCAGAAATACATATGCACATCCAACAGGACAGCAGACACTAGTGGGCAGGGTATGGGAAAAGATGTAAGAGGCCCTTAGATGATATCTGGGACAAGAGAAGTAGGTTACTCTGAAAGTGCGACTAGTGTCACAATATAATATTTTAAAATATTAAAGGCTTGCATACACATGCATGAAATTGCATTTCTTTTGGTCCTATAACCCATTTCCCCTCAGTCAGCTAGGGACTGAGTTCTGAAAGTTAGGCCCTGAGGACACTCAGGGGATTGAAAGAGGCAGATTTGGGCTTCTTGCCCCCCAAGACCAGAGAAAGGTCCCTGGGTCGAAGATGTCCTTGGGGAGAGGGAGGGAACTCTTAGACATGCTTGTCCGTTTACAGAACAAAGGGCTCCTCTGCTTCACCACTTGAATACAGCCCAGGCGTGCAGTAGGCCCCAAGCAGAATGGCTGTGTCCATGTCAGATGGGGCCACAGAGTTTTTCATGGCTCAGCACTCCGTGTGGCTCAGAGTAGCAAAGCCCTAGATGAAGTTTCACACTGACTCTGAGTCCCCAGGCCTGCTGGCTCAAGGGCAGCAGAAAGTTTCTTTGCACTCATGGGGTTCAGAGACTCGGAGAGATGGAGTGTGCTGGGCCCAAAGCCAAAGCCACCAGGGTTGTGGATTGACAGCAGACCAGTGGGATGCAGGATGCTGCTGGGATGCCTGAGGGACAGGTAGCACTTGGGGAACAGGTACCAGCTCCTCAGAGCCTTGTCCTCCAGAACTCAGACATGGTCTGCAAAGGGTATGGGACCTGAAGCCACCAGCCAGTATGTTCCTCCCACCCAGGGGAATGGGAGCACAATGCACAAATTAAAAGGGTTAGAGAAAAAAAAAATTAAAGTGGCATCTGTTCCATCCCTAAGCACCTGCCCTGAGGTTGTAAAAATCAACCCTTCATAGATGAGTCTGGTTTGTGACTAACCCATTCCAGGAAGTATGATATCTGCACATAGAGATGTGCCTACACATGGGTTCAGATGCCAGGTTGGTAAAGAGGAGAATGAACTGAAGGCCGAAGACAGGATGAAAGTAGGAAAGGCACATTTCTGCTTTCTGTCTGTTTATCTGAGTAATGGCCAAACACTGATCCCTACCCCTGCTATATCTCCCCGCCACCTGGACAATTCTATGTGGGGCCCAGGCAATAACACCCATGGTCACAGATGTCTCCAGGGGACAAGCTAAATGTAGCTGCTCTCCTCTCTGCAGCCCCTGGAGTTACTGCCAGGGAACAAAGAGCTTCAGACTGGGCACCTTTGAAAGGGTAGCGACTCCTGTTAGAGAAATCGAGCAAATAAGTTAAACAGGGCCGGCTGACGTTTACTTGGAAATAAAGTTTATCTTCTCCCCATCCCAATTCTAAACAAAGACTTTAAAATATTTCCATTAGTGCAACAGCCAGTTTTAAAATATCGTTTGAAGTAAGTATTAACCACATATGGGAAGATGTAGATGACCCAGGCACCAGAGAGCTGCCATACAGATTGCTGACTGCATTTTTCTTTGCTGATATGATTTAGAGCGGAAGAGGAAGGCTCACAGCTTTACAGTCTGTTTGTGATAAGGGGAACAGACACATGTTGGAAACAGGTTCATTAGAAAAACGATAATCACTTCATTCCCTAAAATGCTACTTAAAGTCTCCCCCGCGTTTTCCCAGATAAAAATAGAAATCTTCATGAGACTTTCCCAATAGACTTTCCTTGGGAAAGTCACCAAATAGCAGGGAACCCATGATAAATATCAACTGGCATCTTGAAATCTAGTAAAAGTACCAGCCACAGAATAGGAGGAAAGTGTTTACAGCTTTATGATGCCTGTAGGACTCGCTGGCGAGGGTGGAGATAAAGGCCTATTGGAAAGTAATAGCACCACAGGTCACAGCAACAAACAACAAACAAGAGCTGCAACAACAGCTACTTTATTTGAGGGCTTGTAAAGCCCTGTCGGAGCTCCACCCAAGGCGCCTGGAGAGAGTGCGTATTATAATTTTCCCCATCGGGCAAATGAGAAGCTCTAAAGCAGTGGTTCTCAACCTTGGCTGCACATTAGAATCGCCTGGGAATCTTTTTAAAATCCTGATTTCTGGGCCTCATCCTCTGGAAATTCTGTTTCTTTGTTATGGGGTGAGGCCACAACATTAGTAACAAAGAAACAGAATGTCTGGAGGATGAGGCCCAGAAATCAGGATTTTAAAATGATTCCCAGGCGATCATAATGTACAGCCAAGGTTGAGAACCATTGCTCTAAAAGCAGTCATTTCATGACAACAGTTTTCAATGATAATGCAGTAAAGAATGTGCATGTAGCTTAGTTTACACCAGTAGGCCTGGTGACTGTTTATGCCAATGACCGCCAGCCTAGGGCACAACAAAAAGGAAGGAAGGAAGCCTCTAGAACAGCAGTTCTCAACCTGTGAGTCGCGACCCCTTTGGGGGTCGAACGACCCTTTCACAGGGGTTCGCCTAAGATCATCGGAAAACACATATATAATTACATATTGTTTTTGTGATTAATCACTATGCTTTAATTATTTCAATTTGTAACAATGAACTTACATCCTGCATATCAGATATTTACATTACGATTCATAACAGTAGCAAAATTACAGTTATGAAGTAGCAACGAAAATAATTTTATGGTTGGGGGTCACCACAACATGAGGAACTGTATGAAAGGGTCGTGGCATTAGGACGGTTGAGAACCACTGCTCTAGAATGTCTGCTATAGAAGTAAGTTCACAGACAGCATGTAGACACCAATCCTGTCAGGTATAAGTACCTCCAGTCTAAAAAGAAAAGAGCAGAAGCCCAGGGAGGGCAGACCTTCTCGCAGTTACACAGCCCCAAGAAGTGGAGCAAGGGTCCCAGGCGTCCTCAACATATCCAGGGAGTCCTGGGGACAGCCTCCCGCCACGTGCTTGTCTATTGGCGAGAGTCCCCTGTGAGCTGGAAAAGTCCTTTGTCCACTGTCAGAGCATCAGTTTCCTCATCCAAGAGACAAGAATTGTGAGGGATGGGTGAGAAGATGACTATGGAAAAGCTTGGCGAAGTCTCGGGAGCAGCACACATGTGATGAAGTGAATGGAGGGGTGGTGCTAAAATACTAAATAAAAATAAAATCCTCAAGTAGGTAATTATCAATGGATTTATATTAGAGTTTATCTAGAAAAACTACTTCAGCCAAGCCAACAATAATACCAGGATAGCCAACAACTGCAAAGGCGGGGCAGGAATATTCGATGGGTGATGACAGCAGTGGTCCACAGCAATGGACAGATGGCCACTGTTGACCACTCCTTGTTTGGTCAAATGTTTTAGAGCAGAGCAGTGAAGACCACCCACTTGCGAGCCAGGCTGTGTGCATTCGAATCTTAGTTCTACCACTACTGGCTGTTTGACTGTGGGTGAGCTCCCTTGCCTCTGTCCCCCATCCCAGCTGGGGACACTCCATGTGCTATGCTGTGGGCTGGTGTGAGGAGTATGAGCATGGACCGTGGGCAGGTTCTGTACAGAAAGGTGCTGACGAGATGTGAGCTGCTCTCAGGTCCACTCTCTTACCAGCATCTGTCACCTCAGGCTACAACTCAGGGCAGGTGGCTAAGGTGCCATTCCTCTGGAAACTTAGTTATAACCTAAACTTGAAAAAAATGCAGTTGAGGCATATGAAATTACTGTTTTGGTAGGTCAAATCTGGGGAGAAATCAGTAACTTCACATACATATGGGCAAATAGACCCAACACTAAACAACAACAACAACAACAACAACAAATTCCCCCAAAACCCCAGCAGCCTAGCAAACATTACAAAGGGAGAGTCTGAGGAAATGTAAATAAAACAATCCTGGCTTACACAGCTGCATCAGTGTCAGAGAAAAGCATAAATTAGGTCCAGGATCTAATCATGTCCGTTAAGCACAAACATGAGCTCAAGGAACCGATGGGTTTGTAGACACACATGTCTGACTAAGAAGTGGGAAGATGAGGGATTTTTTTTAGGGCCATTGACAGGGAAGGGGCTCCCTCCTCCCAGCCAGCTCCTATCTGCGGGGTGCACACTCCTCTTTCAGCTGCTGCTTTTCTTCTCTGCTCCTTTTGATCCACAAAAGAGAATCTCAACCTACCCTCTTCCCCTCCCCCTCCTGCTCCTGATGTCTTCTGCTCCCACACAGATCCTCTGCTCCTGACTTCCTCTGTCCATCTGTCGGCCACTTTCCTCCCATGCTCCCCTCCACCCCCTCTCCCACACAGGCAGCCCTGCTCAGGAGGAAGCGGAGCGCAGATGCGCGCCCAGGTTTCCCACATGGGCAGCGGGTGTGCAGGCCTCTCCCTTTGCACTTGCTCTGGAGAGGTGGGCCTAGGGTGGTAGGCTTCAGTGTTGCTCTCTGTTCAGTCCTACAAGCAGGAGGTTCCAGCGTCATTCTCTTCCTGCATCCCACTGGTCTTCCTCCTGCTAAACTTCTAAGTGCCATTTCCCAGAAGCAACGTATGCACCATAATGTAAGAAACCAGAACCGCAGCTCCATGCGAAACAGCTATTACTATTGCTAATATTTATTAAGTGTTTACTGATGTGATGAGCCTCTGCTAAGCCCTTATGTCTTTCAGAACGTTTCCTCCTCACAACGGCCCTATAAAATGGGTGTTATCAGTGTCCTCATTTTCCATATGTGGGGGCTACGCTGTAGAGGGGCTAAGTGATTTGCTGAAGGAGCCACCATCAGTCGTAGACAGAGCTGCGATGCCAACCAGGCAGCTGCACTGCAGGGCCCCTGCTCCAAGCTTCTCTTGACATACCACTGAGCGCCGCTCTTCTCTATGCAATCAGCTTAGCGCTCCCGCAGGCCAGGGTCTTCCATGAAGCATGAGCTGTGGCTGCCAGTAGCTCTCACAAGCTTCACCTCTAGATCTTCCCAGCTTCACTACTAGAAGGTAGGTTCTTCCTTTCACGTCAATTAGTAAAGGTCTAGGCAAGAAATCCCATTGGGTGGCCAACAGGAAGAGGGACTGTGATAGATAATTCCCACTAACATGGAGTACAAGACGAGGAACAGTTCCCCATGAAGGATTCTCAACAGGAGGCCTGGTGCAGGGCAGGCAATACTACAGATGTACTGCAGCCCTGGGCGCCCAGGCCTCTGCAGTGCTGGCTGGGACCTGGCCCAAGGTGAGCAGCCAGAGGGTGGCTGAGGAAGAAGCAACAAAGGGATGGAGTTGCTGAAATCTTAGCATCCCAGCAAAATAGGACTGGAGGGCAGAATGAAACACTCTTCCTAACCCAGGTCTTCGGCATTTGGGGGGACTCACTGAGGTCACATGAGGGAGGAGGGCAAGGCGATCAGAGATACCCCCACCATTCCAGGAACCACCTGGGCTTCAAGTGCAAATGCCAGCCTTCCAGAGGCGCGGGATATACCCTGGGAGGGTTGGAAAATTTAAGGGACCCAGTGTGGGCTCAGCATCTCTTCCTGTGCAGGGCGGAGGCCACTCGGATGGCCAGCCGGTGACACAGGCCACCTGGGTCTGCACGCGCTGGGTGTGTGATTCTACTGACATGAACGAGCCTGGCACTCTGTCTCAACTCAGATGGACATGAAAGCGGCAACATGTGGAGGGCTGTCACCATCTGCCCTCCGAGAGGAACACAGAGAGTCAGCAGGGCAGGAGCAGCATGGGGCCTGATTTAAAACACAAAGTGCTGGCAGCTGCTACCAGCTCTGGCGCTGAGCACAGCAGCGGTTCTCCCTGACCTGGCAGTTTAGGGCCCTCACTCATCCCGGCTGACCCCTCACAAAGACTCCGATGGCCCTCGCTCACCAAGCACACCTACGAGCCTCTGTGCCTGTCTCTTCGGCAGCCTCACAGTGGCAGGCGCACACCAGGCCCACAACCAGAGAAACAGAGAGACGAGGTTGTTCAGGGAAATCTCAGCAAAAGCACTCTCCTTGTGCCCGACTTCTTGGACTCAATCCCCATGTGATTGTGTCCTCTATATGCAGCTCTAAGTGCTAGGCCAGGTGCCCCCGGTGTGGACGAAACCCCAAGCCTGGGAAGGTGCACGCCTCCATCAGACCGAGGTTATACCTCCATTTTCATTTGTTAATGTAAGTCTAAGTTAAACGGGCCGAGCAGGGCCGGGCGAGGGCTGTTTTTATTAACAGGCCGGTTGCTGCTGTTTTAGAGAGAGAACCATTAAACCTGACAGACGGCCTCCTTGTGTCGTTGAACAGTAAACGCGATTGTTATGATCCCAATGGCCATCTCGGGCACTCCTCAGAACACAGGTTCTTTGTACACGAGAACGAAAGTCAGACACAAAGGAAAAAAGGTTCATTTTCTCCTGTTGCATCCAAACTGTTCCTGTAGACTAAGCAGAGCTGGTTCTGCTCCCTGAGGTGGGGAGGGAAACAATGACACTCAGTGCAATTAGAAATACACCCAGGCGTACGCATTTGATCCCCGTCTTCATTACGAGGTCACGAACTGGTGCTTACATATTAAGATCTCCCTGCGCTGTGAGGCCCTTTTGTGAGTGCTACACGGCAGGTACGACGTGTTTGTTTATTTCTGGTCAGGAAGGGAATTCACTGGGCTGGGCTCTCCTCCTAGCTCTGCCTCAACCCAGGCACTTTTCTCACTTATTACGTGAGGAGGGGAAGGTGCTGGGTGCTGAGCGGGGCGGCTGCCCAGGTTCCTTTCAGCACAAACATTCAGCAGTCACATCTGTTACGTGCAGGAGAAGTTCTTACACGAGGGTTTCACCCCCACCCTCAACACCTGACTTTTGTCTGCTTACCATCAAGTCCAACATCCCTGTGTCCATGACAGACCTCTTCTCTCACAGCCACGCAGGGCACAGGGAAAGTCCCTGATGGGCAGGCCTAACCAGGGGACAGCCGAGGCCATGCCTGTCACCCGCTGCCAGAACCACCTGAGGAAATGAGGCTGGAAAAGGAAAGGTTCTGAAGATCCTCTCACTCCCCACAGACACCTGGCCAGTCCATCCCAAAAGGCGCTTGCCCCTCCAGCAAGCTCCACAGGTAAATGCCAGTCAAGCAGGGAAACCACTCACCATAAATAGGAAGCTGATAATAACCGTTAAGCATCAACAGGACCATGTTATGTATTAGGCATTAGGCAAAGTGCTTTACATGTGTGGTTATACAGAGTTCCCCCAATTAACCCTTGGAAATGACAGCACGTTACTGCTGCTCCCCTGAGTAAGGAGCTGAGGCTTAGAGAGGTAAAGTCTGAAGGGCAGTGTGATGCCCAACGGGGCACTTCACAACTCCTGGCTGAAGTGTCTTCATGCCCGAGAGCAGGAGGCTGGCCTGCATCGGTATCTCCCTAAGTGGGGCAACGGCACCAGCCACCTAGGGTGCTGATTAAAATGCAGACACCTGGTCCACCCCAGATCCACAAAAGCAGAATCCCTGGGGTAAGGCCCAGGCATCTATCCATTTAACAAGAACCCCAAGTGATTTTTAAGTCTGAGAACCCAGGCATATAGTTCCTAAATCTCACCCAGCTCTATTATAATGGCCTGTGGTTTTGCTTTACTAGAGACTTCAGAAATGCAAGCTTTTCTCTTTCACTGGCCCCAGACGTAACCCCAAATATCCCAAACATCTTCTTTAGATCAGCTTTATACAGCACAAGATATTGCTTCATAAATGACACAGGCAAATTCTTCATTCTCTAAAATGTTTCAGTCATACCACATTCCTCCCATGTAGGAGGAACGTGAAAACAAGATGACATGACCTTAGCTAGAAGAATTTTCTTAAAGTTATTTTACAAAGAGAAGTCAACAGACACCTGGAACCAGTTACTGAGAAAAGGGTCACTGGCTCAGACACCACTGATGGGGGTGGGAGGGAGGGAAGAACGGAGGGAGGGAGGGGTGTCTACACAGAAACACACACACAGAAGAGAACAGGTAAAAGTGGGCTGCAAGTGAAGAGTCTGAGAACATGCAGGCCTTATTTTCAATAAGAACAAGTAGATCTTGTCACCTCTGGCCATGGTCTTGACTTTTTCTCCTAATTTTTGTCTTTATTTCCCCTAACAATGCCTCTCCTACCCCTTTGTTTTCATTCTTTCTTTTCATTTGCCTTTTGGTCTATTTATTTTTGTCTTTTCGTGCTGAAACGGAGGTCAGTGTGACAGAAAGCCTGCACTCCGTGCACTTGCCCAGCAGTAAGGATGCAAACCCCCTTCGCCGAGGCCTCACTCCTGGTGACCACGGTGGCCAAATGCCTGCACCCATCATGCAGCCAGCAGGCCCAGGGACACACATCTGCTTTCCTCTTCTGACACAACACACACACACACACACACACACACACACACACACACACTCACACACACACTCCTATTAGCAAAAGTCGTTGACAACAACAAAATTTATTATGTATCATCAATTATGAGAAGCATAACAGTCCTGCGTGCAATGAGGAAAACGACGACATAGAGATGCCTAAGGTGTGCCCTCTGCCTTCAAGGACCTTAGCAGTCAGTTAAAAAGACCTGGGATGCTCCAGAAAGCACGTACAGTAGGAGTTCAGGGGTCGTGAAAACACTTCCTGGGGAACGTGGAGCCTGCCAGGCCTTGGAGAAGCTGAGGAAGGTTGGCAGAGCGGTTTCCATTCCCACTTTTTATGATGACAGCACCCTGATTTTCCTTAAACTTACCCTTAGTTCCTGTGATTTGGGTGGGCTGAACTTGACCTTGCTAACCTAAGCACCTTCTCCATCTGGTCACGATGAGGATTCAGAATGGGGACACAGCCCAGGTCAGTCCCATGAGACATGGTCCAGAGGCATGGGCAGGAACCACGGGCAAAGAGCAGCTCCCCTATCTCATGCCTGTCTGCTCGAGGATGGAGTCCTGGGTACTGGTGGCTCTTTGCCTCCCAGGGAGAGTGGTGGTCTGAGAGTGAAACCAACAGGACAGACTCCTGAGGGCAAAGAATGAGGAGACTATCCCTGGACTTTTTACTTAATTGGAGCTGAGTATTTGTTTTTTAAGCTAGCTAGGTTGATTAGCTGCCATTAGTAACTGGGAGGCAGAAAGGTATAAATGCATTCACAGAATAGTGGGAAAAGCAGCTTTCCTGTGTGATGCTGGTGAAAGACCATCTGGAAAGGTAAATTGGGACCAGACTTGGCAGGAGATGGGAGGGGAGGCATGAATGCAAACCCAGGGAATAAGAACTTCTAGGCAAGAGAAGCCACTGGTGACTTCTGAGAAAGGGAATGCTGCTGAGGGAGGAAATGTTTTGGTGAGGGGTCAAGCATGACAGGAGGAACAAGCTGAATTCCCTGGTTTCTTCCAACCATGAGGTTGTGTGTGGGTGGTAGTAGCTGGAGAGAGTCTGCAGTATGGCTTAGAGAGGGTGGCGGGTCCCAGACACTCACAAGGCCACTGTGGACAGGCTGGAGCGATACTGTAGTGGTGGTGGTGGGATGAGGACAGGAAGGAGAAGGCAGATGAGCCTGGTGCCTGCACCTCTGACGGGAGGATGGTGGTTTCACCGACGGCAGGTAGAGATGGAGCTGGTTTGAAAGGGGGGATGAGATCTCCCCGAGACTTCGGGGGGTGGGGGCAGCACCTGAAGGAGTGGGTCCAGAGCACTAAGTGGGACATGGTACTACTTCCTTTACCTCTCACACAGGTTGGGTAAAATGGCCTCTGAGGTCACGGCCAACTCCACAGCTCCCTGATTCCAGGAGGGAGGTCAGGGCTGCAAAGGCAGAGCTTCAGTCCTTAGTGAGCTCAGCAGGTCCCTAGCACAAGCTCCAACCCGAAGCAGGGCTCTCCTTTCCGGACATCCTGACAGACGGCCATTCAACCTGAGCAATGTTACTCGCGGCACCTTATGTACTATTGAGGCCATCAACCTTGTTTAACATAAAATGTCAAATTTTAACATAAAATGTCAAATTGTGACATAATATGCAAAATGTTTAACATGATTCCTTTTATTGGGCTAAAATGGTCTTCCCTATACATTCAATCCGTAGGTTGTAGTATTTCCTCTGGAAGGTGACACAGTTAAGAGGAGCACGGCTGGGCTGGACAATGGGGTGGCAGAAGTCAAAAGTTGTCTTCTCGCCTCCTCTGCCCTTTTCTCAAATCCGTGGTTGGACACTAGCCTCGTCCCCAGGCTGGCTTCCAGATGATGGAATTTGGCTGTCTCTGAAATAATGTCTGATCTCTTGTACCCAGAACAGCTTGTCCAACATTGTCCTATCATGGTCTTTGTAAATCTTTCTTTTCCAAATTGTCTCCACGGATGACACTGCTTAAGTCCTGAGCTTGGATGACATCCCCAAAAAAGACAGAATAGAAAGAAGGGCTGAGGCTTTAAACTCCCATAAAAGTAATGTGTTTAGATAAAAGCTCATCGATTTCCTTCTTTCTCCTCCCCCAGCAAAACACACACAAATACTGGCTTTGTTTAAATCAAGAAGTTACTAAATAAACACGGGTTTGACCAAGTTTAAGTTTCCAGAAGTACTCCATTGGCTACTAAAGCATTCTAATTACCCTCCATTAAGAAAACAAATGCATTTTCCTAAATTTACAACTTATCAGAAATGCCCTGGTCAAAATAAAAAATATATATTATTGGGATCATTTGGGTTCATCTGCTTTCTGACTGAAAAAAGAAAACAGTTCTCTCTGTCATTATTTTTGCCATTTTCTTCTGATGCAACATGAAGTCAGAGGAGCTCGAGGAATATTTGGGGTCACTCGCCGTAGGGCTTTACAAATGTTTACATAGGCTGAATTCTTTTGCAGTAAGAATTTTCTGTAAGGTCCTTGAACTGCCTTCTCTCCCCCACTTTTTGAAGCCAGATTCTAAAAGGCACTCTCTCTTCCTGAGAGTACCCATGACCTTGACTTGACGTTTAGCTTTCGTGAGCCCCCCAACATTCTTTATCCTCAGTTGAACTACTTCAGTTATAAGTATCTAAGGTACAGTTACAAACTCAATGGTGTTTAAAAGTTTCTCCATCAGATAAACTCAAATTCCCTCTCTTCTAGCCAGGATTATCCATTTGGTTTTCTCAGGAAGCGGGAAAAAGAGCTTCCCTGAGACAGATCTGTCTTCTGTGAACCCATCAAGCAGCAGTGCGTGCTTTTCTCTCGGCCTCAGCCCTGCCCACCACAGACATCACACTGATAAGAACAGAGGTGACGGGAGGAGAAAAAGTAACTTTCTGATTTCACATGTTGGACAAGACAAGAAGCAACAGTATGGAACTTGAAAGTTCCACCTTGTGTAGTTATCTGCATGGTTAATCAGATACATGGGAATCAAAAGATGCATAAGAAAAACTAGACATGAAAGTAAAGGGTTAGTTATACATTTGTTCTTCCCCAATTACATTATTCTCTTGGGATTAATAGGGAGAAAAAGTAATACAAAGGTTTTATTTATTTATTTCCTTTGAAAAGCTCAACAATGGATTAATTAAAACGAATGCATCTTTTCCCCAAAGCAAGCCACTTATCAATGTTCTGGACACCCATTTTGTTTTATTTTATTTTAAATTTTATTTTATTTTTCATTGAATTTATTGCAGTGATATTGGTTACTAACATTATATAGGTTTCAGGGGTATAATTCTATAATACATCATCTGTAAATTATATCTGTATGTTGGTTTTTTATTTTGTTCGTTGGTTTGTTTTGGTCATTAGATTCCACATATGAGTGAATCAAGTCAAGTCTCCTTC
>NW_006286303.1:3183618-3187922 GCF_000327345.1 Myotis davidii | reverse complement strand
TGGTAATCACCATGCTGTTGTCTATGTCTATTAGGTCTTTTTTTTTCCTTAATACCTTCACCTTTTTCACCCAAACCCCTCTGAGAGCTGTCAGTCTGTTCTCTGTGTCTATCTCCACTTTGTTCGTTTATTTTGTTCATTAGATTCTACATATAAGTGAAGTCATATGGTACTTGTTGTTCTCTGTCTGGCTTATTTCACTTAGCATAATACTCTTCAGGTCCATCCATGCTGTTGCAAAGGTAAGATTTCCTACTTTTCTACAACCAGTAGTATTCCATTGTCTGAATTTACCACAGCTTTTTTTACCCATTCATCTACAGATAGGCACTTGGGCTGCTTTCAAATCTTGCTTATTATAAATAACGCTGCAATGAACACAGGGGTGCAATGAACACATAGTTTTTTGAATTTGTGTTTCAGGTTTCTTCAGCTATATGCCCAGAAGTGGAATTGCTGGGTCAAAAGGCAGTTCCATTTTTAATTTTTTGAGGGGTTGTAGGTTCTCAAATTTATGTTTCACAACAACAGCTTTCAAGGAAAACTAGCTGAATTGGCCTGAAGATGGAAGTAATTGCAAAAGCAAATATGAGAGCAACTTATCTCTTCTTCACTAAGTCCCCCTATAACAGCACGATGGGTCAGGAGAGCACCACAGCAAGTGAAATGAGCCAGCCAGAGAAAGACAAGCACCACCCAACCCCACTCATGTGGAATCTAACGAACAGAATTTAAAAAACAAAAAACAACTAGCTTCTTTCCATTTGAGACCATATTGTACCCCCATTATTATTATTATTATTATTATTATTATTACCACCAATCATGGAATGGCCCTGTAGATGCTGTCCGGACATAGTCCAGCTCCTAGAGCTGTAGCTGCCTCTTGCCTTAGTGCCAGGCTGGGTGGCTGCTTCACTATAGTTTCTGATTCTCTCTTAAGAGTGCCTGGCCAGGTAGCTGCCTCTGGCACTAGTAGCTGCCTCTTGTGATATTGCCTGGCCAGATAGCTGCCTGTCACACCCTCTCCTGCTTCCCTGCACCCCCACTTCCGTCTGGTAAAGACCATACTGTTATCTCTCTATGAGGTGTGTGTGTGTGTTTTGCTTAATCCCTTCACCTTTTTCACCTAGCCTCTCTATCCCCTCCCCTCTGACAGCTATGAGTATGTTTCTATTTTGTTTGTTAGTTTATGCTGTTCATTAGACTCCATATATAAGGGAAATCTCATGGCACCTGCCCCCCTCTGCCTGGCCCACCCCACCCAGCACAATACTCTCCAGGTCCATCCATGCTGTCGCAAAAGGCAAGATTCCCTTTCCTTCCACGGCCCAGCAGCACCCATTTTAGAAGTGGAAAGCTTCCAAGTTGCTATGTCCCAAGACTTTTCAGTTAATTAGTGCAGAGAGAATATTTGTATCCATGCATCTCATAAAGAGTCAAAAACTAGGTCAAGGGTGTTTATGCCAATCGCTAGCTGAAGAAGTTCTGGGTAAACAGAGGGTGCAGATGTATATCTCACCAGGTCAGATCGGATCCAGGGCTAAGTCATTAGAGGTGACTGCTAATTGCTTTAGCTTACAGACCAAAATTTTCAAAATATTAAAGAGACACTTTAATATATTAAGTGGGTCCTCCTACTTTCCAGAAATCAATGTCTTTTCGGTGGCCTTTGTAGCACTTTGGGTATTTTCCATCCATGTTCCCAGAACATTCTATAAGAGTTGCAGGCTGAGTGGATTGAGTTTTCATTTCCCCAAATCCATGGTTTGCAATGTGAAGACAATGTACTCAACAGCTACAGTCTACCTCAGATTGCAAAGAGGATACGGACCTCAGATGACTTGGGGGGTCACAGAAAAATGGACTCAGAGTCAGAAGAGATCCTTGAATTATTTTGTGGTTGTTAATCCTCATATGAGGATATTTTTTCCATTGATTTTTAGAGAGTAGGAGGGAGGTAAGGAGGAGAGAAGAGAGAGAGAGAAACATCTATGTGAGAGAGACACATCAACTGGTTGCCTCCCACACATGCCCCAACTCAGCCGGGGGATCAAACCTGCAACCCAGGTATGTGCTCTTGACCAGGAATTAAACCTGTTACCCTTCAGTACTTGGGCTGACACTCTAACCACTGAGAAACACTGGCCTGGGCAGATCCTTGAATCTTTCAATCCAACTCCTATCCAATGTATAGGTTGCCCAGCCTTTACTTCTCTACTTGAGTGATTCTAATGATGGGCCAGCATGAAATAGGTTGGTCTAAGATAGCATAAAAAAAAAATAACATCATGTTAACCTCATCTGTAGTTCAGAAAACTGTATCAATTTTGATCCCATTTGAATGGAAAAAGCCTCACAAACTATTTAGTTACATATAAATAGCTATAAAGATGACACAAATTACATGATTCCTGACCTCAAAGGTAGAATATATGGTGGAAAATAGATTTAATTAAAAAACAACAACAACACCTCACATAGAAACCAAAACCGCTCAAAGACACACACACACACACACACACACACACACACACACACACGTTAAATTCCATTGGTTCCATATTGCCACCATTCATTCAAAAAGCCTTTATTGCATACCCACTATGTGCTATCGCCATCATGGCTGTGGAGGCTGAGCTGGAGAATATTAGAGAGTTTCATGCTAATCTTTTCCTACCACTTTTGCATCCTGGCACATGTCTTTCCTTTTCTCAGAGCCATACTGAAAATATCCCAATACATGTAACGAACGATCAAAGCTAAATAAATGGGGGTCTAATATTGATATTTTAGATAGCATAATGCTGATTTTTAAAGATTTCTTCACAAATGGCATTTTACTGGTTTCCTGCCTCCGTCCAGGCACCTGGGTCCTCTGGCAGCCCCACGCTGATGCCCACTTTCTTCTAGCGGCTGCGTGCATGTTCCCTCTACTCTGTCCCCACCACACAGGTCATACCATGTCCTTATCATCTGCCCACACTACGGCATGGGTTTCTGCATCCCCCACGGCTTCCTCACCCTCTCCCCATGGCAGTTGGTCAGAGTCCATGTGTGCTGAATTTCTATAGCAGTGAGCAGATACTCAAAATGAGGCCAACAGTACGGACCATTGGCATGTGGTAGGGGTGGAGCAGGGCTCACATCTGTAAAAAGGGCTGTCCTGTGCGCATGTCTTGTCTTTAGTGCCTCCTCTAGCACCTCCTTCTATAGCCAAGGTGTCTGCACGGATCTGGCTTTTAGGAAAACACCTCACCACCGTATATGATATGATCTCATTTGGCTTGACAGTTATCATAGGAGCTTAGAAACTCACAATTCATTCTTTCATAGTTACGGTTAGATGATCATAGTTTGATTCCTTTCTCTATTACTTATTACTCAAAGGACTTGATTCTAGTTTCTTCATATAATACTTTATGGTAATAACACTACTAGTTACTATGAGAATTAAACAACATGGGTAAACATGCTAAATACAGAATGTCCTGGGTGCTAGAAATGTGTTGAATTTGGATTTGATTCATAAAGACTTCCTAGGGACTTTTAGGGACAAGAATTTAAGATGGTACAATCTTATGAAAAGTGACATCTGACATAGAGCTCACTCCTGGCATGCTTAGGGACCCAAATCAATTTAGACCACCAGATTACCACTCTGCATTTTACTAGTCCTGCTCTGTACCAGCTAGTCCATTCCTGATTGTCTTTTTGTTTTGCTTTAAGGAAATGTCCAAGGGTTCTGGTTAGTAATCTTCCCTACAGGACTTCCTCCCACATCTGTGCAAAGTGGGATCAATGTCAACTGGCATCTGCCCACTGACCACAGCGACTAACCGGGTTCCCTAAGTCCCTTTCCTCCTTCCCACCTCACCTTCCCAACCACTTTACAACCCTGTTTTCAGTTTCATGATGATTTTCCCAGCAACCGCAACTATCCCTTACTCTGGCCAAACTAGTTTTTAACCTGGTTCCACAGCTATTTTTTTTAAAAAATCAACTTTATTTTGTGAAACAGTTTTAGATGGACAAAGAAACTGTGAAGACGGTACTGAGATTTTCCATATATCCCTGACTTAATTTCCTCTATTACTGGCATTTTACATTAATATGATACATTTGTTACCATTAATAAACCAAAATTACACTTAAGTCCGTATTTTATAAAACTTCCTAGTTTTTTAGAAATTGTGGTAAATACACATAAGAATCACCATTTTAACCATTTGTAAGCTTGCAGTTCAGTGTCGGTGAGTGGGTTCATGTTGTTGTGCAACCGTCACCAGCCTCCCTCCAGAACG
>NW_006286303.1:3180716-3183501 GCF_000327345.1 Myotis davidii | reverse complement strand
TTCCTCTTGCAGAACAGAAACCCGGTGCCCATTAAGCAATAAAGCACTGCTGTCCCCTCCCTCTAACCCCTGGCAAATACCATTCTACCTGTGCCTCTATGAACCTGACAATGCGAGGCATGTCCTGTAAGTGTAATCCTATGGTATTTGTCCTTTGGTGACTGGTTTATCTCACTTAGCGTAATGTCTTCAAGATTCGTCCAGGTTGCCCGTCTTCTGCATCGGCAACCTACGTTAATAAGGCACGATCCTGCACATTCTCGGTCTTCTGACCGTGGCTTCTTTCGATTTCCTGACTGACTCTCCACTATGGGGTTGGCCCTCTTTTACAGCGAACCCCAGCTTGTCCTAAATCCCAGTCAGCACCTGGGCCCCAAGAAACCCACCTCGCACTAACATTTTAAAAGTACTTACTACATGGCAGTCTTTGTTATAAGCATTATACACATATTACATGATATGTACAATATACATATAACATACACATATAGTAAGTACAATAATATGCTATACATACTATCTTGTTTAACCTTCACAACATCCCCATGAGGCAGATACGATAATTAATCCAATATTACAGATTAGGAAATGCAAGCTTAGGGAGGCTAAGTGATACTTGCCAAGGAAATACAGTTAACAGATGGCAGTCCCAGAACTGGAGCCTGGGCAGGCGCAACATCCTATAATGTCTCTTAGTTCCAGCCAGTCCTGGCCTTCCTTCCTTGGGAAACTGGTTCAGTTCTCTGCACCTTTTTTTTGGTTTGTTTCGTTAATCCTCATGTGAGGATATTTTTTCTATTGATTTAGGAAGAGCTGGAAGGGAGGAAGGGTGGGGGGAGAGAGAGATTGGTTGTCTCCCCCAAAACATTGATGTGGGAGAGACACATCGATTGGTTGCCTCCTGCACGTGCCCTGACTAGGGCAGGATGTAACCTGCAAGCTAGGTACATGCCCTTGACCAGGAATCGAACCCGAGACCCTTCGGTGCTTGGGTGATGCTCTAACCACTGAGAAACCCTGGCCCAGGCTCTGCACTTTCAATATGGCCACACATTGACACATTCCTCATCATACTAGAGCTACTGCTGCCTCCTGGGGGTCCAGTGCTTCTCTGAGCCTGGCCTGAGTGTCCACGGCCCTGGCTCCTGCTCTGTGGACCACCTGGGCTCCAGGTGACCTTGACACTTCCCCCCTTATCTCACTCCCAGCGGCGTTTAGCTCCTTCTCAGTTCCAATAGAACTTTTAGCTGGATCCTCTCAGGAACTACTTTTTTAGATAAGTGTAATTTTTATAACTGGGAAACACCTGTGCCTTTGCAGAGGCAGCATAACTTCCACTGCATCCTCGTTTCATTTCTGAAATCATCTCTGTAGAGAGCCCCTGGGAAGGCACATGGGCATTTCTTTAATAAATTGTCAGCTGAATCCAGGGCGGTAGGCAAAGGCACGTCCTGGAAACACATCTTGCCAAAAAGGCAGAAGTGTTCTCAGCTTGACCTTCATTTCTGCCCAGGTGCCAGGGAGTGGGTTTTATTATGTAAATCCAGCCAAGCACCAGGAATGAATATGACTCAGCCCACCCAAGAATGCACATAATCTCCTTTGTCTTGACCTTTGGTGAAACTTCCTGGTATTTGGGGTATAAAATAAACAGGCTGTATAGGTGCTAGGTCCCTGTCTCTCCATCAGAGGAGGGCAGCGGTCCCACCCAGCCCCAGCTTTTTCCTTCCATCTCTGTGTCCATCTCTTTCTTTCATTTTCTCAATCCCCAGCCGCCCCTACTCAGGAATCGGACCGCTCGCCGCACTGGATGCAGAAAAGAGAGAACCCTCCATAACTCAGTTCTCCTTTGGACGTGAGGATGGAGCGCCAGGCCCTGCCCCAGGGCCGAGTGTGCCCGCTCCCATCACACGGCTGTGCAGAGACATCTGAGGTGCTGGCCACAAAGGCATCCTAGAAAAAGGCCCAATGCAGGAGGCTGCCGCAGGAAGAGCCGAGGTGCCTGTGACAGCAACCGAGCTTAAATGGGAGCAAATCAGAACTTGGGCTTTGTTAGTGTCTAATCTTCCAATCTGTGGCCACAGGGCAAACAGGTGATCAGGTGTGTGTGTGTGTGTGTGTGTGTGTGTGTGTGTGTGAGAGAGAGAGAGAGAGAGAGAGAGAGAGAGAGAGAGAGAGAGATCAGCAGATTATAGCTGGCAGGCATGGGAGATAGATACTGTGATAAATTCTTTACTGCAAAAGAGGTAGTCAAAACAGCCACAGAAAAGTGGGTGCAACAAAATTTCTGATTTATACTTGATGACTGCAAGATAGTTGGAAGCTGCTGGTGTGGGTATTGGTAGCAGACTGTGTGTGTGTGTGTGTGTGTGTGTACACAAGGGAGCTCATACAAGGCAGCCAGATGTTATTTGGGGGTAGTGCCATCAAACACTCAAATATATATCCTAAAATCATATGTAAACTCATTGCTTCTGGCCTAAGCAGTCAACTGTAAGAAAACAATGTAGTACATTATGGTTCCTGGGAGAATATAACACAGTCGTAGAGCAGGCAAAGCTGTTTTCCATTTCTGGCCCTTCCAGGCACACTGAGCTGGCGTGGCTGCGTCACCCTGGCCGGTGGGGAGAAGGTGAGGCAATGGTGTTATTTCCAGGCCGAGTGTTAAGAGCCTGCCTGCAAACGCTGTTTCTTCTTCCCCTGCCTCACTGATCCTGGAAGCGCGTGCCATGCGGGGCCCAATCCCCGGGGTCTACTCCTGAGCGACTATGACAAGCAGAGCCCT
>NW_006286303.1:3176309-3180688 GCF_000327345.1 Myotis davidii | reverse complement strand
GGCTATGTTACTGGAGCTACTCCACTGACTCCTAAGGGCTGCAAGAACATTATGGAACAAAACATTAATAGTTTGTGCCTACGTTTTTCCCTATAAAATGTTCAAGAAAGACTAGAAAGCTCAAGGCATATGAAACAAAACAATTGGTTGTTTGTAAGATTCTATTCTCAAACAAATTTGGATTTTAGCTGCAGGTTTTACAGAAGAAAGCATCGGGAATAAATCCCAGTTACCCTGTGGAAGGGTGCTATTGTATTTAAATTAGGAACTTTATTTTCTTTTAATTTCGTTATTGATTAAGTTATTACATATGTGTCCTTATCCCCACATTACTTGATTTAAATAGCAGCCTTAATAAACGGCAATCCGTTAGGGGAGGCGGTTCCCTTGTTTTCCAGAGTCAAACAGAAAATCATTTCCTCCTTCAAAGTTTCCGAAAATTGTTGCTTCCCTCCCCCGCCCCAGCTTTCTCTTTAAGTAACATCATCTCCAAACTCAGACATCTTCTCCCGAAATACTGAGAAGCCTGGGGGTCAATACAAAGCTCGCTGACCACAGAGGAAGGGACTCTGCTCCCTCGGAGTGCCAGCAGGCCCCTGGCACTGACGGGACTTACAGTTCTAGGGCCCCAAACACCTCTGACTGCGACACTGCCCCTTCCCTGAGGCACAGGTTCGAGTGGCATGGCTGGGGCAGGTGTGGGACCTCTGCTCACGGAGGGGGAACCCAGCCAACCACCCAGCACCTATGCTCCCCACATCTCGGCTCTGAGAGGGTTCAGAGTGAGATGCTAGCAGTGGTGTGGGACAGGCAGCCTGGAATCGAACCCTCATTCCACCACCGACCAGCTGGGAACCTTGGGCGCGTTATTGCACCTCTCTGCGCATTAATTTTCTCATCTGACCAGTGGATAAAACAACAGCACCTATCTCACAGGTGGGTGGAGGAGAAGAGCCATGTGTGTACAGTTCTCGGCACAGGGGCTCTGAAGGTGAGCGCTGTATCAGCTCTTCCTGTCTCACTGCCCAAGCTACTGCAGCCCCCCTGAGGCGGCCACTCCTACTTCTGACAACTGCCCCTGGGAGAGTCACCTCCTTGTACTGCTGCTGGGAGTGGAGACAAGCAGAGGAGTTGTGGATAATCCTTTGAAGAAATTCACATAATTTTGTACAATATTTTTAGCATTAAGATTCTGAAGGGGCCACTTACACTTTGCTGCACTTTATGGGAGAAATATGTGCTATGAGAGCATTACTTATGAATGTGAACACTGGCTAAGCAGCGGTTCTCAACCTGTGGGTCGCCAACCTGTGGGTCGCGACCCCTTTGGGGGTTGAACGACCCTTTCACAGGGGTCGCCTAAGACCATCGGAAAACACATATATAATTACATATTGTTTTTGTGATTAATCACTATGCTTTAATTATGTTCAATTTGTAACAAAGAAAATACATCCTGCATATCAGATATTTACATTACGATTCCTAACAGTAGCAAAATTAGAGTTATGAAGTAGCAACGAAAATAATTTTATGGTTGGGGATCATCACAACATGAGGAACTGTATGAAAGGGTCGCGGCATTAGGAAGGTTGAGAACCATTGGGCTAAGGGCTAGGGCCAGTTCCTAAGAGATAAGGGTCTATGCTGTCCCACCTGACAGTAGGGGGTGAGTCGCAGTCAGACCCCTCCCTTCATAAGGTTGGGGAGGTGAGAGCTTTGTGAAAGAGTGACCGGACAGTCTGATCAGAAGATGAGTCCGCCAGCAGGGGTGCAGACCACGGGCCAGAAGAGCTAGGTATCTGGCCATAACTGATAGAAAGAGGGGGCATCAGGTTTCTTCTAGATGATTCCATCCAGTTGAACATGGAAGTGATATGAGGAAGACACTTTGTTCAGGAATAAAGACTGTATGACTGGCTAGTGTCTCTTGCATTGTAGCCACTGGGAGGCTGAACACATGGTAAGGAGGAAAACGGAGATAGGAGTTCCTAGGCCTGCAGGGCCGTCTCATGATTCGGGCTGTGAGTGGGGGACTGGGGCCAGGGCTCCCCACCCCGGTGGTGAGCTCTGACAGCCTAAGGAAGAGGAGCCGACTGGCCGTGGCGGATAAAAAACGTTCCCGGGAGGGCTTTTGATGTGTGGCTGCTCAGAAGCCCGAGTCCTGGATGAGACTGAGAGGGGGTGTGATTTCAAAGTAGGTCTCAGGGTGACTTCTTTCCTTGTTTATTTTCTGTCTGTGCCCAGTAAACTTAAGTCCCACAGAACAGAGGTCGACACAAAATGGTCAGTTTTGTTCACTGCTGTACTCCAGTCCTCAGAGCAGGGCTTGGCCCATAGAAAGTGCTCAATAGTTACTTGTAGAAAGGAGAACGAGGGAATGAAAGGACCACTGTGGAGAGGGCACAGGTAAGGCAAATGGCATCACAACTGAGGAGGAATGACTTTGTAGGCTCAAGGTCAACAGGCCCCACAGTGGGGCAAGGGAGTGTGCCCACGGGCCCAGACAGCATTTCACCAGATGCCTGGCCACCTTCCCCTGGCATCGGTCCTACTCTCAGCCGGCCCGCAGGCATTTCTAACAAATGGTCTAATCAGTGTCTGGGAGTGAGGCCTAGGTTATGATCTCAGAGCTCAACCTTCTCGTGTGTAAATAGACATAATATGGTTTTCATGGTAGTTGTGAGGATTGAATACAATAATACATATACAATAGTACAGCACTTATATGAGAGCAGGGCTCAGCAAATGGTACTTGTTATTATTATTAGAACAATAAAAATACCAAATTATACAGATAGTTGTTTCTTTTTATATATTTTTTCCTAATTGTTGGATGTTTATTATGATTAGTTGATTTGAAAACTAGAAGGGGAGCCTGGCTGGCATGGCTCAGTGGTTGAGCATCAACCTATGAAAATAGGAGGTCACGGTTCTATTCCCAGTCAGGGCACATGCCCAGGTTGTGGGCTCAATCCCCAGTCTGGGTGTGCAGGAGGCAACTGACCAATGATTCTCTCTCATCATTGATGTTTCTATCTCTCCCTCCCTCTCCCTTTCTCTCTAAAATCAATTTTTTAAAAAAAGAAAGAAAAATAAAAGGAGATATTTTGCTTTAAAGCAAACAAAAAAGGATCAACAAGTACGGGATAAAGCAGTGTGATATCAATCTCAGGTAAATGTGTGCTTACAGAGTGGACCCAGAAATACAACCAGGGCATCAACAGCTTGCTAGTAGCAGTCTTGCAGGAGTAAAGTACTATTTGGCCCAGTCAGTGTGGCTCAGTGGTTGAATGCTGACCTATAAACCAGGAGGTCATAGTTCGATTCCTGGTCAGGGCACATGACCAGGTTTCATGCTCAATCCCCAGTAGGTGGCATGGAGGAGGCAGCCGATCAATGATTCTCTCTCAACACTGATGTTTCTATCTCTCTCCTCCTGTCCCTTCCTCTCTGAAATCAATAAAAATAATTTTTTAAAAATGGAGCATGTTTGGTAAGCATCACAGTTAGATAAGGCAGGGGCAAAAATACCCTCCCCCAAATGTGTCACAGCCAATGTGAGCTACACTGTTTTTCTTTGAGAGTAGTTAAGAGTACGGTGAAGTATAAAACATATTTTGGGACGCAAAATGGGGTAAGGAACTCACCCAGCCGCCCCCACCTGCCTGCTCCTGGGCAGGAAGCCTGCTCTGATGAGTGTGAAAGGCACGCCCCGTGCACAGGCTTGCCCGGAACTGAGGCAAGGGCTCATCCGTGCGCTCTTCTGTCTCTTCTAGTTTCAGGATATTCTGAGGTTGTCTCTACAAAAGGATACACTAAAGATTTTTTTTTAATTCTGTGTCATTAAGACTTCACACTCACGTGCCCTGTGATGAGGTACTGTGAACGTAACCTAACAAAGTGAAGAGCTTTTCCACAACTACCAGAGGCTTCATTTGTATGGCCACATTTCGCTTCAAAGATGCCTTGTAGGACCGAAATCCTGAATTCAGAAGTAACATGGTCAGTCCTTCCAGACAGAAGGCTACTGAACAGGAAACCAAAGCAGGATTCTGACATCTGTCCTGGCACCGAACCTCACTGGGGTATGTTCTTAACAACATAGTCAACCCCAGTTATTTATACTCATAGGAGGAAGAGACACACTTAGAAAGAAAATCGCTAATCTAAAATCATGTTTGTTTTCCCTTTGGAAAGAAGTTAGAGACACAGAAACATAATAATCCACATACCACGTCTCCCCTCAGCACACCCACTCAGGCCAACCCGGCAGGTGACGCTAGTTCCTAAATATCTACTGCAGTCCCTCCTCTCCACTTCCCCCACTCAGGTTCTCACTGCCTTTGTTTTATTCCCCCCCCCCCCCCACTTTTATT
>NW_006286303.1:3173390-3176252 GCF_000327345.1 Myotis davidii | reverse complement strand
CTGCCTTTTTTTTTTTCCCCCCCGCCCCAAATATTTTTATTGATTTCAGAGAGGAAGGGAGAGGGAGAGAGAGAGAGATAGAAACAATGATGATGAGAAAGAACGTTTGGTTGGCTGCCTCCTGCACGCACGCCTACTGGGGATCAAGCCTGTAACCCAGGCATGTGCCCTTGATTGGAATCAAACCTGGGACCCTTCAGTCTGCAGGCCAATGCTCTATCCACTGAGCCAAACCAGCTAGGGCCTTACCACCTTTAGATTACTCCCCTCTTGTTCCTCTAGGACAGAGTTGGGGAACGTCCACCTGCGGGCCATATAAGGCCCGCATTTGGTCTGGCCCTGCCAAGGCATTAGGGCTGAGTTAATTAAAAGTTTGAGCAAATATAGCAGCTAATTTTTAAGTTGATAATTTTGTATGGACCCACGAATGATGTTATAAATATCCAAATGGCCCTTGGCAGAAAAAAGGCTCCCCATCCCTGCCCCAGGCGATGTTACACAGCCCAGGTCCAAGGGGCACGTTTTTATTGACTGCAGAGTGAATGGTGCCCCCAGACTCAGCAATGTGCAGCCCTGACCCAGCCTTCCAACACCCCGCCCTCTCACACACCTTTTAAAATGCAAATGTGGTTATGTTATTCCATTTCTTAAAAATCTTAAAAGTTAATTATAATGTTGAAGATGATGATAACATCAGGTACATACCATGGGCAAGGCGCAGTGCTAACCAAACACAGTAATGTTTCAACTTGTTTCGGTCTCACAACAACCCGATTATTGCCATTTTACAGATGATGAAATGAGGCTCAGAGGTATTGAGTAACTTGCCCAGGGTCACACAGTTTTTGTCTCCTTCTCTCTTGGAGGTAGAATAACCCGGTGTTTCATAACAGGGCCGAAGAGATGGCGGGCCTGGCCTGGCATCTCAGCGTGTAGAATTACACGAGTTATTTCATGTAAAGTGGCACTTAGTGAAGTCTCGATGTTATAGTTTTTCAGGATACAGTTCAAACTTTAAGGAGAGCGTGTGGGGCACACCAGGCCCTTCACAACACACACCCGATTCTTTCCAGCTTTGCCTCTGGCCACAGGCCCTCTCCAACCCTGGCTGCTCCCCTGAAGGACCCTGTGGAAGCACTTCCTGGCTGTCTGCACACCCGACTCCCTTTCCTGGGATGCTGTTTGCTTCTCTGACATGTAATTACTATTCCACTGTGCCTGATCTTCCGAGACCAGCATGGATTGCCCCAGAGCCCACAGCACCTTCCTGGATCATTTTGCCAGATCCCTGACATGATTTGTTTGCACGTGGGTCTGCCTAATGGACCATGAGCCCTGGGACTTGGTAGGTGCCTGGCATCTAGTAGATCCTCAACCAAGTTTGCAAAAGTGGACTGAATTGATGTGGGGTTGGAGCCATTTAGAAAGAAAACATATTTCAAGAATTCACCTTCGTTTTCTGTGCTACACTGGTTTAGGAACACGTTTTTTATTATCTGCTACAGGCGATGGAAGAGAGGAAATTCGGCTCAGAAGTCTGGTTTGGGTGTCTGACCACCTGAAATTGGAAACCTGACAATGCCATGCTGCCGATGAGACAGTATAAACCTGGAAAATGCACTTTTAATAAAGATGGTTAGGACCCCCACATGTAACTGGCGCATTCAGATAGGAGCTCGTGAGAGAGCAGTAAATTTACTTTCTAAGGATTAAGCCTCCTACCCTGCTATAATTTTAGGTTTTAAGCAGTCTCCAATGGTATAAACATCCCTCTATTAACTGAAAACATGCCTGGTTAACATATACATCTCAGTTTCAAAGCATTCTGTATTCCTGTACCATACTTGGAAAATACTTTCCCATGGACATGTGGCTCACCTCTCATATTATTTCAGGGCCAGTCCTGGGTGTAGGGTATTTAAAGATACATTCTAGAGAACTTCTGTCTTTTCAAAGGGAACAGGAAGGTCACTGCTAGAAAAGGACTGAGCCCCTTCCTTATAGAGGAGAAAATCTAGGCCTAGGAGGTGGAGTGACTTCCCTAAATCACACAGCCTTCAGGCCCAGGCCACGTGTGGGAAAGTCCTGGGTCAGAAAGAACTTGGAGAGTGTGCAGGGAGACTGGGGAGGGAGGGTCAGGGCTCAGCGGCTACTGTAAGGGTTTGGGTTGCGTTCCAAGTTCAGGGCAGCAGGAGAAAGACCACACAGCTTCTGGGAGGAGAAGGACCAGCTGGGGGTGGGGGGAGGGGGGTGGTCTTGCAAAGGCACAGGTGTGAGACAATGGAGGTCCAGGTGAGGATGCACAGTAGGGAAGGAAAGAAGGGAATGGCTTTGAGATACATTTTACAATTGAAATCAAGACGACTTGTTGTGGGAAGTAAGGAAGACAAGGATGACTCTTGCTTGGGTGGAGGGGGTGCTATTTATGAGACGGGAAGAAACAAGGACTAGGAACCGCATGTTCAGTTTTGGACATGTGCTACAGTGCGGCTTGAAATGGAAGCAGCCCTAAGTGTGCGCTGCACCGTATCGGGCACAGAGCAGTGTGGTACTGGTGATGGTATTGTTTTATGTCTGTCGTTTTCACTAGCACCCCAGCAAGGTCACCAAGGCCAGGGGGCAATAGGTCAGAATTACGGTGTAGTTTGTACAAGGCTAGTTCGACGACATTGGTGGATCGTTGCGACTGTCTCGAATGCTCAGTATGAACTGTCACCCACAGAGACGCCAGGGATCTGGGTGACTCCCCGGGTGGCTGGACGGAGGCCTGCTTTGGGCTATTGCTCTCAACGATGAGGAAGCTTCTGTAGAAATTGTGACTGAATGTTTCCACTACTCCAAAGTGAACAGCTTTAACTTACA
>NW_006286303.1:3159595-3173376 GCF_000327345.1 Myotis davidii | reverse complement strand
TTCCTGTGTGATGGCTTTTTGTTTGGATGTTATTGATGAATTTTCTACAAATGGATCCACTTACAATACAGTTTAAATGTGTCCTTCAGCGTCAGTGGAAACTGAACACGGGAGAACATGCCTGCTCCTGCTTTCCAGCCCCTCGACTTCGCCAGCGGGCGCTCCGACACTCCTCTGCTGCTCTCTGCTGTCCAAACGGTCCCACGGCCGGCGAAGCTTGCTCACAGCAACCACTGGGAGCGCAGTAGCACCTTTGCTCGCTCTCTACTTCACCCCAATTTATTTTGGGGAGATTTACATGACAGGAAGATTAGAAATAACGATCCATGTGGAGCAACAATTTTTTTAAAAATCCATTTTCGCGGCTTTCCATTGGGTTGTATTTATGATCACGATTCCCTACTCTGTCCAAGAGAAGGCATTTTTATTGAGTCCCAGTGTAAATCTCCTGATCCCTGCTTCATTACAAAGGCTTCTGACAATGTTATGGTCCAACCTACGCAAGGTATTGTTTCAATGCCTTTCACATAAGACCTGGATCCTTGCCAGACAAGAGTCTACCAAAGTTCACTAGTAAAGGAACAAAGGGCGGGATAATGCTGCCGAGACACCAGACCCCAGAAAACCCAACTCAAATGTTAAAAATATGCATTTGTCATTTTTAATACCTATGGAACTGGATCTAAAGGCAGATACAACTAAAACCACAACACAACAGAGATTTGTAATAAATATTATTTATGACTCTTCTTTTGCATTAAATGCACTAAAGCTATCTTTTAAAGCAGCCAAAATAATTTAAAAACCATAGTTGTATGTATGCGTTTGTGCACGCGCAAATGTTCAAAGGAGACATATTTGCTTTAGCTTCACGGAGACTTATCCCAAATGCCAAGATCTAATTTAAACTGCTTGAACAACCTACGTTTTCTAGACGATTGCCTTTTTTTTTTTTAATCCACAGAATAGAGTGGCTTGTAGAGGGTCTGCTCTCAGTTCCAGAGACTGAGGACTCAGTTTCCAATTCCTTTCAGCTTGTTGAACCTAATTTGCAGAACCCATCTAGGTAGTGAAAACCGTGACCTCTGCTGGGAAAAACCAAGAGGAACAGGAGTCAAGCCTCCCCCCGCCCCCCCCTTTATTTTTTGTCCTGGTTTGGCTCCAGTACCTGGAACATGGAGAAAGAAACATTCACATTTGCTTTGGGAGTAAATCTAGTATCTGAGCCAATAAACGGGCCCTCAATGAGACGTTGCTCCATCTGAGCTCATCCACTCTGTTTCCTAAGAGAAAGCCTCACTCCAAATATTGACTCCACACCGCCTTGGACTGGGGGGGCTCCCATGGGTGGAGGGCGTGGGGAGTCGTGACATCCCAACTGCAGGTCTCAGGCCCGCTCACTGTTGCTCTGCCAGCTCCCCAAGCAGGAAGTCAGGGAGGGGGACAGGTTGTAAATATGACCCCGTTGATGAATGATGCCAAAAGCACTTTTGTAAAACTCAACCTTTGGGAAGGGCAGAGGCTGGCCTGGATATATTCATAGTGAAACAAAAGGAGGAACACGTAATTCTAAAAATCACTGACGCAACAAGCTGGGGAATTTGAGGGTTGGCTTGTGCTGCTCCATAAAATGATGACCTGGACACTGTGTCACAAAGCCACCATTGTCAAAGTGGCCCGGCAAGCCCTGCTACCAGGATCCCGCCGCTTCTAATTCTTTATCAGAGAAACAAAAGGCCCACAAGGTTACTGACTCTGGAATCAGATGCTTTCCAGCGGGACCAGGGTACCAGACTCTGAAACGAGCTTACAAAGGTTTCAGTTGCTCTGGAACTGGGGTCTTTGTGGGACACATCTGACCTAAGAATGACCACTATGTGACAGGAGGGATGGGAAACTGCTTATAAACTAGGAATCCCAAACAGGTCTAAGCAGTTCTTGTTGAATCATCAATGACAAACCCTTAGGTCAGCAGAGGCCTAAAATTGTCCATCATCCTGATAGAGAGAGAGGCACCGAGCTACGAGCAATGTCTAAACCCAGGTTCAAGTACCAAGTTTGAGTCCTCTCTCCTCATGGGCTGTCCTGGACTTTCCAGACTTGCTTTAATGGAACGCAGCCGGATCCTGTGCCCTTCCCAACCACGTAGAAGACGGGGAAAATGATTTTGCTCACTTGCCTACACCTTTTATTGGCTGAAGTGTGAATGAACTATCAAAACCTCCTGAAACCCATTAAGCTGAATTCTGTCTCCAGTAACACATTGTACAGCTTTAAAAAAAAAAGCTAGGAGGAATTTTCAGAAGGATACGGGTGTTTAAAAACACACCTCACTCATTTAATTGGGAGCCACACAGCTAAGCCTCAGATAATTGAAGTTTTACAATTGCTCTTGAGATTTTTAAAGGCATTGATCACAAAATACTTATTTAATATTGTTCGACTGTGTGACTGCTCCCATGGGTTCCGGAGAGCTGGACAAAATATCCAGCACATGTTTATAAAGACATACAAACACAGTATTCTTCAGAGTAGTTTTAGGGCCTTTCTATTGCAGCAAAGTGCTTTTAGTTATTTCCAATAAATATTTATTTCATTTGGCACGGTGCTTAGCTCCATATTTTATTAATTAGCCTTATGTTTCATCCTAAATACTAAAATAGAAGCCATTCAAGTTACTGGGGATCCCAAATGTACCTCTAATGAAATGCTAATATCATCTCTCTGACTCTGGGGACTTGTTGTTGTTGAATTTTGGGGTGTTCTGCAGCGGTGTCTATGCCCTATAGCAGGATCCTACAAAACCATGGCAGTTTATTCTATTAGGAAATCACACCCGCAAAGGGGTCTGGAAATTTTCCATTAGAAGATTTCAAAATGCCAGATGCAAATACTTTCATATTTTAGAAACTAGTTCAGGAACACAAATATTCCGTGTTTATGATTTTAGAAGACCCAAGTCTCTCTCTGGAATTCTGGGTCAGAGAGAATAGGTTAGTGTCAAGTTAGGTTTTTAAAAATGTCTCCAAATATGTAATGACACTCTGCAATTCCAGCTACGCTCACCCATTCTAGAACAAAGCCCTAAACACACTGGGGAATTTCCGATCTGATCAGAAAAACACCAGAGAGAATGAGCGAGAGAGAGAAGGGGGCTGGGATTTTTAAGAATGCGGAGTGGGCAGAAGTGGGACAGCTCTCCTCAGGATTCTGCTTTTGCTCTTATCTGACATCAGGGGGAAGCACAGGCAAGCTGTCTTGTTTTAGCTGCTGCCCTTGGATTTGGAAGGTACCTGAGGTTGGAGGCCAAACCCAATCTCTTCCCTCCACGCCTGACCTTCTCTGCGTCCTGGAGTAGATACTACTGTTCCCTCTTCCTCTCCCTTCCCTGCGCAATTGAGAGGGAGAAATTATAAAGTTTTTGTAAAGCTGTTGATTACATGTAAGGTTTTTAAACTTCTTGTATCTTCCACTTTGAGTTTCAAGGGAAAACTCAATGATTAGAGTCATATTCTGCAACCTTTGAGGCAAATGATGGTTTGAATTCAAGCATGACTCTGAGTGTGTGTTATGAGTTAATAAATATTCTCTCAGCAACTACTGTGTGCTGGCTACTGCAGGGATGGCAAAGATGAGGAAGTCACCTGTCCTCATCGCAGGAAGCTCAGGACCTAGTCCTGGGGTTATAAAAACACCTAACTTAAATGGTAAAATTTCTAAACCACAGAGGCAGAATTCAACATTAGTGATGACAGAGAAAACTTTTTAACTTATAAAATCAGAATTTCACAAGGCTCCACCTAATTTGTGAGAATGTATAGCTTGATACAAACTTGTTTTGAAACAGTTGCAAACCCACAATAGTTTGAAAGGACTTTGAAAGGAATGATTACGTACTCATCCCCTTTCCATGCATGATGATTTGTTTTTCTAAAATATAAACAAACTCTCATTTTCAAATAGCCATCCTTTCTTCACAAACCTTCCTCTTCAAGCCAACACTTCCCTAGATCTTGCTCTCCTTTTTCTTGAAATCTCCAGAGCACAGGTTTCTACGGAGTTTCTCTTTAAACACGGCTCACAGAAGGCCGAGATGTCACACCTGAAGAGGGGGACCTCCCATAGTCAGGGATGGGCAGTCTGCCGTGACCATCAGTCTCTTGTAAATCAGAATAACCGATAAGTTCTTCACCAAACTAACTTAATGAATACTTTGGAGTAACAGTGAGCAACAAGATGAGGTTCCTTTATGATTTGACCTCCTGAGCCATGCTTGTCCATCATACTAGCTACATATTTGAGAAGACCTATATGTCCCAGGGCTCTAGAAAGGGTTTAAATTCAGGCAGGCGATCAAGCCCAGGTGGGAATGAATTTTTACAAAATCAAAAAAATCAGGCTTCAACCTATGTAACACTTGTTTTTATATAGTCACGTGCCCCTCAACAACTGGGATATGTTCTGAGAAATGCATCGTGAGGCAATTTCACAACCAATGTGCGAATATCATAGAGTGCACAGACCTAGGTGGTACAACCTACTACACACCTAGGCTATCAAGTATAGCCTATAGCTCCCAGCCTATGAATCTGTACACGTGAAACAACCTGAGATTAATTCAAGCACAAGAGAAATGATACAATCAAGAGATGTGGTAAACCGGAGAGGTATGAGGCTGCTGCCAGCATAACACAACATGCTGCTTTACAGCAAACGTTTTTTTAATAGGTAGAAAGAGTACACTCTAAAATAATGACAAAAGTACAACACAGTAGCACATACACCAGTAACACAGTTATACGGTCCATTGTTGACCTAAACGTTGTTATGCAGAGCATGACTGTAGTTTGGTTTTACTTATCTCCTTACCTTCATCTTAGGGTACAGATTAAGATGTCTTCTGTGGGATGCCAAACCCCCAATTTCAATAGCATTTCACCAAGTTTGTGGCTGAATTTGCTCCATTTCTGTACTTATTTCCACTTAGGTGTGCTGACCAGAGGCAATAAAGGAACACATTTCACTTTGCTACATAATAAATCAACTCCGGAATGCTTTTCCATGTGATTAATTTCCTTTTCTTCCTCGACTTAACCTTGCAGCCCCACGTTATTGTTAATGCAATGATACTTTTTCTTGATTACAAAGATGATTATTACTATTTTCTGACGCATGAAGATAATAATAATTATAATTGATGACCCACTACTTGTTCCCATGCTTTACATGCCTTATCTCTAACGGTTGCAATAATCATGGGGAAATGAAACTCAGAAAGGTCAAGTTAGGCCCTCCAGTTCATAAAGTTACTGGTAACTCCTAGGGGAGTCCAGATTTTCACCAAGAGTCCAATTCCCAGATCCAGCTGTTTCTTAAGAATCAAGAGAGTGGCAATCAAAGAATGAAAGGGGAAACTTGGGAGGTGTTTCTTGTTCTGCAAATGACTTATGGATTATTTGGCTAGTCCTTTAATCTCATTTGGTGAAATAAAAACCATGCTACATCCACCCATTTATCTTAAAGGGATGTTACGAGACAGATATGCTACTATTGATAAAGCACATGTGATGTGAATAGTCTAGTTAACAGCTTCACTTCAGTTTTGTCTTTATCCATACTCTAATTTCCTTTATAGCATTACATATCATGTTATATTACATCACAGCATATCATATTACTTCAGCATTTGGAATACATAACTGAGGAGTTCAGTGTATGGTGAAAACACTCTGTGAGTTACCCAGTGTGTCCGTTTCAAATGTAATACAAAAAAAGACTTCGGAGGAGCTCAGTGATCTCCATCAGGTGAACTTTTGCTCCTGTGTTTAGATAAAGCAGACACAATCTATTGTGTATTTTCCACTTCTGCAGTGGATTATATTCATCCTAAGTTTCTTTCTCTATTTCCTTTATTCCATTTTCTTCCAATCTGCCTGATGCATTTTGTTTGTTCAAACTTCGGCCTTTCTGTCGGTTGACTAATGACTTCTCTTTCTCCGGATCCTCCTCTGCCCTCACCCTCCTGATGTCCCTTCCGCCCACTCTGCCTGCCCGTTTCCAGTCCAGCTGCTCGTGCCCCTTATGCTTTCCCTCTCTGGCTGTCCTCCTCCGTCCTCGTCCTCATTGTTAGCACCTCTCCCCTCCTCCCCTCCCTCCCTCTCATCCTCATGCCTCCTTCCACCTTTGCTCATTATTGCTGCATTTATGAATAGCCTCCAAGCAATCTATCACTGACGCATCGCACAGACGGTAGCTAACTGCAGCAGGAAAATTTACCACGCTCATTTATTACCCTCGTAGAAGGAGTGCTGAGCAGGGGTCAGAACTGCAAGAGACATCTTTCCCGATTCGGCGGCTCCTGAAGGAGGAGTTGGCGAGAGTTAATAAGAAAGCTGTCTTCTCATGTCTAAGGTTGACTGCAAATATGTTTCTAAAGACACAAAGCTGTGGCACGAATATAGAATGACAGCAATCCCTGAATGCCCAGGGCATTTCGCAAGTCTTGTTTTACAGTTGCAGTCGGTAACAACTTAGCACAGTGCATTTACAATGCGAGGGCCCTGTTTTATGTCATTCTGGGCTCTTCCTACAGTCGGGCAGTTTGTACGGCTGAGAGGGCCGAGCTGGGGCTGCCTGTCAAACTGTGGGAAGAAGCCAGCACCAGCCCGTTGTTCACATGAAGAAAGTGAGGCACAGGTGAGTTAAGTAACTTGCCCAAGAGGAAGAACAACGTAAATGACAAGTTTAAAACAGGGCGTTTTATAGATTTTGACAAACGTACAATCTTTTACCCTGTGCCCTAGTATACTGTTCCTTCACTAAACCGTAAGCAGATTGAGGACAAGCACACATCCACCTTGTTCATCCTTGTGGCTACTATTTTTTGAAATGAGTGAACAAATAAAGGGTTAAAGTCATGAAGTACATTTGAAAGGGTTGGTTTTTCCACCAAAAGAGACACACAGTGATCTTGAAGAAAATGCATTCGTGGCACCTCCACTTCCATCAGAACAGGGCAGAGGCAGGGGAGAGCCTGAATTTGGAGGCTGGGCTGCAGGAAAAAAAGGCAAGGCACGCAGGATCAGGACAGCCTGCTGATGGGGCAGAGAGTGTGCTGAGGGGGGACCTTCAAGAGGGATGCAGGGGGCGGGGGAGGGCTGAGCAGACCTGGCCTGCAGGGAAGTTTATTTACAGGAAGAAGGGAGATTTGGGAGACACACGGTTGGTGTCCAGTGTGCTTGTGGAAAGGTGAGTTTAACAACAGTGCAGCCACGCATTAATTACTACTGTGTTGGGCCTTGTGCATTAACTACTACTGTGTCGGGCCCTGTGCATGCATTAACTACTACTGTGTCGGGCCCCGTGCATTAGCTGCTACTGTGCTGGGCCCTGTGCATTAACTACTACTGTGTAGGGCCCTGTGCATTAACTACTACTGTGTCGGGCCCCGTGCATTACCTGCTACTGTGTTGGGCCCCGTGCATTAACTGCTACTGTGTCGGGCCCTGTGCGTTAAATACTAACGTGTTGGGCCCTGTGTATTGTAGGTGTTACCTCACTTGGTCCTCACCTAATCCTCTGGGATTAGTACTAATCCTCCTCCCATTTCAAGATAAAAAAAAAATTGAAGCTAAGTAAGTTGTCATGGTTTTAAGGACAGCAAAAGGCAGACTCTGGATTCATTCCCAGGTCTGCTGATTTCAAAGTTCCCATTCTTGCCTTTCTAGCTTAGGAAGCGAGATTCAGGTTTAAGGGGGAGACCCTCTGGGGAGGAACTCCTACCACCAGGTGGACTGGGGCAGAAAGGACAGCTGCTGAGCCTGAGGGTCAGGAAGGCCACACAGGTTTCCGGGGATGGACTCAGCCTTGGGGAACGAGACCACCACCCAGAGACAAAGCTGTGGCTGAGGTCGGGGAGAGGGGCTGATCACTGACACAGGTAAGAGCCTGGTGCCTGGTGACCAGGTTCTTCTTGTCTACATGTCAGAACGGAGCCAGCCGCAGGCGACTCGGTGTTTGCTGCACCCACTGCCACAGGATGAGCCCCGCTCATGCCCCTGGTTCTGAAACCCGGAGTGGAGGGAGGCTGTGGGAAGGGGAGTCCTGTGCAGGCAGGCGGCTTTCTGGCATCACACTGTGGAGTTCAGACGGCTCCGTCTGCCAGGATCTGCCCGATGCGATCTCGGATACGAGTGGAATGAGGAGGGGCATAAACAAAAATGCACAGGGCTGCGCGGTGGCTGCTTCTCCCCAAGTGGCCTTCAGAAGTATGTGTGTGCCTTCCTTCTGCTTCTCTTTAATTGGACCTTTTATTTATGGGCTGCAGCTAAATCAGCACAATGCGCTTGGTGGCTCGCTGGGATGCCTGCCGAAAAGCAGCTCCATGTTTTGGCCCGAGTGTGCTTATAGGCTCCGTGTAATTTTTTACATATGCTGTTTCTGTCCTCAAAATGACTGCTTCAGGGAAACCGAAGTAACAGGCGCGGCGGCCAGGGGCTGGCACACGGGCTGTTTGTGGAAACAAAGGGCACACTGCGTGGCCCGGGAGAGCTGGATTCCCACCCCGGTCCCAGCTGCGAGGACCCGGTTGAAAATGGCAGTAAGGGTCACCTGAACTTTAAAAAAGCCCATCAAGATAACTTGCCTTTTGACATGGAAGCTATTCATAGACTGCTTTGTGCTTGACAGTAAATACCCTCCAAAGAAGAGCTGGACGCAGAGGGACCGAGGGAGATACCAGGGTTTCCAAAACAAGGCTGGTGGCCAAGCCGCCTCCCGCTGGCAGGGCCGAATGAGGGGAATGCGGGCACACGTGCCTGGTTCCGCACCAGCCTCCCTGGCCTGGCCCGTGGGTTTGGAGCGAGCAGCACCGGAGGCCAATCCAGGTCACAGGGACACCTGCAGGCACGGCTCCCCGGAGTGGCTGGGGGAGGGGTCACACCCCGAGGGCTGTGGGTTGCAGCAGGGTATGCCCGAGGGAGCCCAGGTATTCTGGACACGTTTGGAATGGACTCTGACCACAGTCAGAGGCTCCCATTGGTTTTTCCTCAGATTGCCTGTTACTGTCCTGTCTGGAAAGCCCTACCCTCTCACCAACATCTCCCGCTGCCTCCGACCACCCTGAAAGGATGAGCGGGGAAGTGGAAAGAACAGGCAGAACTCACCCCACTCCTGGCTCGGCCAGTACTGACCTTGGGCGAGTTACTAAACTCTGCTCCAGCGTCCTTATCTGTCACAGGTGGAGGGAGGACTGCCAGACCCAGTGTCCAGTGAGGACCGGGGACCTCGCCTGGCCCAGTCTCACAGTGACCTCCGGTGAGAAGAGCAAGCTGAAGCATCTGACGGCCACACGCTGCGTGCAGTCTCGGTGGGTGGGAGTGCAGAGCTCTCCCCTTCCTCCGCCCCATTCTACACGTGTGCCCCACTGTCGTCCAGTGAATCCTGCCCCCCCCCCCACGACCCCATGAGAGTCCACAGAGCGATGAGGACACATCGTTTCTGCCTTCACTGTGGACAATGCCAAGGAGCTCACGTACCGACACCAGGAGAGAATGAGAGGATCCGCATCACATCACGGAGCTTGTTACCACCCTCACCATTACCAACAACACAACATTATAAAACACTCCTGTGTCAATGATACCACAACAATGCTCCTGGAGAAAAAGAATACCTACTGTAAGAAAAAAAGCAAATGCACCATTGAGTAACCATTGTGTTTACCTATGTCTCTCCTTCTGGACTTAGTTTCTTAACAGCAAGGACTGAGTCATTTGTTTGAGCAGAACTTGGCCTTATGCCTGGTTCCAGTAAAACAGAAAGAGGAAGAAAGCTCACAGATAGTCCAAAACCTTTGATCTCCTGGCAAAGCTCTTCCAACAAAACTTGGTTGAAAACTGCTAAGTACTGCCTGCTTTGAGGAGCTAACACCTTTCACTCCAACGAGAGGGCAAAGAGAGTGGGTCAGAGAGAAAGTGGGGAGTGGGAGCGGGAAAGACTGGAAGCCTGAAGTAGGGAGGGTGCGTGTAACTGATCACCTGTACTGTTCCCTGTGCATTCACTGCTGTGTGGCCTCACACAGGCTGTCTGAGGCTCTGGAATCCAGTGAGGCGGCAGAGTGGGTATCTACTACAGGGCCCTGTTGGCGACAGAGGGGAAGACTGCTGACGGCAGTAGAGTCAGACGAGGTCTCCCTCCAGGCCGCATCTAGCTCGAGTGGCACTCTGGTCCCATTCAGCCACTGCCCTGTGCCTACACATGACACAGATGACGGAAGTCTTGGTACTGCCTTGGAGTCACTTTCTTCCCCAATCTCCGATTCAAAGAGAGTAAGTCCCAAGCAAAGGGTCACTTCGGATCTCGGGGTGCTTGTTCACACATTTACATCTCCGACGCAGGTGGGGACCAGGCTTATTATTTCAGGTTTAGATGCTAAAAGAGACAGAGGTGCCCAGGTCACGCCAACATCCTAAACCTCCAGGCATTGGGACCACTGTCTCCAGGGCCCGAGCAGAAAGATCCTGGGGATCCGACGTGTGGATGATAGCAGAGCAATGATAAAAGCCCCCCAGCTGGGGCTGGCTCCCCCGAACGAATGTCACTGGTGCCTTCATCCCATTTCCTGTGCGGCCCATATTGGAAGCACATTGGAGTTATTTTCCCGTTTAAAAATATTGTTTTATGTTTCAGCTTTCAAGATGTCCTAGTTTCTGCATCACAGCATCTTCACATACCAACTCAATGTGTTTTGTGTTCTTGTGGAGAGGCCCTCCCTCCCTCTCCCTCCCTCCCTTCACCTCCGAAGGCATAAAAGGGAAGCTGCTGGCTTAGGGGACAAGCAGCTCTGGGGTGTCTGGAGTTTGGGGGTGAGAGGAGGGAGAACAAAATGAAATTCTAATTTGGCCCATCTCATCTCAGAACACCAGAGCCCTATGAATTATTTATGATCCTCCTGACCCCCACAGCAATGCAGATTGGGGTCCTTGCCAAGAACAAATTAAGATGTCTGCATCTGTTACTCCTCCCAGTCAAGCAAACCTCCATGTGTGAGGAAGGGGAAAGGACAGCGGCCAGGACACAGGATCAGCCCAGGAGGCTCCAACGCTCTATCGGGAAAGCTACTCACTGGAAACACAATCAAATCTCTTTTCAAAAACCAATCTGTGCATCTAAAAGCCTCAGAATAGCAGTGTCAGCAGGCGCACTTCAGATGTCTGACTTTTGGCTGCTTTGGGGCAGGCATGGCTTCAGGCCGGCTCTAACGCAGGCGTGGCTCAGGGGACCATGGCCTTCTTCCCCTAACCAAGGCCCTCTCCACGCTGCAGTGCTGGAGACCCTGAGGGCCGGATCCCTCGGAGCCCACTCAGGCAGAACTTCCCCCCAGGCCCAGGCTGCTGCATGGTGAGTTGTTACTGTTGGCTCCAGGCTCCCTTTATCCCACTCGGCCCCTAAAGAAGGGCCTCTGGAGTTGGATCAAAGAGGAAAAGAGCTTTGGGAAAACACAGGTAGGCCCTGGCAGCAGGGGCGATTGGAACTTTCCGTGGCAGGAATACAGGTGACAAGCCTTTGGTGGTATGTTCTCTGTCCTTCCCAGGAGCAGGCGAGCGAGACAGGCCTCTTGCCTATGGGGGGCCCACTTGGCATGGAACCAGGGGAAGGAGTTCTGGGGTGGACAACATGGGCCAGCACTGGTGTAGCCTTCAGAGAAAGGCTCCTGAGATTACTTGCTCATATTTCCCACCCCACCTCCCATCCAGCCTCAGCCTTGGGAATGATAAAGAGGCTACCCCAGGGTTTGGGCCTGAGGAAAAGGGCCCCTTCACCTCCCTGGGAGAGAGGCCTTAAAGAAAAAGAGACCCAGAGGTTCCTGTGTGGTGCAATCCACTCAACAGTGTAGACAGTCAGACAAGGAATGGCAGCCACAGCCCAACTACTCCAGGAAGAGAATGACTTTGCCCAGAGGGTCCCCTACGCCTGAACCCCCGACAGCACCTGGATGCTGGGATTTGGGATGTTGGTGAATTTTCTTCTCAAAAGAGACATGATGAACAGTGGTTCTCAACCTGTGGGTCGCGATCCCTTTGGCGGTCGAACGACCCTTTCACAGGGGTCACCTAAGACCATCCTGCATATCAGATATTTACATTACGATTCATAACAGTAGCAACATTACAGTTATGAAGTAGCAACGAAAATAATTTTATGGTTGGGTCACAACATGAGGAACTGTATTTAAAGGGCCAGAAGGTTGAGAACCACTGAGTTAAGACTATGTGCTGCTTGACCATTAATCAAGATTAGTAATGATACTACTTTCCTTATAAGATAATCTAATTCTTTCAAACACCTGGTAGAATATTGGTATAAATCCAAGGGACTTCTGAGTTTATGAAACCCAACCCCTTCATTTTACAAGTGAATCAATTAGGGTCCACAGGTACTTTTTATCTAGCCAGTCCACATGGCTAGTTAGTAGTAAAAGTGGGATGTGTGCACAGAGAAAGTTACAGTTATCGGCAAGGTCTGGGACCATAAGGGAACATTTCACACCTGAGAGGTGAGATGTTAGCAAGAGGTAAGATCATTCAGCAGACGTGCCAGGCACTGTAGGCTGTAGTGTGGAGTAAGACAGGCATGGCCTTTGACCTCCCAGGAGATACAAAGCATTGCATTGTTACTAAATAATGGGAAAATGGAAGCAAGGCGAGTTTTATTTCCCGAAAGAATCAATTTATCTATGGGCTAGCCCTTTGAACACTTTACATCATGAGAAAGTTGTAGCATAGACGAAAACACGCTCAACTATCAGTCTCTCAATAATAAGAAATTACAACCCTCTTGTTCATTCTCAAATGCATACACCCTATTCATGAAATGAAGGGAATTATTAATTGCAAAAGAGCTCTCTCAGCTTTCTTAGTGCCTAGCTCCTCACCCTCAGCCAAACTGTAGGTGTGGAGCTACTGGCCCCCATAGTCAGGGATTCCTCTGGCTGGATCCCACAGAAAGGAGACAGATGCTCGATTGTTGTTGACGTGGAGTTATAGAGTCACAGTGTACCATGCATTTATCTTTGATTCTGCAATAAATGAACATCTAGAGTGATATTTCAAAATACTATTTGAAATGTTTTGAGTACTACTACTACTATAAATGATAACAACGTGGGATGCTATTAAAAACTGTTTAGCCTAAACACATTCTGGGCATTAGAACTCATGCCACCAGTCCCCGAGTCATAATACTGGAGCGAGAGGTGTCATGAAAACACAGCCTCATCTGGGGCAAAAATCACCTATCCTCTTCAGCAAATTCAACCAGATGCATGCTTTTTACAGCTTCCCTCTGAGATTTAATTTGTGGGCAGCTTGAATTAGCAATGAAGAGATAATCATGGAGTCAATTTTTAAGGAGCTGAACAATTATTACTTTCAAGAACATAAGATGACCCTTCAAAGTTGACAAGAGTATTGTCAAATAAGACCCTGGGGACCGGCTTTAATGAACTGACAAGAGCTGCACATAATCAGCATCTCAATCACTTGTGCCCTGAGACCTGTTCACACTGTTTGTGTTGATTCCCTTATTTCAAAGAACAAAGGAAAATTCAGCCCATTACTAGTATGAATTACCACAATTCCCAAATTAATAGGGTATAAATTAATCCATTTGTATTCCGTTTAATAATACTCACCGGGTTGCAGGCTCATTCTATTCCTCTGCCCAGAGGCAGAGCATTAATGAACTGGCTCAATGGGAGGCAGGGATGGGCAGGGGCAGGG
>NW_006286303.1:3145454-3159553 GCF_000327345.1 Myotis davidii | reverse complement strand
AGGGTGACAACAATATGAGAGAATTGTGGGAGGTCTATTGATGAGATGGGGCCATTACTTTTCTTTGTTTTGGTTTCTACCTTGATGCTATGTTTGTAAAAACAAATAGAACTAAGACTTCCATTCTGTACTTAACACAGTAGACTTCGTATATAGAATGTGCCTGACAGTCACAAAGCGTTTTACTTTCAGGACCTGGCACTGGGGGCGCATCATGCTACAATGTGGAAGAGGCTGTCTCCCCATCAGCCTTTACCATACACTGTAACCTGTGCCCTGGTCCTATTCAAAGGGAGGTGGGAAGCCTCAGGTATCCCTCAGATGGCTTATGGAAGCCCTTCCGGATCTGTCTCTTGCTTACCCACGTGGCTTTACCTCCCACTATGCTCTGATTTGCATCCAAGCTGTGGCCACTTCCCAGCATTCTCTCCTTAGAGAGCCTTTGCATATGCTATTGCCATCACCCAGGACAATTCTTTATTTCTCCTCTTCCTCTGGCTAACTCCTACTTAACCATGGAGTTCAATTTAGAAGTCATTTCTCCCAGGAAACCTTTCACGGGCCCTAACTCCTAGTAAATTTTAAACAGAGCTGAACTCATTGGAAAGATCTTAATTGAAGTTTATACCAACTGCTCCCACATACACTGTCCTTTCTCTCTCTCTCTCTCTCTCTCTCTCTCTCTCTCTCTCTCTCTCTCTCTCATCTTTTTAAATGCCCAGGGCTTGGCATCCTATCCTGCTTAGCCCATAGCAAGACTTTAATACATATTAAATGTATGAATAAACTTAATGACCAATGTCATTAAGGTTCTAAGAACAACAGAAAAGGGAGAAATGGAAATAACTCTCCATCCTTTTATTATCCACTAGAGGCCGGGTGCACGAATTCGTATGCCTTGAAAGGAACTTGTAGGCCTCAAGCCTGCGGTGGGCACAGGGCGGGTCTCAGCCCATCCTCCGTGCCCCCACCTGCCCCCCCCCACCAGAGACCCTGGTCCCCTCTCTGCTGGCAGCCCTGCTCCCGCCACCACCGCCACTCTCACATGCTGCCAGCTCCGGCCGCTTACACCCACTGATGGCATAGAGTGATTGGGGCCGGCACCAGCACCAGGTGCAAACGGGGCCGGTGCTGTCAATGGGTGCAAGCAGCAGCTGCTGCCCAGATCACCCCTCAGGAGCAGGGGGAGGTGGAGAAACCCTGAGGGGTGATCAGGGCCAGCAGCCACCACTCACACTCGCTGACAGCGGCAAGTGAACAGGGCCAGCACCAGGCACCAGCAGCGGGTGTGAGTGGCGGGCAGGATCGCGGCACACGGGAGCAAAGAATTTTCAGTAACCACCAGAGGCTTGCCCTGATGACAGCAACCCCCACTCACCTGCTCCACCATCCTACTGTGGCTGATGCCCGCCATGTTCCACATGCCCCCCCTGGTGGTCAGCTCACCTCATAGTGACTGGTTGTTCAGTTGTTCCACCGTTTGGTCTATTTGCATATTAGGGTTTTATATATATAGATGCCTGCGAACTGACACTAGCTGCTAAACTGTATTTTAATCCCAAAACTGAAGTTGCCCAATAACCAACATTGTGTTAATTAAAAAATAACGTAAAAGGGTCTTCAGGTGATTTATACTAATTTTCACACATATTGAACAAATATGATTGGAAAGGATCACATATTTAGTAACTATAATATAGTATCACAGACACCTGTAATATGAGAGATTAGATGTGGTAGAACACTCACACTCCCTGCCCCCTCAGTTGAGGGATGAGGAAACTGAAGCCTCAAGAACCAGTCCAAGGTCAGACTACTAGTTGATGGCAGACCTGAGGCTAGAATCAAGTCCATCTAGCATTGGTCTAGAACAGGGGTGGGCAAGCTTTTTGACTCGAGGGCCACAATGGGTTCTTAAACTGGACCGGAGGGCCGGAACAAAAGCATGGATGGAGTGTTTGTGTGAACTAATATAAATTCAAAGTAAACATCATTACATAAAAGGGTATGGTCTTTTTTTTTTTTTTAGTTTTATTCATTTCAAACCGGCAGGATCCGGCCCGCGGGCCGTAGTTTGCCCACGGCTGGTCTAGAAGGATCTAGAATTCTCCCGACACTGCAGTCTTTAATGAAGAACAATGCATTATGTGTTATGGTAAATGCTATGGCATTGGTTGCTTTCTTTGTAAAAAAACAACACCAGAATTTTTGTACTCCTTAAATATAATCTTGTAATAGAATAATCAAAGCTAACTGCCATTGTGTAGCACAGTGTGTCAGCCTCTGAAGGACAAAGCTTGCCGAAGGGTGGCTTAGTGTTCCTGATCTTTTTGGGGAGAGGGAGCACATGGGAGCCGTGGAGAACCACAGACTTCCCCGCACAGGGCTGTTCTACAGGGATCAGTTTTGTGTGTAAATCGTCGCCCTTTCTACCAGGACAGTCAAAAGGGGACGCTAAGAAACTGGAAAGAACCCTAATTACCCTGATGAGTTTATACTAAAAGCATCCCAATTTCCTGTCTTCTACTGAATTGTTTTTTCCATTATTTTATTCCTCTTTCTCTGTTTATTTGGCTTAATTGGGCAGTTTGCTTGATTTGCAATGGAGAAACAGATGAAATTTGACTTTTATTTACTTGTAAAAGAGGTTTCCACTATGCTGCACTGAGAACTTGCTTATCTTTATTATAATAATTGAAACAAACTGTCTTTTCAGATGAAGGGTAAACTAGTTATATTTTTAGTTACTTAATATTTTAATAGAAAAATAGGTGTGTAGGACAATACATAAAGGTGAAGTGTACTTAAAACTTGAACACCCCAAACTGACTTTAAATTCAGATGTGTTTATGTGTTTCGGAAAAGGTCTCCTCACATAAGGAAGAGAGCTCACACTCACTGAGCACCAGGTATGATGCAAGATGCTTTATATACAATGTCTCAATCTTAAATTTCAGAGAAATGCATGACTCTGTCATTTTATAGATGAGGAAACTAAAGTTCTAGGAGTTTTGTAATTGGCCCAAGTTCATGTAAATAGTAAGCTACAAAGCTAACATTTGAATCTGAGGGGTCTGGCCTTGAAGCCACTGTTCTTTCTGCTACACGCCAGCGAGGGGTCTTGCAGTCAGTGAGACCAGGGAATAATGTGCAGCTCACTCATGGCTGTCCCGAGGGAAGGAGAGGGTGAGGGAGGCCAGAGGCTGTGGCACAACAAAGGAGGGAGGCGTCTGAGCAGGGGCAGGCACCAAGAGAGGCCAACTGTGAGAAAGCCACGGCTAAGGGGGAATGGGAGAGGAACTTGAGGGTCGTCATAATGAAGAATTATCACTCTCCCCCTTTCTCTCCATAAAAGATTTACGTGGTACATGGCTGGATTTCCAAGTCAAGCAGGTGTCAGAAAAGGCAGATTCGCCTGCTGGACTCAGAAGGCCTGGGGGAGATGCAACAACCAGAGATATGACTGCTTGACTGACAGGGCACCTAACGGTGGTGCTCTCCCCCTGCTGACAGCAGCAGCAACCATCACTGTCCATAGGCATCTCATTCAATCCAACTTGCATTTCTTGAGCAACCGCTCTGGCCTTGATATGGTTCTTGACAATGGGTCTAAGGGTATGGGCAAAGGGAAGTCCCTGCCTTCCAGACTTAAAGACCTGATAACAAATATATAAATAACAGGTCTCTACTCTATCTTAAGCTCTATAAGGGCAGAGACCTCTCTCCCACCCTCCCTCCTCTCTTCTCTCCTTCACACCAAGTGTCAGGCATTGTTTTTGGTGCGGGGAGTACAGTGACAATCCTAAGAGAAAGGTCTCTGTCCTTATGAAGCATACGTTCGAGAGCTATGCCATTCCATACAGTAGTCCCCAGGCACATGCCACTATTGAATGTAAATTTAAATTAATAAAATTACACAACTGGCTCCTCAGTTGCACTAGCTGCATTTCAGGTGCTCACGGTCACAGGCGGGGGGGTGGGGGGGGGGGCTTCCAGAATGGACACTGCAGATACAGGATTTTCCATCCCCATGGAGGGTCCTATCATACAACATTGCTCTGCAGGCTCATTTATGGTTCGATTGTTGGAGTCTGCCTGTGCCTGGCCCATAGTAGGTGCTATTCAATAATCATTAAAGGTTACAGTAATGTGGTAAGTACAACAATGATGGTATGTTCTGGTACAGAAATGACACAGAGGAGGAAATGTTTCACGTAGCAGGATGGGGGTCAAGGACCACCACCCAGAGGAGAGAGGAATTGGCGGTAGGATTTGAAATGTATTAAAAGTTTCCATAAGCATTTGGTCAACAAAGGCAGCTTGCTACCATTCTAAGGGGAGAGTGGAAGAGGACCCTTTCAAGGTGAAGTGAGAGCTTTAACTGCAGCACTGCTCAGCAGCTGGGACTGGTAGGCTGAGACGTGGGGGAAGAGGGAAAGGGCACAATAACAGCTTTCAAATGCCCAAGGAATTCTCATTAGGAGGAAGTAAACAAAAAGCATGCCCCCCCTAGTTTGGCCTGAAATAGTCCTGATTCCTAACTATTACTATGCATCGCAAATGAATGCTCTGCGAGGCCTCCCTTTTAATCAGCAGATGTGCTAGTCAGAGCCTCCAGAAAAAGAAGCAGTACTTAGGTGTCCATTCCTTTGCCACAAAGGGAAACTGAATAACAACATACACATGACATGTGGTCAGCGAGGGAGGCCTCTGGGGTCTGATTCGGAATCGCTCTGGTCTGGCGCTGTCCGATCCAGTGGGCATGTCAGCTATGGGAGACCCAGCAGATTGGAGAGCAGGGAAAGGAAACGTAAACAAGTGCTAGGTGGGGGCCAGATTAGGACGACTTCAATGACCCATGTCTGCTTGCCAGAGAAGCACGAAGACAAACCTGGTTATATCTTGCATAAAGGCGACCTGGTGGTCGGCCAGACACCCCTGTCCTTGCTCACTGTCACCAGAATAAGTCCTATAACGAACGCTTGGCTAGTCCTTCCTACACACCAGACATTGTTTAATTCACTGAATTCCTACGGCAACCCTACAAGAGTTGTACCATTAAGATTCCTTTTGACAGACAAAACTTTCCAGGGCGATTCCCTGCCTGACACCCGGGGGACAGGTGGTGCACCACCGGATGCGGATGCGAGGAGAGCAGAGAATCAGGGAAACCGGTCAGCACTGGGTGAGTGTTTTCAGGTCTCTTCCCCCTGAAAGTTCACTGCTTTGGGGAGGAAAGGGGATTACAACACAACTTTAGTCATGTCTCTCCTCCCCAAATCCGTGCAGGCCAAGGCAAGAGAAGTTGACAAGATCTGCAAATTCTGTACTTTTCCATGAAGTCTCAAGGGGAGTGACCGAGAGTGACCCAACACAGCTGATCTCTGCTGACGGAAAAGTCCCTGGCTTGCCAGCTGGAGGTCAGGCATCTGCCTCTGGTCAGCAAGGCCTAAGAGCCCAAGTCTTGGGCAACTCTGCACCCCAACCACCTATAGTTTTTTCTACACACGAGGAAGAGTTTGTATGTTAAACCAGAGAGACAGCTGCAAGTACCATAAGCTCTGCATATTCCTATATGTACAGGTATGCCAATTACACCTCTACAAGTGCAGCAGCCCCTGTCTTAGAAAAGATTGTTCATTTTTTTCAATTAGCATCTATTTCTTGAAGTCCGTTGGTCCTACAAAGACAGAGCAAACTACAATAAGATGGAAAAATAAAACTTGTAATCAGAGTATCACATTGAAAAAATAAGACTTGTGTGTTCTTAACATCACTGAAGCAAGCTTCTTAGTTGTGTTACTAGAGTAACATCCAAATTCTACTGAAAGCTTCTAATTTTGTGTGCATTACAACTGTAATAGGGGTATCGTCCCTAACAGGGCTGCGTGCTGCACAGTGACGCCTGCCTTTGAACAAGCACTGCTGTATGTCATGTACTTCACCCCACACTCTAGGAGAAAACAGGAATGAAGAGGTACTCAAGCTCTACGTGCTCCTGGAAAATCCTTTCCCTTCACCCATCCCTGCCTCTTCTTCAACACTCCCAGTCTCAGCATCACAATCTGCCCTGGAGGCCATCAGGACAAACCCCAACATGCCCTGCTCCCTTTTTTAAATGTCACCCAAGGCTCCAGGTCATTCCTCCTCATTCCTGCCCCCGATATGACTCTGAGCATCCCTTCTCTGCCTCCATTTCTCCCTGCTCAACTTCTAAATGTCTGTGGCTTCTTGAACTCACGTCCATCAGCAGCAAGATCCTCCATATTTGCAATTTCTCTCATGCTTTGCTTCACCTTCTTGTTCTCGCCCCAGAGGAGGCTCTCCTCTCTCCCACCCGCTCTCCTCCTGAAATCTCCAGCCTGTGCCCTCTGTCAGCCTACCCCAACCAGAAGCCACAGGGCAAGGGAGCCCACTGGTGCCGTCCCTGCAGAAGATCCCTCCCCCTGCCTCTCCCTCCCTGCCCCTGCACTAAGCAGCGTAGACAAGAGTGGGCAGGGGAGAGTGTTCAGCACAATGGGAAAGATGGAGCTAGAGGAAGAGAGGCTAAGGTGTGTCAGAGAGCAAGAAACTATCCCAAGCCTTCATTGTTCAATCTGCCATATTCGTTTGCTCTCCCTAAAGTCCAGTAAATCACAGGAAAACACTACAATGTTGGAAGGACACTATGGCTATATACATAGGCTCGGTGAGGCAGGAGAGTGAGAGAAAGAAGGGAGTCAGCTAGTGGCTCAGGGGATGGAGAGTTGCTTGTATAAAACACTTTTCAAAATAGAGAAAGGTTTCTAGATCTCTCTCTCTCTCTCTCTCTCTCTCACACACACACACACACACACACACATACACACACACACAGTCGATAAAACTGCTGAGTGTGAATGCTTAGCCAGATTTTCACACACAAGTTACAGGAAGCAGCTAAAATTGTCATAATGGACATGAACTCAAACTTTAAATAATGGAATGTGACTGGCCAAAAAGTCTAAGAGAAGTGTATTCCAACTGTCCATAATTTTACTATCCTGCAGAACTACCTGCTTGATTCAGCCAAAACTTAAACGAGCTGCCTCTCTATGCGCTCTCTCTGTTGCTGGTGCACATTCGGGCCTGATGGAACAACCTAAGCCCTGATGTGGAGACCTGGGTCTCACAGCAGCTCCTGAAAGCACCGTGCAGATGACGATGTCTTCTCTGTGGTTTGTGAGCCTCACCTCCCAATTACCTTTGATCAATCGTCCATCATCCATCGGTAGCTCTAAACTCCCTTTTGCAAACTGATTTTCTTCCTATATCAACTCTAGAAATAGCAAGTTTCGCATCATCAGGGAGCACCTTCTCTTTCTAAGACTAACTTCCTTCCAGGGACCTTAGAGGTATTGGAGTCCAGTCTTCCCTTAAGCCTTTTCAAAAGTCTTCAGAGGCACCATGAAGTGAACAAAGAATTCCATGGTCAAGCAACTTTGGGAAATACTAATTGGGATCCACAAAAGTTAAATAGATATTCCGTAAGAACGAACTTCTGAGAGCTTTTAATACCAACCGCAAATGGTGAATCTCCTAGAGGAGGATGTGGTATGCAGAGATTTTTCAAATTTTTTTAGCTAAAGAATACCCTTTTTCCAGCAAACGTTTTGCAGGACAGGTATGCTGCTGAAACTGGAGAATGTGGATTACAAAAGAAGAAACTGGGATCCAAAGAAGGGGAAAAGGTCTTGCTCAAGGCTTCCCCACTGATCAGGGCTCTCCCCCTACTTCTGGGAATACTGAGATTTCAGTATTATATGTAACCGCCTTTTATAGACATAACCAGTCTCGACCTCCATTTCTACAGACCGAAGAACTCAACTTTTTTGTTTTTTCCCTAATATGGCATGTGTCCTTTTTCACCCTTGCTCCTCTTTATCATTTTAATTGCATTTCTCTGAACCTTGACCAATTCTTAATTATCTTTCTTGCGGATCAAGGCTGGGAACAGCATACACATTCCAGGTAGGAACACAGGATGGCCTTGTACATGTTTTCAGTCTAGTTTCCTGTAACCTCCCCAGTGACCCAACATTTCATGGGCCCTCTGGCCCCCAGGAGCGTGGTGCTCATTGTCTTTTCTAGGGCTTCCCTGATAGCTTGAAGCACATCATCTTCTGGTCAAGAGCTTATGTTTCATTTCCTGCCTGAGATTAAGCTGGAAACCATCTATTCCACCACATATCTCCCAGTGTCCAATCTCCCACATTATCACCGAGTCCCAAATAGTCTTGTATTTGCTTTGCTGAGTTGCTATTTTAGAAGTTTCTTCCCCAATTATTATTCTGCTCTGGCCCCAAAGAAAACACATTCACTACATTTCTGTAGCTTTGCAGGATCTTGATATTTACTCCTGATAGTTAACTTTAGAATTACGGGCACATTTTCAGGTACTTCCTTTTAAATCACTTAAAATATTTTCTATATACTGTTTCTTAAGGCCTTAAGCTGTTTCTTCTAGATATGACAGAGAGTTATATCTAATTAGAAGGTTGCCTTTAAAACGAATGATGGCTTTTCCACATTAGCAAAGAGGCTGGCAATGAACAGAACAACAGCCACACAAACAGGTTTGTGCCTTTAGATTCAGATGTGTTGAGTTCTGCTGAATGTCAAGGCTGAACTGGGGAATCCAGCCGTTTGTTACACTATAGCAGTGAGGTCAGGACAATCTTAGCAGGAAGCCCTTTCCTTGAGGGCAAGTAGCCTTTAAATTAGACCTCCCAGCACCTGACATGCTGCTGGGGCAGAGTAGATGCTCAATAAACATTTCTTAAAGGAGTACATGATTGAGTAAAGGTATGAACGGGTGAACAAAGAACCATTCTGGGAAAGAAATGTCTTAGGTGTGGTATTGGTCTCAGCTCCTAAGCAAAGGTTTTTGTTTTTAAATATATTTTTATTGATTTCAGAGAGGAAGGGAGAGGGAGAGAGATAGAAACATCAATTATGAGAGAATCATTGATAGGCTGCCTTCTGCATGCCCCCTACTGGGGATCGAGCCTACAACCCAGGCATGTGCCCTTGACAGGAGTCGAACCTGGGACCCTTCAGTCTACAGGCTGATGCTCTATCCACTGAGCCAACCAGCCAGGGCCAAGCCAAGGTTTTTATTTTTTTTTATTTCTTTTAAGGGATACTTTTTATTTATTTTTATTTTTATTTTTTTTTATTGCTTAAAGTATTACAAAGAATATTACATATGTCTCCTTCTTCCTCCCCCAACCCCCCGCCTTGACATTTCCCCGGACTCCCTTACCCACCATTGTCTTCTGTCCATTCAAGCCAAGGTTTTTAGTTCTCTTTGTTCCTTTTCCTATTCCTTGGATCCAGACCCATCCAACTCATCCTTTGTACTCTGAGGACCTGCCTTAGACCCCGAAACAGCAGGAGGCAGTCTAGTCACCATACCTTCATGTAACGAACATTTAAAACTTTCCCATTTCTTTTGTTCTAAGGAGAATTAAGGCCTTAAAACATGAATGGCAAACCCTTCAAAATGCCTTTAGGAAACAAAGGTAATATTTGTTTCTACAGAATACCTTGAAAGAACATTCCATTCAAACACTGTTCTATAGCTCTAAATATGCCTGATTTTATATTTTATATTTGGACTCTATTTTCCCCTCTAAAAAAAGAGCAAAAAATGCCAATTGATAGAACAATTGTTACTGTGCTGTGTCTACTTCTATGAGGATATTGTTATGGGGCTGTGCTCATAATAGAACCTTCATTCTAAATCTGTGCACTTAATGAATTTCACTACATTTTTGCTCTCCCCCGCCCTCCCCCTGCCCTTCCCCTTGCCCCCGCCCAAGAAGTCACTGAGGTTCCTTTAATAATACCAGTAAATGGCTCCAGCCTTCCACAGCTGCAGAGGTTGTCTGTCCCGGGAGATTTTCATCGTTACTGCTCATGCTTCCAATCAAAACAGTGACAGAGTTGACATGATTTACCGAAGAGAAGGACTTGATTGGGGACTAGCACACTCCCCAGCAAATATTAAACAACTACAGAGAATTTTTAATATGCAGTGCTCTTTCACAACAAAAACAAGCCAGAAATAATTTCTTGTGCTGCGGCGAAGTGAAATGGAAGCTTGTTTTCAAGGCTCCTTGTTGTGTGCTGTACACATTTCAGGAAAGCAGCCTTCACCTATGAGAGGCCCTGGCTCCTTAAACAACTCCGTCCTTCTCATGTCAATGGAAACCAGCTGTACTAGTAAACTGTAACAAGAACACCTATCCAGGAGGTCAAAACGGGGCTGGAAGACATTCACTGTGAAATGCATCAAGCCTCCTCATTGGAGTTAAAGTTTGTCTGCCGTGAATTGTCAGGAACAACCTGTGGCCCAGAATTCAATTTCTTGATGCTTTCAGAGCATTATTATTTCTTCCTCTCTGGAGGTATAAATAAGCACATAACAGACTATGAATTGGGGGCTGAAACAGACGTTCATGTTGGAAGAGAAGAAGATTCTGGAAAGACAGATCTGGGTATCTCCTATCTGGAAGAGTAATTTTTGAAAAACCAGTTTTAGGCCTTAATTCTTTTTTATTTTTTCCTCTAATGGCTTAATTCCTTCTCTGGAATGATTTGAGAACACCTCTTGACTACACCTTCTGCCCTCAAATTTCCAAAAACCGCCACAAAAAAAAAAAAAGGTCCTGGCAGAACTCAAAGGGTCAATGGATCCTAAATAGCTTTCAGGCTCAAGTACGCACCATCGATGAGAAAAGTCCAGCCATGGTGTAATGAGTCAACCTTGATAAGAGGTTCCAAACCGTAAAATTGAACAACTGCATAGTTAGCACTATGAACTGCATGACTTGCAAGTCTCAAGGGGGTACATTTGAAATTGGGGAAGGCTGGGACATCTTATTAGCAAAAACACTCTCTCTCTCTCTCTCTCTCTCTCTCTCTCTCTCTCTCTCACACACACACACACACACACCCACACACACACACTCACACACACACACACACACACACACACACACACACACACACACACAGCAAAGGCAGGGGAGGTGGATGCAGAGACTGCACTAAGAGACATGTTATGTTGTCCTCTGTGATGTCCTCCAAATTCTGGAAAGACCAGGACTATTTGTGTAGCCTGGGAGCCACTCTGATGGACCTGTTGATAGAGTTCTTAAAAGAAGATTAAAAAAAAGAACATCCTCTTAATCTCTCTGTGTCTGTTTGTTTGTTCACGTAGGATGAGCTGTGTGTCCCTGTCCCACTGCACTTCCGTAGCCAACAGGAGAGCCGACCATCGCCTTCTTGGTACTGCTCCCCAGCATGTTTCAGCCAGTTGGCAAAAAAACCATCTGCAGTTATGGAGTTAATTGACATCTATTAATTTTGCTCAGCTTCTCGCTCCTCCTTCCACCTCCATGTCCCTTTTTTTTTTTTAAAGAGAGAAAGCTAATGAAAACCATGTTTATGTGCTCAAAGGCACAGAGGAAATTCATTACTCTGAGGAATAGCACACTCCACAAGTGAAATGAAAGTAATCTTATTTATGACAGGAAGGGGCCCTCGCTAGACTGAACTCCGCCACACTTAGGCTGGTCCATAGAAAAGACACTTGGAGCTCCCGGGCCGGCTCCAAATGGCGGCCTCGCTGACAACAAACACATTTGCAGTTCTGTGCTTGAAAACCGGTAGAGCCCCAGAAAACAGCCCCGTAACAGAGACAAGGCAATTCAGAATGGTCCATTCTTTCTTCACACCTTCCAGTACTTTCCTGAGACTCTTGTCACTCAATTTCAAAAAAGATACTTCCTCCAATCATTAGTTCATGACATTCATCAGGTACTGGCCTGTACATGCAGCTAACGCTGGTTTCATGGCCTAATTCTCATATTGGAAGGATTTTTCACTGTAGCTTCACGAGCCATTTCCCATGTAAAAAAATAATGGGACTGTTTAAAGAACACGTTTTCACAGGGAATGTCCACTTGTGCCCTTGTAGACAATTCTCCCTTTCCTTCCTGAAAGTCCCATCAACACTGAGTATATTGCCCATTTAACTATTGGTTTGTTTGTTTGTTTTCTAATCATTTGGTTAATCAACAAAAATCACTTAGGTCTTGTGTACTAGATGCTATTGGGGAGATAGTTTCTTTACTTTTTCTTCTAAATTATTCATAAGTACTCTACAAAATCTTAACAAACGTCATGTGGAGTTTTGGCAGTAATAAGGTGGCTTTATAGTACTTATGATGTGGCTTCCTAGAAAAACTTTTGCTTGAAGGTTCTCTTGTAGGCCCACCTCCTTATTTACAGATGAGGAAAGCAGCTCTGGGGCAGGTCCTAGGCCGTGTCTCCTTCTTATCTTAAACAATATACTTTCCTTTGCTCCAAGAAACTGCCCAGGTATACCACTGATAGAAAGCATATTGCTTGGGTTCCATGCAGTGAGGCCTTATAGTCCTCTCATCTATGTGAGAAGGGCTTGTCTGTTCTTCCAGAAAAAAGGGCCAACTAAGAAATATCTGGCCAGCTGGCCAGTTTGCTCATCGGCCTGCCGACTGAAGAGTCACTGATTCGAATCTGGTTAAGGGCACGTACCCCGTTGGAGACTCCATCCCCTGCCCCAGTTGGGGCATGAGTGGGAGATAACTGATTGATGTGTCTCTCTCACATCGATGTTTCTCTCTCTCCCCCTCCCTTCTACTCTCTAAAAAATTCAATGGAGAAAATATCCTCTGGTGAGGAACATATATATATATATGGCCTTCAGAAGTCACACACAGAGACACAACACTAGAGAGCCATTGGGAATGAATGAATTAATCACTTTAATCAACACATCTCTTTTTTAAAATATATTTTTATTGATTTCAGAGAAAAAGGGAGAGGGAGAGAGAGATAGAAACATCAATGATGAGAGGGAATCACTGATCGGCTGCCTCCTGCATGCCCCCAACTGGGGATTGAGCCACAACCCAGGGCATGTGCCTTCGGCTGGAATTGAGCCCGGGACCCTTCAGTCTGCAGGCCAACACTCTATCCACTGAGCCAAACCGGCCAGGGCAACGCATCTCTTTTTAAGATGTAAGGTGCCAACTGAGTGCTAGGCCCTGGCGTGGCAGGCACGCACCCTTTCCCATGTAGCTGGCAGTCCTGTTGGGGAGACAGGCAGGTAACAGGTGGACGGCGGGGTAAGAAGGTCAGAGTCTCTGATTCTTACTGGCCACACTTAACAGCCAAGCATTCCTTCTTTGTCTTGACCAAATTAAATGTTTCATGCCGGGGTCCAGCCCCAGCAGGTCCAGGGGTCCCCAAAGGTGTGGACGGAGTCGGCGAAGAAGGAATGACACAGAGACAGCGTTCAGTTGATCAGCAGCCTTGCCAGGATCTCTAGCCACAATCTCCAGCCAAGTTCTGTGTCCATGTTCTTTTGCTAGGTTCTCCACCCACGTTCTCCAGGTTCTCCAGCCAGATTCTATAGCCTGCAGTTGGTGGAAATGCTTTAATGACATTGTAATGTCACCATCAGCCAAATCTTTAAGTCCAGGAGTTGAGGAGGTAAGTCTTTTTTTAAAAAAAATATATTTTTATTGATTTCAGAGAAAAAGGGAGAGGGAGAGAGAGATAGAAACATCAATGATGAGAGGGAATCACTGATCGGATGCCTCCTGCAGGCCCCCAACTGGGGATTGAGCCACAACCCAGGGCATGTGCCTTCGGCTGGAATTGAGCCCGGGACCCTTCAGTCTGCAGGCCAACACTCTATCCACTGAGCCAAACCGGCCAGGGCAACGCATCTCTTTTTAAGATGTAAGGTGCCAACTGAGTGCTAGGCCCTGGCGTGGCAGGCACGCACCCTTTCCCATGTAGCTGGCAGTCCTGTTGGGGAGACAGGCAGGTAACAGGTGGACGGCTTACATCATGCCCTGGTAGGCACTGTGATGGGGAAGCACAGAGTGCTGAGGGGGCACCTCCAGGATGAAGGGAGGGCTTGGGATGGAGACAGAGTGGCAGTGACTAGTCCAGGCAGAAGGAACAACTTCTGTAAAAGACTGGAGAGGAAAGTTTCAGAGTTTTTGGAAAGCAGTGGTCTG
>NW_006286303.1:3133387-3145139 GCF_000327345.1 Myotis davidii | reverse complement strand
GCCAAAGGTTAGGGTGTTTCTTATCTCCATTCCAGGGAGTAAAGATTATGTAGCTTAAGCATGATTGTTCATAGTTAAAGAGATTAATTACCCGCCTGGCACTTAGTGAAGGGGTTTTATTCCCTCCCTAACTTCAGGGGAAAATCTCTACCTGGGGAAACAACCTTTCTCGGAGAGGTGACCTTGGTTAAAACACATAGTGCCAAGAGGGTGAGCAAATATATTAAGAACAGTATGCCATAATGCCAGGTCCCTTGAAACAGCAAGGATGGACTGGCTCACGGCAGTTTCAAGTGTGGTATATGGCATTATTTACCTGACTATTCTCTCTTATAATCCAGACACTGTTCTCAATTTGGCTTTACAACACACAAAGGTGTTTCCACTTACCTTAAAAGGCCTTGCATTCAATTCTTCCCGTATTTATGAAGCATTTCACAGGCACTATTCTCTCCACTGTGCTACCTCGCCCTCTGTGTGTACACGCACATCACACTGCATTAGGGCTCCCTCGGCCTCCCCACGAGGTCCAGGGAGGTCTGTCTTATCCGCTTCTGTAATCCCAGCACAATGCCCAACATGCAGTAGGCGATCAATAAATGGTTGTTGAATGATACATGTGTTTGGTGGAATATAGCTCAATTCTCAAAAACAGTTAAATGTGCCTTTAAAAAAGTGTTTCCTACATAGCATGTTCGATGCAGATGGAGAGTGATAAAAAATGGTTAGGGGGGTCCCTGTGTTCTGAAAACTAGCATAACTCAGCATTCCCTGCTATTAGGGTACATGGGCTATTTTACTTTGAATTTATAGTATTCACCAGAAAATTTTACTAGAGTCGCACTGGGTAGCAGATGTTTTGAATAAAAAGTAGACATTACAAGCTAATGATTTAGCAAAACAAACCAAAAGCCAACAAAGTCAGGAGGGAGAAGAGGAATTATGTCAAAATGTCCAGCTTTATTACAGGGTCTACTATTGGCTACCTCAGTTTCTCATTAAGCAAAGCTCACTATATTTAAGGCAATTTCCAAATAGTAAATACAGAAAAACACAGTAATAAAGACTAACCATATACTCGGATGGTCAGGGCACCCGCCAAGATTATACATGTTATGCCTCTGATCCACCACAGTTGGTCCTTAAACACCTATCATTCACCCAGCATTTAATGAGGACCTACTACGTGCCAGACACTGTGCTGACCATGGTGAATACAGAGGTGAAGAACAAAACAGCTCTGCTTAAAGGAATGTATACCTAGTAAGAGATACAGAAAAGTAAATAGATAAAAATAAATAAATAAATAAATAAATAACAACTAACCCAACCTTTGGAGTAAGCATAGGCAGGGAGGCTTCCCAAGAGAAGTGAAATCCCTCAAATTCATGTTGTTAATATTGGGCGGTTCACAGAAGGCTTTGAAAACTGACCAGTACATGTCTTCCATCACTATCAGAAAAACACCTCAAAGGGAGTGCCACTCACAGTGGCTTCCAGGATGGTGACAAAACTCTGTGTGCTCTCAGAAGCTCTGTGGTCACACTGCATCATCAAGTACTATATTCGTGGAAATATATTTTGCTTTTAAAAAACCTTATGAATTTGAGGAGGGGGATGGAGAGCAAACTGGTAAACAGTTTAGACAGGGTCTTCTTTCTGTAGTAACCTGCTCAGGCCACAGAGAGGCACTCTGGGTTAAAGAATCAATGGACTTCTTGTTCTACATTCTTTCTCTTCTCTCAAAGAGCAAAGTGGCTTTATCTAACATCAGGAGGGCCAGCAGCTCTAGTTGGAAGGCAGATGTTTGTCCAGCACAAAGTACAGATGTTTCTGACTAAAGTTCCAAAATAACTCATTTATGCAGGAAGAATTAAATAAAGGCAGAGACAGCTTAAAAGAGGGGGCTTCTATTACTAAAAATAACCATTTTTGCACCCGATCACCTCTGGGGGAAGAGAGGGATAAGTAAATAAACCAAAAAACAACAACGAAAAAACAAAAGCAACAATAAAAATAACAAAAACCCTCACAAAATAAAACAAAGCTCTCAGCATAATGAGAACATTTTTTGAAAAGGACACGCTGCTGGAAGCAGCTCTGATAATATTCCCCTTGGTGTTGGTTTTGGATGATCCTGTTCAAATAAGAATCTTTCTTAACCTTCCTCCTGAACCAGTCTATAACCCAATGTTTGTAACATTACGTTCCGTTGCCATGGAAATAAATCTGATGTCACAAATTCTGCTCTTTGGTTGCTGTCCTGGACAACATAGGAGCAGAAAGCAAGAATATCATATCTGTCCTGAGCTAACATTTTTTTTAGAAGCAAAGCAGATTAATATAATTAAGAAATTATACTGTTAAAATATGAATCTCTTAAAAGTCTTCAAAATCTTTATGCAGATGTTCAAAACTCCAGTGCTCACTGTACAAAATTTTTATCTAGTGAGAACTCAAGCTCATTAGCCATGAGTGAGTATTCTAAACATCCTCTGTACTAGACAAAAATTAATGAATCATGTTAGGGATGAGTAAGAGGTCCCAATTAGTAGACAGATGAAAGAAAATGTATACTTGTCACTTTTTGGAACATTTCGTTTTAAACAAGGTTTGTATGTTGTTTTTTAAGTCTATTGGGAACTCGAAAAACCATGAATCTTTCCCAAGATGGTATTTCAGGACATTCAAAACTGACCAAAATATTTTCCTCCCTCCTGCCTCCATCTCCATTCCCTTCTGTAAAAGAGAGAAGCACAAGTTCTTACATAAGCCTTGTGTTTGGGTGGGCACCGTTGACTACAACACAATAGGCTATTTTCTGCTTCCTAAAAATAAGGAGGGCAATTATCCAGGGGTAGGATGGTTACGCAATGGTACCACATGGACCACACTTCACCCACTGGAAATAAGCGTGGAAAACATCTCAATCACACATATATATTTAAAAAAACAACAACAGGGAGAGAGGGGATGAATAATAACTCATTATATAAAAACATGCTGTGTGAAATAGTGAAGTAACCATCCAAATTTCTGTTGACAATGATGATGTTTTATAACTATATGTGTGACATGAAAGATGAAACAGTAAGTGATATATGGGTTTTACAAACCTCAATACAGTTAAAAAAAAAGTATTTGCCCCAACTTTCAGGTTTCTTTTAAAGTTAAACCAGTTAGATTTCATCTAAATAGGAACTTAACAATAACCAACATTCATACAATTAAGTTCTTTTAAAATTGAGGGCAATGTTACCCTATAAAGAGCCCTGGGTTGGGACTCAGGGGACAGAATTTGAGGTAAGCTCTACAACCTGTGAGTTCTGTGCCCTGGGCAAGTCACTCCATCCCACTGGAGGGCTCGAGTCTCCTACCTATAAAATGAAGGGATTGAGCCACAGGATTTCTAAGGCCCTTTCCAGTGCTATTTGCCCAGGATTTTAGTCCTCATACAGGGCGGGGCAAAAGTGGGTTTAACGTTGTGAGTCCCTGAAACACAGTTTATTCTTCTACTATTATTTATTAATTATTGTATTATTTTCCATACAGACAACTGTAAGCCTATATTTCCCCCACCCTGTCACAAAACTCCTAGAGTTGTAATGTGTCAAGACTGGCAAACCAAATCAACCAAAGGCTATTTCGAAGGCTGCAGGGGCAGCTGGCTAGAGGACAATTGGAAAACAATTTCAAAAATAAACTTTATACAATTGGTCCTTTATTCAAGTGATCGATAATCATGTCATTCATGGCCATATGCGTTCTTATTTCTCCGTTCGCCACCCACCCTCCCAGACCATTACTTCACACCCTCTCCTCAAGCCTCCACAGCCTCCTCCCGTGCCCTCGCTGCGGGCTGGGGGCTGGCTTCCTACTTCACCAAGCAGAGCCATCCACGAGGCCTTCCACGTGGGCCCACCTCCCATCTACCAAGCTCTGCACCTGGGCCCAAGTACTCTCACTTTTCTCCTGTTTTGGTCGACAGGCCACCTCTGCTGCCAACAAAATTTGAGGTCCAATCATGTCATTCCTCTGCCCTAACCCATCTCACCCCATATTACACAGAGCCAAAGCCACAGCCTCAACAAACACCAACCAGGGTGTACCTGCTCTGCGCCCTGCCACCTCTCCTCCCACCCCACCTGCTCATTCTGCCTCCTGATAGAGACCAAGCCACCACATCAGGGCCTTTGCATTTGCTGTTTCCTCTGCCTGGGGCGTCATTCTCCCAATATCCAAAAGGTTCACTGCCTCACTCTCTCCCAGTCTGTTCATAAATGTCTCTTATTCCGGAGCCTCTTCTGACCGTCCCATATAAAACAGCACACTCATTCTCCATGCTGGACCCTCCCCACCCTGGCCTCTGCTCGGTTTTTCTCCAAAACTATTATCAGTATGGAACATACCACACATTTGTTTATTGTCTTCCCACACCAGAACAAGTTCAATGATGGCAGAGATTAGCTGGACTTATCACTGTTCTAACCCCAGGGCCTGTGAGAGGGCCAGACATATTTATTAAATGATTTCATTGATTCCGATGACATTGTTAAGCATTTAGGAAAAAGTTGGTGAAATTTTGATATTGTTACCAAATAAACCAAGCATTAGAAACTATTATAAATCTATTGTTCATAACTACTAAAATGGAAAAGGAAATAAATCAGAACATGTAGTCATAGAGACAGATAGATCTAAACCTTATCTCACTCAAATATTGCTCCAAATAACATGAGATCTGAAATAAGGCAAAAATACAATGTTACTGACAAGCATTGCTCCTGACGGCAATAATCCAATGTCCTCACACTTCAGAGGCCAATTTCCTTCTGGTGATTTCTCCTGGATTCACCCTGAGTGGAGAAGTCAGAGTGATTTACATGCAGTCAATCAATTCTCTGCCAGCAGGAAAACTCCACAGGGCCCATGATGTGCAGTTTTCACGCTTGGAGTTTCCTCTTCGGCTAGACAGACATTTCTGGGGAAGAGACTCAGCATATCAACTCCGGAGACCAAAGACAACCCTCCAAAAGGATGCTTAGGACATACAGATTTAACAGCACTCCCCCCAGCCTGACTTTGCTAAGTAAGAACTATGTCATGCATATCCTCATTCTGGACACATCTTAGATGGGCCATGTCCACTCTTATTAGCCATTAGCCAGGGGTGGGGAACCTTTTTTTCTGCCAAGGGCCATCTGAATATTTATAACATCATTCAACGGCCATATGAAATTATCAACTTAAAAATTATTTGGTCAAACATTTAATTAACTTAGCCCTAATGCCTTAGCAGGGCCAGACCAAATTATTTCGAGAACCTTATATGGCCCACGGGCCAGATGTTCCTCACCCCTGCTTTAGACCAAAGGAAGCCATGATAAGATCTGCTGAATAGCCTCTTAATAGAATGTACTTGAGATGGCCAGTTATGAAGCAGAGCAGCCTATAAAGCTAGAGAAGTGATAGCCCAGTGTGAATGTTCCAACTCTGACTTGATGAGTAGAGTAGTACTCAGTGCTGAAATGATGTTGTCAGACAGGCTCTCTCATACTCAGATGATAGGAATAAACTTCAGCAAATTTCCTGGGGTGCAATGTGACTCACTCATCAAGAATCTTAAAAGAACTGTAGACTTTGACCTAGTAATGCCATTTCTATGACTTTATCTTAAGGAAGTAATCAAAGATAAGGACAAGAATTTATGTACAAAGATGTTCAAAATATGGAAACAACTGAAATGTCCAAAAATAGGAACTGCTTGAATAAATAATAGATCTTAGGACATAGTGCAACTGGTTAAGGTTAATTTTTGAAAATAACTTGGGAAGTACCCCTGATATAAAGGTTAAGATATATATATATATGTATATATATGTCTATGGATTGAAAGAACTTACCAAAATACTTAGTCATTATCTATAAGTGATTTAAAAAATTTAACTTCATAGTTTTCCACCATAAATAGATATTACTTAATTTTGAAAAAACCTTTGGCCTGAATTTTAAAAATACATTTATTACTTCATCATAAGGAGAAGAAATAAGGAGTAAAAAATCCATTTGAATTTAAAGGGATTGGAGAACGTGGCACTTGATAAGCATGTGATCATATCAATATCATTGAAATTCTCTCATTCTGTCTTATACATCATTTTTAAGAAAAAAATCACCTCTGAACAGACTTCTAAATAAACAATGTACAAAGGTATATAGCTGTGCTATGTAGCTGCCCACCCCCATTTTCTCAGCAAGTTTTCTCCTGGTCACTCGGTGATTTAATTTAGATTAATATGGTAGGTCTTAGGTGGCTACTCTGCTTTGCATCCCGAGCAATGCTAATTATTATCGTAAAGGACAAACAACTCGGGAGGTTTAAAGTTCAGGCGCAAAGACCGCCGTCTACATTTCTGCTATTTGGCTCACCAAATTACAACAGTCTGGTGAGTCAATATGAAAGATTCCAAACACAAAGGTCAGCGCTGGGCTACTGACCTGCCTGACCCCACCTCCGAGCCAAGAATTGCAGTGCAGTTGTTCCTCCCACGCCAAAACCATTAGCAGCCTGCCTGTCTTGGTTGATTCTTTTCTAACTATTTTTTTGAATAGATAATAGTTCTTCCGGTGCCCACACACTAAATTAGCATGTCATTTCATGACTTTTCTTCACTTGAAGGCTTTAATGTATTTGTAATGGTACTGTACTTGCTATGTTAATTCACATTAATTAGACGATACTCTCTTTCAAATCAGACTGTGATCTCTCTAAAGATTCAAATGGTCTAGAGTGGATGTGAAAAGCCAGTTTGTATGACTCTCGTGAGTTAATGGGTCACTGTATCAGAACAACTTTGCAACAGACAAACTATTCAGAGCCTTTTCCAGTTGCTTTATAGAAATAATTTTCACAGAGCCTAAAAGGGACAGACACAGGGAGAGGTTAGGAAACTGTCAGTACTGTTCTTGTTTTTCTACTTCCTCACCCAGGCGGTCACTCTCTCCTGCTAGTTCCCGTCCAAGTAGCTCTGGTGTTTGTATCTTCCAGTCCACCCCCTCTGTTCTATATGTGGAACCAGCTTTGCTAAGACATGAATGCAAATCTCAGGGAACAGATTGCCATGCCCAGAGTGCTTTTCTCTCCTGCTGGGCACATGGCTCACCCTTGTTTCCCAGCCTCCCCTGTAGGTAGGAATGGCCATGTGACTGACTATGGGCATAAGCGACGTGCTCGGCTGCCGTGCCAGGCCCATAAAGACCTCCCAGATGGGGTCATAGTAAACATGCATTGAAAGATGGAGCCTAGGTGTGAAAGTTACTGCTCAGATAACAGCCAGTCAAGAATAGGGGCCTCTGCCCTTTGATGAAAAGTTGGGGTGGAGGGTCTAAATGCCAGGGTAGGTGGTAAGGCTTTTGTTTGAGTCAAAATTTTGTCCCAGACATTCCTTCTTCCAGAATTGCTGCTATAGCCACCTCATCACCTCTCCCTAAACTGTGCAAGCCAGCGTCAGTGTGATACATTTAGAAAAATCTTCTTTTAGAAATACTTTTTCTTTTTTTTTTTAATCCTCAACTGAAGATATTTTCCCCATTGATTTTTAGACAGAATGGGTGGGAAGGGGAGAAACATACAGAGAGAAACATTGATATGAGAGAGACACATAGATTGGTTGCCTTCTGCGCGCGCCCCGACCGGGGCCGGGTATCAAGTTTGCAACCAAAGTATATCCGCTTGATCAGGACCTACCCTGGGCCCTTGAGTCCATGGGTTGACACTCCAACCACTGAGCCAAACCGGCTAGGGCAGAAATAATTTCAACCATGACTAGCATATATATCACTTAGATGATATGATGAAATGCCAATAATGCGACAATTTCAGTTAAAGCAGAAATCCATTTTTGAACCATAAGCATAAACTTATTGGATCATTTTATTGATGGTGGAGCTGTCGAATGTATGATATCAATTTTAAATTATATTTAATAGATTCAAATATCCTGCTGGTTTTCAACAATAAAATATTTCAGGTTTTTTTTTAAATTGTCTGTAAAAAGATATCCAAAAGTCACAACACCGAACTTCCTACTCTTAACTTTTTATAAAAGGGAAAAAGGTTTTTAACCAACTTATTTTTTTTTATATAATGGCAACTTTCAACATATTTTATTCCTACAGTTTTTGTTTAAAAGAGATTACCTTTTTTTTTTCTAAACTTGCAAATCATTGCCTGAGCGGAAACATACCGTATGGCATGAACTTTAAAAGATAAGATGCCTGTCTTCCTTTGAAGAGTGTACAGTTTAGAGGGAGATGGAGAAATACAAATAAATAATGGTGCTATGACGCAGTACGAAATGAGTTCTCCTGGACACATAGAGGGGTGAGGGCGTTGGGAAAAGGTCCTTAGAGAAGGTGACATTTGAGATCTGTCAGAATTTGAAGATGTGGGGGAGAGGAAAGGAAGAGAGATGGTGGGTTAAAGCATTTCAGGCCCTTTTGACCAGACTTTTCCTTTCCAGTAAAATTCTTTTATATACTTCAGCAAAACCTTGTTTTGTTCACATAAAGTAAACAGTGCTGACAGATGAATAAGGTAGTTGTTCTTCTGCAGTGCCTCTAGCCCTGGCCCCAGAGACTGTAAGACAGAACCCAGGTGACACTCTCTGATGACTGGTGCCAAGCCAGCAGATGGAAAACATTACTGGGCCAATTCCACCCCACGACTGGATGCCAGCACCCCAGGTGAAAAATGAGGAGGGACCACAGGTCCATGTATCACAGAGCGTGATGGCTAACGCCACTGGGGATGTTGTCAAATGATTTGTGGAGGTGTCAGAACCGTCTCCCACTATAATTTCTTCTTCTTTAGGTTTAGGCGGTAGAAAAAATATTATCTCTGGTAGGTTGAGAAAGGAGGTTGAACTGCAAAAGGATGTTGAATGCAAGTTAACTAATTGAGAAATACATATAAAAGGGAACAGTGAAAAGTGTTCTTTTCTCTTACTTGGGACCTGAATTTTTTAAATTGCTAGAGACAAGCAATAAAAATGCAGTATTTTTCTGTTTTCTCTACCCATGAAGCAGCCCTGAAAATATCCCTGAAACATGGCCAGGGTGCAAGCATGTCAAACTCGCAGCCATGAGCCGCATGCCTCGTTTAAATAAAGCCTGAGGTTGACATTATATGATGACCCATCCCTATTTGCTTGGTTTTCTGAGAAATCTGTGTGGCTGTATCTACAGTGTTGCAAACAGCTGCTTATCTTTTTCCATCTACCAAATTGCAGGTGTGAAAATACATAATCAGAGAATGGTATCATAGAGAATGGTTAGGCCTAAGAGCTCATGAGACCTGGTTTTGAAGCCCAGCTTTAGGTGACCTTGGCAAGTTTAAACTTTTTCCTGATCTTTATGAAGGGGATTCATTCCTGCCAAACTTCCTCACAGGGTAATTTAGAGATCAAGATAGAAATGAGATAATACTTCAGAGATTGATTGGTCAGCTAGAAAAAAATGCAAGGAGAGTTACGTTTTCCTTCTTAAAGTTAAGTAACAACAGCAAAATAATAATTATAAACTGTATGTGTCTAGAGATTTTGACATTTTTATTCACTGCTTTATCTCAGTGCCTGGCAAAGTGCCTGGCACAAAATTGGAGTGCAAGAATTATTTATTGTACAGATGAATGAATGGGGCCAGGTAAATCTATAGATTAAGCAGTGCTTCTACAGGTTTTTTGAATACTGTCCAAAAGGCTAAAGAAAGACCCATAAACCTCTTTAGTACATCACAGGCAATTGACTTGATTTATGGTACATATGGGTAGCTGTATCTTCTTGAGACCTTTTTGCATAGAGAGGCCAATAAATATTTAGACTCATGGCTACATGAGTCTAAATGTAGATCTATACATCTGGACTCTAGGGAGGAAAAAAACCTTTTTTGTGATTTCGCATCTAATTTTGAACTCCTAGTTCACTTCCCCACTTCTCATTGGTTCCTTTTGAGTTGAATTTCTCCCTAAAAGATGAGTATTGCTAAGATGGGAAGTTGAAATTTGCAGTTGTGACTCCAGTTCAATGAACACTCCAACACTGAACTTGGGGAAATTAGGACACCAGCTTCCCAAGCTACACTTTGGGAAAAGGAAGTGTGGACCCATGTGAACCTGGTCCTGAAAATGTTGGTGTGGCTGCAGGAATTTTCAGGAACCCAGGAAACTTAGCCCTACGCAGAAGGTAAAGTCTGGGTGGGCAGAATATTATAACATCAGATTCTCACTAGTCTTAGTTCTCTTTTTTCTTTGGCTGCCAGGAAGCTCTGTGCCAAATCCAATCTCAACTACATAGGACTCTCTCTGGCTTTTGTATTTTACTTCCATAATTTTCTACTTTTCTTTTTGCCCTGGTATTTTCACTGCTTTTATATTGTTTCTCTGCAAATAACTTTGGATCTCTTTTGGTATCGTATTAACAAAAGCCTATGTGGTCGTCACGTCCTCACACCATGATGTGTTCGCAGCAGGCATGCGTGGGTGGGCAGGACTGCATGCGTGTGCGAGTGGGCGGGGGCTTGATGCTGCGTGCATGGCACAGAGGGCGAAGCCTGGGGGGTCCCTCAGCTCCATGCAGCGTGGAGGAAGGGCCTGCAGCTCCTAACGGTGAGGCCTGGGGGTCCCGAGGCTCCGACCTACCTCTTTGGGGCAAACAATCAGGGGGCACCTGCACTGTGAGAGGGCACAGGCCAGGCTAGGGAACCCTCCCCCAGTGCACATCATGTACTGGGCCTCTAGTAATATTAATAAATGCAGCTACAAGTGCCAGCCTGGGAGGTTTCCAGAGTGAACCCTGAAGTCACCCTGTTCAGTGTGAGCTCTGTCACCACCAGCATCCTGAGAAGTTAATCATGAGGGAAAGCTCATCCCCCACCCTGATAACACCTCTCTGGGTGGGAGACTGTGGCTGGAGTGGGAAGGCCTGCTGAGGACAAGTCAGATCTAGAGACCCTGTCATTCAAATGGATCTGAGGCTCACTCGGAAAAGAAATGCCACAGCTGGCAGCAGCCTTGCTCATGGGAGTCTGGAAAACAACCAACCTATGGACGCCTGTATTCAAGATGTCTGCTTTCCTTAAATACTTGTGGCTGTGTCTCTAAAACCCCAATGACAAGTCCTAGCCATCACAAGGAAACCTGAAGATTTGAAGACTCACTTAGGTCCCCAATATCAAGGATCTGGGCTAAATTTTTGCCCCAGAAAAGTCCTCTAAAGAGGATTTTAAAAAATTGGAGAAAGAGCAAGCAAGAGAGAGAGAAAGACGGGGGGGGGGGGGGGGTGATTGGTTGTTCCACTTATTTATGCATTCATTGGTTGATTCTTGTAAATACCCTGACCAGGTATTGAACCTGCAACATTGGCATATGAGGATACTGCTCTAACCACCTGAGCTACCTACCGTATTTGCCGGCGTATAAGACGACTGGGCGTATAAGACGACCCCCTAACATTTCCACTCAAAATACAGAGTTTGTTATATACTCGCCGTATAAGACTACGCCCTCTTCCGCACACCTTCCACACACCAAATAAAAGGTAAAACAATATCAGATTTGATTTTAACACTTTAATTTATATTCAAATGCTTATGACATGCAGGAAAACTGTCACAAGGCTGTATGTAATCAAACATATACATAAAACAGTGCAAGTTTATTACCGGTAAACATACCGGTAATCCACTAAAGAAAAAA
>NW_006286303.1:3130051-3133350 GCF_000327345.1 Myotis davidii | reverse complement strand
GCCTTCTTTAAAATTCAATGCATATGTAAAGAAATATACGGTAACCCGAATTTACCACACTCGCAAAATCGCACACAGCCAACCATACACCCAGTATGGTATCGCGATTCGTGATTTTGCGCTATCATACTGGGTGTATGGTCGGCTGTGTGCGATTTTGCGAGTGTGGTAAAATCGCATAACAGCAAAATCGCATAACAGCCGAGCATACACCCAGCAGCACTGCTGATGCCTGAACGGTATGTGGAATGAAGTGGGCGGGCATCGGGAGGCCACTATGGCACGGGGCAAGCACTATGGGCAGTCTATCTGAAGTGTACCTGGCGTATAAGACGACCCCCCACTTGGAGGCATATTTTTCAGGGCCAAAAAATCGTCTTATATGCCGGCAAATACGGTAGCTAGGGCCAAGATGATTTTGTTTCCCCCCTTATTCAACTCAAACAGGATAACAAATGCTGAAAACCAAAGACTTTTCATCCAGTATGTTCCAGGTAACAGGTTAACAGATAGGATATAAAGTCCTACTTAAAAAATAGTGTGACTGACTTGTTAGAAGATATAAGATAAAGGAGAGGAGGTAGATTGAGGAAAGGTGACATAAAGTAGCCAATTAATATGTATTTCATGAATAAATGGTTGGCTAAGACACTCAGTTCTTTTTTTTTTTTAATATATTTTATTGATTTTTTACAGAGAGGAAGGGAGAGAGATAGAGAGCTAGAAACATCGATGAGAGAGACATCGATCAGCTGCCTCCTGCACATCTCCTACTGGGGATGTGCCCGCAACCCAGGTACATGCCCTTGACCGGAATCGAACCCGGGACCTTTCAGTCCGCAAGCCGACGCTCTATCCACTGAGCCAAACCGGCTTCGGCGGACACTCAGTTCTTTATAAACTTTTGGTTTGGCCTCTTTTGAAGATTGGTTATCCAATACCAAATTGGGGCCATTACTTTCCGCCAAAAGTTTGCAGCCAAAATTTAAAAAAAGAAAAAGAAAATTTCCATCTCCCCTTAGGCCCTGCCCCTCCCCTTGCAGTAATGACTGATAGTATTTGAATTAAATGGTTATTTTTAACACCTACAGACATTTCTTCTGTTTTTGGCCACTCCAACCCCTGAAATGATGGTACTGCAAAAGGGTCCCAGGGCCCCTTTGCCTCTTGTCTGTCACCACCTCAGTTATCACACACTGGCCCAGAATATCCCAGGCTAAACCAGTCTGAAGAAGGCAGTTCTTGGTAACTCAGAGGCATTAATACAGCTTCTAAATCCCATCCCTACCCCTGGTCCTCCAGAACATCAGCTTAGATCCTGATTACCCAGTACATTTTCCCCACTGGTAATATTGCACCTTATCTACTCATGGCTGAACAGGGCATGTGTTATTGATCCAACCTGTGAGCATTTCACAGACATGCTATGTTGCTCTGCTGAAAGCTTCTATTGTCATAGTTAGGGATTTAAAAAAAAAAGGAATGAAAAGGAGAAGGAGGTTGGAATAGAAGGGAAGGTGGCTTAGCCCTTCTGGGTGGCCACCTCTTAAATAGAAATCTACACTAGCTCATATAAATACCAGACGAAGTTTTCCAAATTCTCAAATCATATTTATACACTTAAAAATATCTTTATTTCCAAGTTGTCGTGGATGGAGCACAGATGGGATATCCATTTTACAACAAAATTAGAAAATCAACACCAAAGCAAATATTTCTCTTAATCCACAAAAACATTTTTTAGTTTAACTGATGTCAAACAACATTGATACTTCCAAACCAAGAAATACATCAGAGAAAACCAAATATTCTTTGTGCTGTGAATGGAGACTGACTCATAAGTACAACTCACAGATTAATCACCTTTACTGGAGGGAGACAGCTCCTTCCCAGTCTCCTACATTTCAGTCAAAGCACAGGTTTTCTGCAGTTTTCTTAGCATTTTCTATTGTGATATCACACCTCCCACCAAACCCTCCCCAATGATCAAGGGCATCATATTTCCCTTATAAATGCTAAAGACTGGAGTTTAAAAACATAATGTATTTTTTAAAAGCTGCTCAGTTCATGAGCTCTTTGAAGACAAGGACCATGCTGCATTCACCTCTGGTGGCCCATGCAGCCTGTTGCTGTGCGCCCCACAGGAGACACAAAATAGTTATTAATTGGTGTCATATTATTGAGTTGACGGGTTTAATTTTTAAACAAAAGCTTGTCAATATCTAACTCTTGTTAAATACATTTGTAGAACTAACTTTATTTGCCGAGGATGATTTCATATATTAAAAGTTTCAAAAGAATCTTTTTATGTAAACTGAATTAGGTTCTTAAAATCTATTTGAATTAACATGGATGGTATAAATGACTGAAGGTTTTCTATTTCTTCTTTCCTCTTCTCAAGAAAATTCCATAAAATGTTCTAAAACAAGGGAAGTTCTAATCACACACACACACACACACATACACACACACACACACACACACACACACACAAAGTAAAACAAAACAAACCTCCAAAATTCTTTGTGTTGATTTGTTTCATTAGCAACACCCTCCATACTAAGTTCCCCTCAGTTCCCCTCTGTGATATCAGGAACTCTCTGCTTTCAGGACTAGAAAACTCCAGTTGTTCAGAACGTTTCAAGCACATCCAGCCCAGGCCCTTCATTTACAGAAAAGGAAAACTTGCCCAGAGCCCACTGCTAATTAGAGACATTACCAAAGCTCCGCAAGGGCAGAAACTTGGGTTCCCAATGTCTAGCACAAGGTAGACATTCCATAGATATTTACTGGATAAACAGATGACTTAACAAGAACTCAAAGTGCCACCTGTGGGTTCCTGGTCCAGGTCCTTCTACAGCCTGGTGACCAAGCCACAAGACCAGTGTTGCAAAGATGCATTAAATGGGAAATAAGGATATCAGGCCCACGCTTGGAGATGGGCATCTCCAGGGCTGAATTAATCTTCTACGCATTGTGTATATCAGGATGAAGTGACAGTGAGAACCCTGCACATCGGTGCTGGCTTGTCACCATATCATTTCCTCACCACTAGTATTTACGGAATCACCCTGGAGGCCTCTGGATGTCTGAACCACTCCATGACTTTTAGGCAACCAGAGCAATAGCAACTGCTACTTCAAGGTCACTGAAATAGGGTGTAGCCAGGGCACAAGAAGGAACTGAATGATATGCAAGCTTTCAAACTTAAACCATTAAAAAAAATAAAGGAAAATCAAGGACTGAAGAATGAAAAATTCTGAAGTTGAAAATGGTAACTAAACTCTCCGACTTTCTCT
>NW_006286303.1:3124261-3130035 GCF_000327345.1 Myotis davidii | reverse complement strand
CCCTACTAGTAAAAGTGTGAAGTTACAGAACGAGATGTGCATGCTTTACTCTTTTGAAACGGCAATGTATTCACTGTCGCCCCAATGACCTGACAGAATTAATATACACTAATATAACAGAGCCTCTTGGGTTCCTACCTGGCCATGCGAGCAGTGAGACAACCTGTCTCTAAGTGAGTCAGCCTCATTCAGAACCTGCACTTGCTACCCAGAGTGCTCCAAACTCCACAGCTCTACAAACACATCCTCTCCCCTGCCTGTCTCATTCCCTCCATTGTTCCAGGCCTAGTTGTCTCCTTCTGGAGGCCTGTTCAGTCATTCGGGGCCCACACACTACTCCTTTCTGAGACAATCCTAGGTACTCTTTAAGCAGGAAGAACTGGCACATCTGAAGTGTCCCAGGCAGCAACCTTGGTAAAATGGGCTAACCTGCCCAGTGATGGTTTCCTGTCAAGCTTGGATAAGGTGACTAGAGAGGTCCCTCCCAGCCCCCGAGGTCTATAATTTCATGAACTCTTTACTGTTGTTGCTTTGGCAGTTCTTTAAATTCTTCACCTGGAAATCTGGGTGTGATTTGTGGAAGAGTATGAACAATTGATATACATGTTATTTAATAAAATGTAAATGTTTCTGCTAATTCTGATTATATATTTTTTTTCTTTCTGGAATAGGCTAGTGGGAGCAAGTGTGAAAGTTTGAAGAAAAACATAAGATAAAATGCTTGAAATTTTACCCATTAACTTGGTTGTTTTTGTTTTGGGGCAAATTAGACAAAAGGCTATGACTATTTTATTTTATTGGCCAAAATATATATATATCAGTGTACCTTGGTAAAACTTGGTTTTGTAGAATTCTTTGTGAATCGTACTATGGTATTACTTAAATGTTCTTATATATGTATTCTCTGTTCAACTAAATTATCAGGGAGGGACTGTGTCATAGTTCTTCATACTGTGGCTCAAAGATATAAAAAGGGAGAAGAGAGGAAGAAAAAAAAGTAGAAGAAAAAAAGATCTTCCCAGGGTTCTAAGTTTTCCCTGGCCAAGCATTTTATGGGTTAAATTTAAAGGGGGAGCACCTGCCTGGCTCTTCTTGAGTTTGCTGAAGTGACTTTTTTTTTTCTGAATTCCTCTACCACAGAGGTGGTTCACTTACTGATGAAATGTCCCCAAGGCTTTTGGGGGGTAGGTAGGCCAGTATATAGTAAGCCAGCAAACTAAAGATGAGAGATAGGTAAGAGGGGGGTTATTTTCTGAAACATTTCATTGATAAATGCATGTTATACATATTTTATACCTTGCTTTGGGATCCTATTGATTGATACAAACAAAAAAAAAAGGCAGTTTCTAATACTTTGTTCCAATATAAGAAAAAGGCAAGGTTTTTATGTGTTTTTGTTTTGTTTTGTTTTGTTTTGTTCTTAATCCTCACCCAAGGATATTTTTCCATTGATTTTTAGGGAGAGTGGGTGAGAAAGGGAAAGACAGAGATTAACATTGATGTGAGAGAAACACATCGATTGGTTGCCTCCTGCACAAGCTTTGACCAGGGTCCAGCCCTGGGCCGGGAAGGAGCCTACAACCCAGGTACATGCCCTTGACCAGAATCGTGGTCTACAGGCCTACGCTGTATTCACTGAGCCAAACTGGCTACGGTGAAAGTCAAGTTTTTAGTAATAAAAAGATTCTATTATTTTAGGATTGAACAAACATGAAATGTTTCTGAGCTATAAAATTTCCTTCTGATGTGTGGTATGTATGTGCATGTGATGTGTGGTGTATGTGTGACTGTTTGTATGTGATGTGTGGCATATATGTGCATGTGTGTTTGAGTGCAAGGGGTAATTATTCTGTAATTTCACACTTTCCTTATTAAGAAGAATCTGGAAAAGTTTAACACCAATCTTCATCTATGGAAAAATCCTACCAAAAATACTTAAACCAAAGAATGTATTGTTTTTCATTAACTCTGTTCTTCCCCCTGCCCAACTCTGCCTCAAATAATGCAAGTTTTTTTATGACCCAAGTTTAACTATAAAATGGTTTCACTTTGACTTCAATAAACTATAAATAAACGCATGGTCTAAATGAAATTTGGTAGCTTCATTTCTTGGGATGAATTTAGCAGCAATATGGTAGATCTTTAAAATTCATAACTCTGGAATAGGATAAAGTATCTAGAAATATACCCACACACATTCTCATAAATGTGCAATGGCAGATCAATGGACGAAGGATAATCTTTTCATTGAAAGGTGCTGAAACTATTGGGCATTCATAAGGGAAAATATGAACCTCAACCAATACTCTACATATTATATGAAAACTAACTCTAAATGAATCATAGATCTGAATATAAGAACTAAAACAATAAAACTTCTAGAAAAAAAACATAAGAGAAAATAGTTGAGGTCTTAGGTTAGGCAAAGATTTAGATGACACCAAAATCATCACCCATTTAAAAATGATGAATTGGTCATCATCAAAATGTAAAGCTTCTGATCTGTAAAGATACAGTCTGAACAGACAAACACAATCTGGGAAAAATATTTGCAAAACAACATGAGGTAAAGAACTTGCAACCAGAAAATACAAAAAACTCTCAAAACTCAATAAGAAAACAATCCAATAAAATGGGGAAAGACTTGAACAGACGCTTTACCTAAGAAGATATATGAATAAGCACATCAACAAATACCCAGCACTGTTAGTCACTAGAAAAATGCAAAGTAAAGCCATAATGAAATACTGCTATATCAGAATGGTTTAAAAAAAACTGACACTATCAAGTGCTAGTTACTTAAAACTGGAGCCCTCACACTTTGCTGGTAGAAATGCAAAACGGTACAGGTACTTTGGACGCAATCTGGTAGTCACCTTTCTTTGGCTCATCCTCAACAGTTTAGGAAACTGGATATTTTTGGATACAATTGCTCAGATTGATAATTGGGCTTCTGTATATTTCCTTACAGATGTTCCCATGTTCACAGAAGAGCTTGTTTTAAATAGCTTTCATTTTAAAACAGTCTGGTTTTAATGAACATGGGTCTGAATGGAGAGTTTGATGTAGCAATAAAGCCTTATGTCTGAAGGCTCAGTCTTCTCCATTATGAGTTTTACTCTAAGTACAAAAGAATAGGGGGAAAGAACATAGAAAACACCAGGTGTCCCTTCACACAGAATTTGCATCCTCAGGTTTCCTTCACCCGGCGCCATAGATTCTCTCTCGTTCTATCAGAGAAGGTAATTTGGTTGCCCTAGTCTGGTCCCTTCAGAATTTTGTGCTTTTGTTTTCTATTTTGCTAAAGAGGAAGAGAGGTTAATTGATTCTTCTTGAGTGGGAACCCCATTTGGAATGAGAAATTGGTTTTCAGGCCATGGTATAAAACATACCACAGGTGTTCAATAAATGTTCACTCTTTCTCACCATTTGCTCTTGGCTGGCTCTCATTTCCAATTTAGGTTGCACATCCAATTATCATATCAGAATAAGAGTCTTAAAACACCAATTTCATCAGGTAATTTCCTTTCTCAAAATTTTCCAAATGGCTCCCAGCTGCCTATAGAATTGTCAGAGCTTTTCTTCATGACATTCAAGGCCCTCTGTAATCTGACTCCAGTATACTTTAAATTTTTCTAGCACAGTTTTAAGACTAATTTCTAGTGGGCCAGTCTTCTCACTAATTTCTGGGTTTAAATGGCAGGCTCAGAACAAGTTCAAGCACATATACATGAGGACTGGCTGCCCCACTCCTGCCTCTGCTAGATCAGAAGAGCCACCGTAATAGATGCCATGTAGTAGTGGTTCGTACACATCATGTGCTTCCCATACATTATCTCATTCCATCATTATAACAACTTGTAAAGAGGGCATTTTGATCCCACTTTACAGATAAGGAAATTGGAGCTCAGTGACATGAAGGGACTTAAGACCATGTTGTTATAAAATGGTCAACAAGAGTCTCTCCAGGACTGTCTGACCTTAGAGTCACTGCTCATTGCCTATCTCTCTGCTGCTTTCATCTCTCTCTTCTGCTCTGAACCGTGTCCAGATTTATCTTTGGCATCGCTTATCTGACACCTAATCTCATTCTGTCTTGGACAGCTAATTCCATGGTTCACTTGTGCTTACCTTCCCAATGTGGCAGTTAGAGGGCAGTGACTTCACGCTACAGACACACCTCCATCAGCATCCAGCACAGTGATGTGGACATAATAAAGTCACCGTGGGGGAGTGCGGCCTGACATCCTACATATATATTCCTTTTTGAACTAGATTTTCCCACTGGCTTCTTATTTCTGTGAATAGCACCATTACTCTTTGCTGAGTTGATGTTATCAAATCAAATAATATGTCTTTTTTAAAACTTTAACTTTATTGTTGAAAGTATTACAGATGTCCCCTTTTCCCCTCCCTTTACTCCCTCCACCCCCCAGCACCTCCATGTAACAACCAGAGAGAGTGACTCATAAAGGAAGCGAAAAAAGAGGTGAGTTTGACTCTAATATCAATTGTCCAGAATCAATAAAATATTGAGTGAATGAATAAAGTTAATTACCCAAAGAAGGATCTTTATTTATAAACAATACATATTGAATTTTTACATTACCACATCTCAGTTTCAAAAACTGGGTTCATTCAAATCAAAATTTAATTTCCTACAATGCAATAAAAATGAAATAATTTGAGATCCTATGTTTCATTATAGAAGATTGCTAGTGTGAAAAATGGAAAACATGTAGCCATATTTAAAATAGATATTTTGTTCCAATTTGGCTGAAAATTTCTTTAAACTGCTCTATACAATAGAATATTACTCAATCATACACACACAAAAATAATGAAATCTTGCCACTTGCAACAACATGGATGAACCTAGAGGGTATTATGCTAAATGAAGTCAGACAGAGAAAGACAAATCCCATATAATTTCACTTATATGTGGAATCTAAAAATCAAAATAAATGAATAAAAGAAAAAACAACAGAATTATGGATACAGAGAATAAATTGATAGTTGCTAGATGGAAGGAGGTTTGGGGGGAAAAGGGAAGGGATTAAGGTTGTACAAATTACCAGATATAAAAATAATCACAATGAGGTACCATCTCACACCTGTCAGACTGGCTATCATCAACAAATTAACAAATGACAAGTGCTGGAGAGGATGTGGAGAAAAAGGAACAGTTGTGCACTGCTGGTGGGAATGCAGACTGGTGCAGCCACTATGGAAGACAGTATGGAGTTTCCTCAAAAAACTAAAAATGGAACTACCATCTGACCCAGTGCTCCCACTTCTAGGAATATATACCAAGAAATCTGAAACACCAATTAGTAAGGATATATGCACCCCTATGTTCATAGCAGCACAATTTACAATAGCTAAGATTTGGAAACAGCCTGAGTACCCACCAGCAGATGAGTGGATTAGAAAACTGTGGTACATCTGCACAATGGAATACTACGCGGCTGTAAAAAAAGAAGGAACTCCTACCATTTGCAACAGCCTGGATGGAACTGGAGAGCATTATGCTATGCGAAATAAGCCAGTCAGAGAAAGATAAATCTCACATGATCTCACTCATTTGTGGATTATAATGAACAACTTAGACTGAGGAAAAGGGACAGACCCAAAGACTGAGAAACAGCGATCAGGTTATCAATCCCCAGAAGGGAAGTAGGGGAGGGCGAGGGTAAGGGGAAGAGATCAACCGAAGGACTTGTATACATGTATATAAGCCAAACCAATGGACATGGACAAAAGGGGGATGGGAG
>NW_006286303.1:3105992-3123673 GCF_000327345.1 Myotis davidii | reverse complement strand
TCCCTGCTCTGTGTGTGACAGGGGGTGGCACTGCAACCTCCCCATCGACCCTGCCTTGAGTGTGACAGGGGGTGGTGCCCCAAACCCCCAATCGGCCCTAGCCTGAGCGTGACTGGGGGTGGCATCGCAACCTCCCAATCCTCCCTGCTCTGTACATGACAGGGGGCGGTGCCCCAACTCCCCAATCGGCCCTGCTCTGAGCCCGACCAGGGGCTGCACCTAGGGATTGGGCCTGCCCTCTGCCACCCGAGAGCAGGCCTAAGCCAGCAGGGTGTTATCTCCCGAGGGGTCCCAGACTGTGAGAGGGCACAGGTCAGGCTGAGGGACCCCCCTTCCCCCAAGTGCACAAATTTTTGTGCACTGGGCCTCTAGTCCTATATAATAAATGTCTAATATGCAAATCGACTAAACGGTGGAACGACTGGTTCCTATTATGTGCACTAACCACCAGGGGCAGACACTCAACTCAGGAGTGCCCCCAGTGGACAGTGCGCTCCCACAGATGGAGCGCTGCTCAGCCAGAAGCCAGGCTCACCGAAGGAGGGGAGTGGGCCTAAGCCATCAGTTGGACATCCACTAAGGGCTCCCGTACTGCAAGAGGACGCAGGCTGGTCTGAGAGACCCACTCCCGACCCTCCCCAGTCCCCCCCATGCATGATTTTCGTGCACCGGGCCTCTAGTATTGTGATAGCTATGTATGATATAAGATAGGTACTAGACTTATCAGGGTGATCACTTTGTAAATTATATAAATGTCTAATCACTATGCTGTACACCTGAAACTAGTATAGTATTGTATGCCAACTAATTGAAAAATAAAAAAATAAAGAAATATGATAAGTATTTCTGTCCTTTGAGCTCCTATCTTTTCTGCAAACCAGAGCTACATTACATTCTTTCAATGAATACTTCTTACTCATTGCCTCTTAGCAGCAGGTTCATTATGGAACTTGCATCATTATCAATAAGCATTGGGCTTTTTTAACAGCTCATGTCTTACTGGTGAATTTTGTAAAGGATCTTTACCAAGAGTGAAAATGCTAACTAATTTTGAAAACAGAGGTTAAAAGACTTTAAACTTTTGTCTTTTGTGAATGAGAGAAAACCCTTGCTAAACCTAAACAATTGCTCAAGTTTTAGATGTTTATTCATTTCCCTTATTTGGTGGTGGGGGTGGGGAAAAGACAACCACAGGGACTACTCAATCTATAAATCTGCTATTAGACATATGCTGTGTGCCTTTTCATAAAGACTTTTATTATGTGGTCCTGAAGCAGCATATCCATGCCAGCTGGGTGGACTGGAAAATAAAACACATCTCTCAGAAGAAACTATTATTAAGGGTCAATAACATGCTAATTAAAAAGACATGTGCAACCATCTGTGGGACCCCCAATAGCAGAGGCTTGTTTCTAGGACCCTCAGTGCTGCTGCATCTTATGTTGTCTATACAAGTTGTATGGATGCCTGAGGCACGCTCATTGATGATGATGTGAACACAGGTGTTGGTGAACATGGTGGATCCATAAGTTATATTTCATACTGAACAGGGATGTACAAGCACTACACATATGGAGAAATCCGTGCTCTTTCATTGATTTCACATTCAGGTGTAACAGGTAGAAAGAATTACCAAGAGCTGTAGGAAATCCTAAAAGATTGGGTGAATACTGTTATTCTTTATTCAGTTTTTAGAAAAGGAACATGAGGCTATTAATAATGGAACTCACAATAATGCTTGTGGCCAAAACATGTGGGCACATTTCTAAGCTCCACTGTTAGAGAACTGTGGTATTATCTGAATTAGTTATCTATTTCCAACAATAAACTACCTCAAAACCTAGAGGCGTAAACAATAAGTGTTTATTATCTCGTAGTTTCTGTAAGAATTCAAGAGAGTCTCTGCAGGTTCTGCTCCCAAGACAGCCCATTCACTCTGCTGGCTAGTTAGTACTGGGTGTGGCAGGAGCCTCAGTGCCTCTCCATGTGAACCCCTCTCAAGACTTGGTGTCCTCATGACTGATGACCGGCTTCCTCAGAGGGAATGATTCAAGAGAGATCAAGGTAGAAACCTCACTATCTTTTATAACTTAGCCTCAGAAGCACACACCCACCCTCATTTCCGCAGCATCCTATTCTGTTAGTTGCATATGTCTGCTCTTTTCAGTGTGGGAGGGGACACAGGAAGATGTGAACAATAGGAAGTGAGAATCACTGGGCGCCATCCTGAAGGCTGGCTACCACTCGGGTCTCCTCTGAGAGGAAAATGTCATCCAAAGTAAAGTGGACACCTATCAAACTGTGTTATCAGTTGGGAGTGAAGTTATTCTTCAAATATATTCATCTTAACTGTGCTTTAAAAAAAAGTCCTATCTTGAGAAAAAGAGAGAATTTTTATGAAGACTGGCATATTCGCAAAGGGACAGGTTGGCCTCCACAGAATGGATCTTCCACTGGAAAATACGCAGTTCAAGGAACCACAGACATCTAGTTGACATAGTAAGTCTGCTAATCATCTTATATACTGAAATCCAATTAAAACAAACTTCCCAGCTTTCTTGAACACGTCATGTACTTTGCCTTACACAATTCAATAGAAAAAAAAGATGTACATTAAGACTTCCTAGAAATTGGAACTTTAAGGCAGGATCTAAGTATCACAATAAAGAAATAAAATAATGTGTCTAAGAAAATGTTTATGAAAAGGTTCTAGTAAAGACAAAACATTTTCTGGGGGGAAAAACACACAAAACCATGTACTAAGGTAGTTTCCTCTCTTTTTTTCCCCAATCAATTTTTTTCCAGCTGAATATTATCATTTCATCTTCATCTTTTCCACTTATGCACATGCAGCCCCAGAACCACCCTGAGCTGACTGCTTTGTTGGAGCAGCCTCTGGCTGTCTCTTCTCAGAACCCACCCATTTGATTGCCACCCAAATGCTATTTCTGGTTTGTCTTGGAGCAAGGGTGAGTTTAATCTTTACAACTTGAGGTACTAGGACTTATTCCATCTTGTGAGACAAGAAACCAAGAAGCACCTAGTCTGGCACTAGTTCTAAAAATAAATACCACCTCAGAAGTCCTGATCATGGCAGTGGGTGTAGCTATTAATAAAAAATAATTTTATAATAAATTGATTGACTTACTATTAAAGAAATCAGGGATAAGAGGGAAGGAGGCTGGAAAAACATCTCTGTAAAGCTCTGCTTTTAGCCCTAGCTGGTTTGACTCAGTGGATAAAACATCGGACTGCAAACCAAAGAGTTCCGGGTTCGATTCTGGTCAAGGGCACATACCTCGGTTGCAGGCTCCTCTCCAGCCCAGGCCTGGGCCCTAATCAGGGCTTGGGCAGGGACAACCAATCGGTGTGTTTCTCTCACACTGATATTTCTCTCTGTCTTTCCCTCTCTCTTCTACTCTCTCTAAAAATCAATGGAAAAATATCCTCATGTGAGGAGTAATAAATAAATAAATAAATAAATAAATAAATACAGCTCTGCTTTTAAATACTGAAGGCAACAGCAGATCAGACGAACCAGGACAGGCACTGGGAGGATCAGATGAAGCTACACCAGTGAAGAGTGAATAAGAGTGATGGCTTCGAGCCAGAAAGAGGCTGGAAACAGATGGCAGCAAAATTAAAGCATCTGATTAGGCTGGAGGTCGTAGGTGGCTGTCAACTAACAAATATAAATGAATAAGGGAGACTTGACATATAAGAAACAGTGTTGAGAAAAGAAAACAGTCCTGCTTAACTCTAAATAATTATTGACCACATTGTGGTGGAATTTCATGCATTTGTAAATAAATATTAATTAAATTGAAAAAATTTAAAGTGAAAAAATAATAATGATCTAAAAAAATGTCTAGATAGTTGTAACAAAACATGGAGGTTAGAGTGGGGGAAAGATGTTAAAGGTATTATCTTGTTTTAAAAAAATATGCAATTTGTAAAACAGTATTACTTTTAATACAGTATTAGTTTTAATATTGTCCCACTTTTGTATATATAAAACATACAAATATATATGGCATGGAAAAGCTTTGTTAGGACGCACATCAGACTTTTGAAGGAGTAACTAAGGGAACACTGTGCACTTCTGTATTATTTAAAATTTTTTAGAAATAAATTTCTTTTCCCTGGCTGGTGTGGGTCAGTGGTTGGAGCATTATCCTCTGCACCAAAGGGTCCCAGATTCAATTCCCGGTCAGGGCACATGTCTAGGTTGCAGTGTGAGTGTGAGCAACCAATTGATGTTTCTCTCTTCCTCTCTCTCTAGAGTCAATGAAAAAAAGTATCCTCAGATGAGGATTAAAATAAGTGTGTGAGTTGGCTAGTGATCCCTGAATGTGGCCCATGCTTTCAGCCATGGCTTCTGGGGCAAGGTGGCTTGAAATTACTCTGGTTAAATACTCTCACTAAAACTTAGTGGTTCACTTTAACTTTTGTGGAATTGTCTTAACCAAAAAAATAAATAAACCAGCATATCATAACCTTGGGGACCACTTTTAGCTTGCAGAGTGAACCAGATGAGCAGTTGAGTGAGAATTAGAAAACAAGTTCCAAAGAATGAGCCCAACAGATTAGCGTTCCTGCTTCTAACCCAGTTCAGTTTATATAACCCAAGAATATTTGAAAGGGGACTTCCTTGCTTGAAAAAAATTTCACCCTTTGTGAGTCTTGGAATTTACCAGTGAGGACAAAAGCACATCTATGAGGTCAAGAGCATCTGCCCAGCATTGCCATTGCAAATCTTATGCACGGAACTCCGTCTGGCACACTCATAATCTCAGTGTGGGTGTATGAGGGATGTACTGTGACCCAGGTATGGATTACTGGCAATAACAGCAACAACAGCAATAGCAACAAACACTTGCAGAGTGCATGCTATGTGCCACACATGTGCTATGCGCTTCCCTTTCCTGTATTAACTTATTTCATCCTCATGGCAGCAGTGGTAGGTTTACAGAGCTTAAGTAAGCAAGCTCACACAGGGGAACTGGAACTCAAATCCAGTCAGTCTGGCTTCCTGGTACAGTGGAACCTCAGTTCTTGAACTTAACTTGTTCCAGAAAGCTGTTCGAGAAGCAATCTGTTCAAAAATTGGACCATTTTTTCCCATTAGAAATAATGTAAATTGAATTAATCCAATCCAGACCCCCAAATGATTCCCTGTCTTAACCTTTCTTGTATATAGTACTGTCTGATGTACTGTTTAATCTAGAAACACTTTAAAAACAGAAAGGATATGACATGGAAATTTAACAAAAAGGAAATGAAATGTACATTGAAAAATAAAAATTTGCATACACACTAGACCTTACCTTTAATATTGAGGGCTATAGATGACTGAACATAAAGAGGAGGGGTGGAGGGATGTTACTGTTTGGAGGGGAGTCAGGTTCTGGGGTTCTTTCTCTCTTTTGTCTCTTTGCTCCACTAAAACTTACTTTGGGCTCACTGGGCCTCTGTCTCACTAAAACCTTCCAGTGATGTTTCTTTTTGCCTGTGTTGTAAGACTGGCCTGAAGTGAATCACTGCATTGTCACTGAACTAGTTTACCGCACGGTTTGCTACTTCTTTGTCAGGGTGATATTTCTAAATAAATATTCACAGCACAATTTCCTGAGATGTTAACAACATGAGGTTTAGTGGTAAATTCCCTCCTTTGTTTGTGGCCTGAGAGACTCATGACTGATCATACAGGTATCACCATGAAAGGTTGCCATTTTAATTTTCTCCTTTTGGCTTTTCAGCATATTAAGATTTCTTCAATTAACAGGTATTCACTTATATGTTAAAGGACTCAGCCAACAAATGTTTATTAACTTCTGCTATAGACCAGACACCGCATTAATATTAAGGTTAAAAAGAAAAGACAGTGGAATATACTAGTATTTTTATATATGTGCAAGTCCACAAACACTCTAATTGATATGCAAAAGTAAAAATCATTTTATAATGGAGGGAAGGATTTTCTCCTTGAAAACTCTATCTTTAATATTGTTTCTATGCCCACTTTTGAAATCAGAAAGTAAAAAAGTCTTTAAAAACACCCCTGAGTACTTAAGAGAAACAAGAGTTTACGAGGGATAGCTTATCTGCCAATACTGCCGGACAAATGAGGTGCTGATTAGGCATTTTCAAAATGGCAGCTGGGGCACTGCTTTCTACCAGCTCCAGATTAAGTTGCGGCAAATCTTGCTAGAAACAGTCTGGCTAAATAGCTGATGTGATTAATGGAATCAAGACAGACTGTATCGGCCATGAGGAATATTTCACAATGACAGAGAGCTCCGTATTGGATTAGATTATTGCCCTTCAATAACACGGATAACATCTTCACGTCTGGAACTGAAAATGACAGTCCTTCCATTGGATCCTAACAGTTTTACATACAGCGGTGGGAAGCTGTGAAGGAAGAACAGAAACCAGGGAAAACCACATAGGTAACACTGACACCATCCCTAGCCTCAATCCAACCCATTCTCCACACCAAGGCCAGTGTTTTATACAACAGATATGGTTACATTACTCCTAGGCTGAAAATCCTTCAATGGCTCCCCACTGCTTTAGTTCCCAAATGTTTTCCTTTCATGGCCCACAGCCCTGGATCGTCTGACTCCTGTCTCCCCATTCTCCATGGACTTCAGCCATGCTTTCTTCAGATCCTTAAACTCCCAGTGCTCCTTCTTACTCCCTCCAAAAGCTGTCTTCCACTCCCTGCCACCTGTCAGATGGAAGCTTACCCGACTCTTCCATAGAGAGGCCCTCCCTGGACACTTCCGACTAGGTCAGGTCTCGGGGTATGTGCTCTCTCGTAGCATCAAACTTTTCCTTCATAGCCCTATTACAATGTTATAGCTAAATATCCCTTTGTGTGACGGTTTTATTTCTGACCATCTCTTGACCAAACTGCAAGCTCTCTGGGGCAGAAACCACATTTATCTATCTTGCTCCCCACTGTATTCCTAGTGCCCGGCACAGTGCAAATACTCATGGCACTTAGTGACTAAAAGAATGAATAAATGTAATTTATAAAAGCAACACAAGTTTAAGCACTTTTTCTATCACTGTGGCAGACTGGCTAGATCAGGGGTGGGCAAACTTTTTGACTCGAGGGCCACAATGGGTTCTTAAACTGGACCGGAGGGCCGGAACAAAAGCATGGATGGAGTGTTTGTGTGAGCTAATATAAATTCAAAGTAAACATCATTACATAAAAGGGTACGGTCTTTTTTTTTTTTTTTTTTTAGTTTTATTCATTTCAAACGGGCCAAATCCGGCTCGCGGGCCGTAGTTTGCCCACGGCTGGGCTAGATGCTGACTCCTTAAATCTTTCCTTCCTGGCACTCAGAAAGACATCTATTTATCAGGTTCTGCGGGCATGTGACGGTGCTCTGGCCAATAGAATGTGTGCAGGAGGGATGTGATGCTCGCCCCTTCCAGGACTAGCACAGAATGCCATCTTCTGGACCAGTGGTCGCCAACTGGTGGTCCGTGGACCACTGGTGGTCTGTGAGGTTCAAAAGGTTGGCGACAGCTGATTTAAGGAAGCCTTTGGAACAGCGGTCACCAACAGGATGTCTGCAGACCACTGGTGGTCCATGAGGTCCTAAAGGTTGGCGACCACTGTTCTGGACGACTCTGTTCCCAGCGGTGAAGGTAAAGACTCTGAAATGATGGAAGCACCTGGGAGAAGAGCCCAGACCCCTGAGTTACCCTATGGAGAAGGGCCAGCTCGCCCTACTGGGCTTGGCTTGAGTGAGAAAATAAAACTTTATTAAGTGAAGCGGCTTTGATTTCTTTTACTATTACTTTTATAGTGTCTAGGGTTACTTACTCTGATTAATACAATTACTATGTCACTAAGTTGTTTCTCAGACTCCATATAGAGTAAAGATAATGACACTGAAGTAGCCTAGTGATGTATCACAGTATTAGCCCCTCTGAAGTGCACATCCTCAGGTTTACCTCCATCAGAAGATTTCAGTTAAAGAACAAAGTAAGGATTTTAAAATCAGTTCTGCTGAGTACTTCCCCTCATATATTAGTCAAAGGGAAGAAGTTCTAACGTCTAGGATGCAAGGAAGAGGAATCATACAGAAAAGACCTGAACGTACTAAAAATGAGACAAAGCCACCAAAGAATAATAATTGCTTGTTAATTAGAGCTAATTTCCCAAACCCACAGGTCAGATATTCAGCAGCAGGCCCCCTTTCTTTTAATAAAGGGGCAGCAGAGAATCTAATTATTTAAAACAAGCAAAACAGATCACACTTTGAAAAGGCTTTACATTGCTTTTTAAATAAAATCTGAGATTCACAAAGGGCCACAAGCTCTCACATGATTGGGTTACTGCCTATACCTCTAATTTCAACTCTGCCTCCTTTCCTTCTTCATCCCAAATACACCAATGTTCTTTTAGTTTCTGGAACTTTGGGGGTTTCCTCCCATCATAGGGCCTTTGCATTTGCTGTTCCTCCTCCTGGTTAACTCCTGCTTATCTGAGTTCTCAAATCAGCTGTCACTTCTTTAAGATGTTCCTCAACCCTCCAGATTAAGGCAGAATCGATTGCTTATTACAAACTTCCTGTCATATGTCCTAAAGTCTGACACCTAGTAAGTTCTCAATAAGCATTTATTAATTGATGAGGCAGAAGGTCATGGGAGGCAATAACAAATAGTAGGAACATGAAGGCCTTACATAATGAACTAGAGAACCCTTGAGCCTTCTTATCTTGAGATGTTCAGGATCTTATATGTTACGGCCACTGTCAGGTCTTTGGTCCCCCAAGTGAGACCATGAGACTTAAAGAATGACCATTTTGTAAAGAGGGCACAAATGGAGTCCATTTTTGGTCCACTTTCAGAAACTTTAGGTCAACAATTAAAAAACAAACAAACTAGTAGTCATGAGTGACCACAGAGTAAACACTATGCAGCATTCAAAAAGGAACAGGTGACCTAGCCTGTTTGGCTCAGTGGATAGAGCATCAGCCTGCAAACTGAAGAGTCCCAGGTTCGATTCCGGTCATGGGCACATGCCCGGGTTGTGGGCTCGGTCCCCAGTGAGGGGTGTGCAGGAGGCAGCCAATCATTGATTCTCTCTTATCCTTGATGTTTCTGTTTCTCTCTCCCTTCCTCTCTGAAATCAATAAAAATATATTGCAGGGGGGGAAAGGGGAGGAACAGGAGACTGCTACATGCAGCAACATGGATGGACCTCACAGGCAAAACGTTGACTAAAACAAGCCAGACACAAAAGAGTGCCCACTGCAGGAAACCAGTTATATACAGCTCAAAACTAAGGTATGGTGACAAAGGTCAGAGTGGTGGTTACCTTTGGGGGGACAGATGGGAAGATGTGCAGGGAGCTGCTGGAAGTGTCGCATATACACACAGGTGCATACAAGTGAAAAGTTCATTAGGTCGCAGACTTATCACTTGTGCACTTTATGTAGGTGGCACTTTAATGAAAAAGAAAACAGGTACTGTTTTGCTGAACGCCCTTCAATGGCTCCATCACAGTCCATAGGATGAAGTCTCAATTTCTCCAGTAGGACTACAGAGCCTTTTGTAAGCTAGCCCCTCCAGACTCACTCAGCTCAGCCCCTAGTGCCCCACACTTGCACAATAGGCTCCAGGCTCTTGGTTCTCTAGACACGCCATTCCCTTGTTGACCTTTGCATCTGCTCTTCCCTCTGCCTGAGAGGAGTAAGCCTGCTGTCTACCTGACACCTCCTCCTCCCCAGAGAATGCTCCACTCTGCTCCTCAGTGAAGACCCCCTGGCCTCCCTGGAGCGGAGTCAGGAGCATCTTCTTCTTGGTCCCCCGTGTATTTTCCACCCCTCCTATAATTTATGACAATTATTACTCTGCTTTAGTTGACTTTTTACATGTCTGCCATGAAGGCTCCTCAATGGCAAGAATCATGTGTTAATCAGCTCTGTATCCTTAGCTCCTAGCATGGTACCTAGCACACAGAAGGTGCCTGATACATATTTGTTGAGCTTGAATTAAAAAATATACAGTAGAACATATAACATGAGGATACTTTAGCCAGTGTTTAGTTTAAAGAAACTAAACCTTTTAGAGCATAAGAAGCCAGGGATGCAGTAAAGAATCAAAATGAACAGCTTAGTATTCAAAATTAAGGTGTTGATTTTTTTAAAAAAAAAACAAAAAACTTCAACTTTAATGAGTTAAACTTAACAGATTAAGGGGAAAGAAGTGGCAATGACAATAATTTGGGGTTTGCGTTTGTGGGTTGCAGGGCATGAGTTAGGTCAGGATATTCAGAGTAATAGCAGTAATAAGAGCTAATTGCAGTATCTAACATTCATTGAACACTTACTATCTACTTGACAATTTGCATTCATTATCCGATTTAATCTTCAAAGCAATCTCTTGAAGGTCTGCTATTAATCTCTATTTTACATAGTAGGAAACTGGTTCTCCGAGAGGGTAAGTAGCTTGCTGGAGGTCACTCAGACAGGATGCGGAGGGTTCAGACTCTAACCTAGGCCTGGGGGGCTCCAGATCGTAGGCTCAGTAGCCCACATAGTAGGGCGACAGGCAGAAAAGTGACACAGACTCTCTCCCCTGTGTCCACTTGTAGTGTTTAAATGTCCACAGCTGGAGGCTTACCCTTGGGAAGGGATGGCTGGGAGTCCCAGAGGTATGGAAAGTAGCCTAAAAATAGGCCCGTTATAAAACCACATGTGACGCTGCGTGGCGATTTCCTATAAGGTATTCATCCCAGTACCAACTAGGATAAAACAGAACCACCCTAGAGGAACCCACAAGAAGACAGATCTGAAGAACTGGCTACCAATGGTCACATGCCAAAAAGAAAAGAAAAAAAAAAGGAGAGAAAAAAGAAAACAGCAGGACTCCCCAGAATCGTATGACGAACTCATGGGTCCTGCAACAACCCACAACGAACATTATACTAAACGCCCTGGCAAGCTGAATGCCACCTGGTTTATTTTGGGCAAACCTTGGACACAGTATATTTAGTGTGGCTTCCTAGGGTTCTGGGTACTGGAACATGTGCCCATTTGCTTGGCCTCTCTCCCACTGGCTGCAGTGAAAATGGCCTCTCTGGCCACAGCAGACCACCGTCAGACTCTTAGAGACTCTTTATGTGGTTCCCTCCCAGTCCCAGTACTTAACCGAAAAGGAAGGGTAATAAAAGCGCTCCAAATGAACATGTGTATCCCGGACATCTTTACCAAATTATGTTGCCAGATTTTTTTATATGTTATTCCTCAAGGTACCTTCCAAAACCAACATTTTTAAGGTGTTCTGCTACTCTATAATATAGCTTAAACATTTTTTTCAGGTCATGGGGAAGGCAAACAGACACATTTTTTACACCGACAGGCCTAGAAAAATAACAATGCATGGCCTGTATTACACAATGGGGCCTTGTCCTTGCACAGCTAAGCTGCATTCAAATACAGCCAGTGGACCTAGAGTAAATCAATTTAATGACCTCAGGTGACGACCCAGGGGATGTCCATTCTTACGGCAAATCCCAACCATTCAGCCTCAGTCACAGTGTAGCTCTATCAACATCTCTGAAACGTTAATGTGAAATGTATGGTTTGGCCCTCAAAGAAATGACAGCTCCTGGACATGAGGAAAGAGAGTAGATTTTACAGGAAAGTGCTGATTTTGCTTTACCCACAACAAAGGGACTTATAGCTAATATTTTTTCTAAATATTATTCAATTAAATTGCAGAATCAAACATGAAATACAATTTGAACAATAACAAGTAGTGTGCACTCTCATGACTCCATCCTAGGGACAGGATTTTCCATAAAATATTGTGTGTTTCTTTCTAATTGTTCAGCATCTCTAATAGAGAACCACTTTTAGCCACTAATCATTCATGTTTCTATACTTGCCTTCATCTCCTTTAGGTTTGGATTCGTGTGTATTTTGGAACACAGGGATGAAAGGTGAGGAATAAATGGGTAGAGTAGGGATACTAAAAGATGGAGAAGGAAGGGAAATAATGAGGACATGAAAGGAGACACTGGGGAAAGAAGGAAAGTCAGGTAAAGCTGATAAAGACAAAAATATCAGGGACTGGGAGCTTGCTCGTTAAAGCATGGAGAAGGTATGTGCCATTCAAGGCTAGGAGGGCGGGTGACTAGAGGCCTCTCATTAGTGTTCCAATGTGATGGGCATAAGAATGAAGTCACAGATACCTCATGCAGCGCTAGCAGCCCAAAAGTAAAGTTATCAACACGAGCATTGAACAGCTAAAGGCATCAGTGACTAACAGACACTTGACTCCAGCTTACAGAGTGAAGACAGCTCAGAGGGTAGAAAGCACTCAGCTCTGTCAGTACAAGCCACTGGGGCAAGGGAACCTCCCGGCCATCCTCAGCTCTCATTTCCCAGCACACCTGAGTTATGAGATACAATCTGATTTTTAAGAGGCATTTGAATTTATTACCAACTTAGTTCATTACAAATCTAATTACAAGTATGATTAATTTTTAACAATCTACTTTAAATAACAATGCTAAGACAGAGATGGTTATCTTAGTATTCCATGCTATCAAATAGATTATTTAAATAGTATGAGTCTTATTTCATTTATAAGTAATACTTTGTTTCTATATAACCGTGTGAGGGGCAGAACAGAAGATTCATTTATTTTTAAAAAGATCTGAATGAATGTTATATTTAGTAAAAACAAAAATGATACCCGTTTTCAATATACAAGTCAGTCAGACAACCACAAAGATAGTTGACTGTGTCTTCAGTTCAAATATACATAATGTCCAAGGGACATGGCTATTTTGAATGTATGCAGAATTTCAGGACAAAGTCCGTATAGCAGTTGCCTGACTGTACAATGGAGTCACCTGAAAAGCTTTAAAAATTGTTATTCCCAGGCCACACCCCTGAGCAATGACATCAGGATCTCTGGAGGTGGGATCAGGCACCAACAATTTGAAAACTCCTCAAGTGATTCCAGTTTTCAGCTGAAAACTATTATCAAAAAGGAAAGCAACAGGCTTCCCTTAACTGGGTCCTTTGGCTTGGATCTTTGTCCAATTAGGTCAGAGTGCTGAAGAACTAGGGCCCCAGCTAATTCCACTTCCTCTATGAAAAAGAGATTGTGCTCTGTATTATTTCAAAGTTATCACAGGGCTGTTGGGGAGAGCCATTTGGCCCAGCCTCTGATCCACGAAGGACCTCAAAATGTAGATATGTGGCATGACACATTATTTGTCTCTTTCATTCTCATTCTCTCATGAGTAAGCAGTGGCTACCAGACATGTGATGCAGGGAGAGGTGAGAGAATCCGCCTGTCTTCTATTGAGCGAGACATTAAAGAAATATGCAAATTTTTAAAACAATGTCACTCACTACTCGTGTAATTTTTGTGGAAAATCTATTTCTTGTAAAGACATGTTACCATGTTAACATGTAATAGATTATTATCATGCTTAATTTCTAATAAATAGTTAGTGATATATAAACTTATGGACAAAGCCCTTTGGGATTTCACAATTATTTTTAAGAATGTAAAAGAGGTCCTAAATATCATCAAGTTAAAAAACTGCTGTTTTACTGGGTCAAAGTACCTAGAGAGAGCTGTAAATTTTGAATTTATCTTGTAATTATTTTGAGAGTAGCAAAAGTACGTTGCATTATATTTTTGATGAAAAGCATTAACCAAATGCCTTTATATAAATATTTTTATATAATAAAAATATCATTTAGAGAAATGTAAATATTTAAAATATGCCATAATTTTTATGAGCCTGTTTTGACATTTCTCTATTTTAAATGAGCTAAGTAAGAGCTTAAAAAACATTAAGCCGTTCCTGAGTCATGAACATCCTTTAGAGAAGAAAATGTAAAATTGAACGCTTACATTTTGGTATCACCAATAGGCTAATATTATTGAGCTCTCACTCTGTGCCGGGCCCATGTCTAAGTGTTTTCCACTTGTTCTCTCAGAGTCTTCACAACCACACTTGCAGATGGCTCGTCCAAGTCAGACTTCTGGTAAATGGGAGAGGCAAGGTTCGAACTCTTGCTCACCTGTCTCCAGAGCCTCTGCTCCAAACCACCAAGTGGACCACTATGACATATCCAGTCCTCTCCTGTCTTAGGACCCTTCCTCTCCTACATGCCAAAGTAGGAGGCTTTGGGGCACAAATGAAAAATGGGAACTCGAAATCTGATAGGCTTTTAAGAGTATGACGGGATGTGGATGAGAGTCCTCGCTTCTGCCTTCTGTTGCCTTTACATTGTGGGTTCCTTCAGGCAGAGTTCTGCCTACTGCAGTTGTGTTATTTATTCATTTGGAAAATAACACCTTATGTGTGAAGTGCCGCAGGGCTGTGAGATCAGATGGTCGTTTTTTTAAGGACTTTTTCCCTAGGGAGGTGCGTCACAGGAAATTCTCATAAAGACAGTATGTCCCTCTGTTCCCATTATGCAAATCTGATTGCCTTAGTCCTTCGTCACTTTAAAAGGAAATGTGATGCTAGTAGACAAGTTGATACAAGAGGAATAGTAAGTCACTTTCCCCACAACTGGACAGAGAGGTGAGAGATGCAGTTGGCCAGATGTTATCACATCCAGATGTGGCACAAGCCTTTAGTCCAGGGATGTAGCAATATGCTATTAGGTGATTAAAAATACATTATTACTAGTGTAATTCTAAAATATAATATGTGACATAGTGATAATGTTTATTAGTAACTATTAGTATTGGTAGTAGTTGCTGTCTCTCATGAAAGAGTTATCTTTGCTCTCTGTAGACAACTGCTAATTTGGAAATTTTCCTCTGCATTTCTCTTCAAACCCAAACCCTAGTCACCAGAGAACCAAACAAAGAACTCCAGGTATTTTTTTCTTCAGTGTCATAACATATATACCTAGATTCAAAAATATTATTTCTAGACAGTTGGGGAGAATGGTAATCGGGAGCTGTTACTACCTACATTTTTAAAATTTGATCAAACATCACAACGTTTATCCCACTATGATATAAGTGTAATACCAGGGTAAAATGATGATTCAGTGGGCACACAGAAAAAGTCTTCTCAGGTCAAGTGAGAGGAGATGCAACATCACGTGTGATTACACACAAAAAAAGTTGCTTTGAGCACCTTCCAATGATTTAGTCTCCTAACAACTGGCATCAGTACATGGAACCCATATAATTTAATAGGGGTACAGTACTATAAAACCACTATTACAAATGTGAAGCTACCTTGGCTTACCAAAAAAAAGAATCATTCGTCTACTAATTTCTGGAGTTCTTTTCACACTGAGATGGCAAAAGGGAAGCTTAACTTATAAAAATACATGTTCATACTTGGGACCTTAACATGTTTATTAATAATAGTATGGTGAGGATTAAATTAAGCCATTTCACCTTCACAATTAAAAAATAGTATTTGGAATAGTGTTTGTGCTAGATTTTACTGATAATTTATTTGTGAATACTGAATTTATGACTTTCAACTTTAAATATATAAAACTGTATAATCAATCTTTATATAAGTCCTAATAAAAAATACAGAGCAATTATTCTGTATTTAATTATCACCCAATGTAATAATTCTCCAAAGTTAATAAGAGAAGCATAGTTCCTTAAAGAAAAGGTACCAGCTCAGCCAGCGTGGCTCAGTGGTTGAGCTTTGACTTATGAACCAGGAGGTCACAGTTTGATTCTTGGACAGGGCACACGCCCAGATTGCAGACTCAATCCCCCAATGTGGGGTATGCAGGAGGCAGCCGATCAATGGTTCTCTCTCATCATTGATGTTTCTATTTCTCTCTCCCTCTCTCTTCCTCTCTGAAATCAATAAAAATATACATTAAAAACAAAAGGAATAAAAAAAGAAAAGGTACTATATAATACATCAAAAATAATAATTGCCATTTTATAAAGAGATTAAAAAAAAGGAAGGAGAAGACTATGATTTTAATTTTATAAATTAAATGAATGACCCTAAAGAACAAATACTATTATCCCCTTTAACAGGTAAGGAAAGTGAAGCTCAGAGAGGTGAAGGTACTTGCCCAAAGTCTCAAACCTGATAAACAGGGAAGTTGGGCTTCAAACTGAAACCTCCAGGACAATGGTTCTCAACCTGTGGGTCGAGACCCCTTTGGGTGTCAAATGACCCTTTCACAGGGGTCGGCCTAAGACCATTGGAAAACACATATATAATTACATATTGTTTTTGTGATTAATCACTATGCTTTAATTATGTTCAATTTGTAACAATGAAAATACATCCTGCATATCAGATATTTACATTATGATTCATCACAGTAGCAAAATTACAGTTACGAAGTAGCAATGAAAATAATTTTATGGTTGGGGGTCACCACCACATGAGGAACTGTATTAAAGGGTCGCAGCATTAGGAAGGTTGAGAACCACTGCTCTAGGACAATGCTTACCTCTCATTACATGAGAAAAGTGAAAGGCCATTACATAACTTGAATAAGATTCACTCTTACTTGATTAAGGTGCCCAGAATTTATTCAAGGTCTCTTCATGTCAAATAACTTCCTTAATCACTAAAATTAGATTTACTTGATTCAATTAACCCTCCAGGACCACCCCAGATGAACATAATCAGCTCTTGCAAAAGGGCTCCTGTGGCGAATTCTCTGCTTATCAGAACTTCATTCTAGCTAAACTCAAGGCACCAGCTGTCTATCTTGGATTTTCTATCATTTGAGGCTTAACCTTGAGGCAAACTGCAGTCTCACACTCCCTTTTCCTTCCTTCCTTAAGAACTTTGTTCTTTATATGAAACATTAGCGTTATCTCAAGTTTACCTTCATTCTTCTGGCAACAGCTCCCAACACATCCATTTTTAATCAGACACTTGAACGCAGTGGCAAAGCTGCTATTGAAGATATTTCTAATAATATCCTGGTAATGCAAATGAACTTGTGGAAACTGTTCACAAGTTCGGGGGGTGGGGGGGATTTATTAGTTGGGCATATGCCCTGAAGATAATAGAGTCCATGTTATGCCCCCTTTCCAAAACTACAAGCAACATCATTTATTTTCTGTACCAATCCCAGGGAACTCTGAGGATGCATCAGGAGGAAGTCCTCCATCATGGGAGCTCTTTGAACGCAGACATGAGACATTAAGGTGTGATAACTGAGGGTGAAGGCTCTTCTTCAATAAGCTCACTTTCAGAAGATACCCTAATGCAATAAAGTGTGACATTCTTTACTTTGAAAAAGAAACAACCATAGTCTTCAAATATGCCCCATATGAAGTCTGAATTTTAACTTCACCACTTACTATTTGAGAACTTGGACAAGTTTCTTAATTGAGCTCAATTTCCTCATTTGAACAATAGGCATAAGAAAGGCACTGATTTTATTAGGATTTAATGAGATAATGCATGTAAAGTAGTTACTTTAGTGTCTGGCACATGGAAAGTGCTAAAAATTATGGTTTATAATTTAAAATATCGCCCTGACTGGTTTGGCTCAGTGGATAGAGCGTTGGCCTGTGGACTGAAGGGTCCCAGGTTCGATTCTGGTCACGGGCATGTACCTTGGTTGCCGGCACATCCCCAGTGGGAGGTGTGCAGGAGGCAGCTGATCGATGTTTCTCTCTCATCGATGTTTCTGGCTCTCTGTCCCCTCTCC
>NW_006286303.1:3099427-3105982 GCF_000327345.1 Myotis davidii | reverse complement strand
ATATATTTTTTTTTTTTTCTCATTAATATTTGGGGGGGTATCTATAATTTTCCACTAGGATAAATGCTCCTAGAAGCTTACTTATGTGAACATATTTCTTTTAGAAAACAGCCAACAATGAGTTTTTCTACTAATTCCAAAAGGCAAAAAAGGGTGGGAAAGCCAACAGAACAACATGGCAGCAGAGACCTTGAGAGTGGCAGCGAAACTTGGCACAAAAGATCATCTCAGTAGGTTAATTATTACACAGATGACAGGCATGCAACTAGCCATGGTCATAGATGGCTTATTCCAGTTAGCACAATCAATTCCATATGGCTCTACGAGTTCAGAATATTTATACTCAATATAAATTAATTCAAGGATATAGACCAGGAAAGTAACCTGGGGAAAAGGAAAACAGTGACAAACTTTGGTCTAAATATAAAAGGGAAATCTAAAAAAAAAAAAAAAGAATACTTCTACTATAAGAGCATTTACAACACAAATAATAAGCCGATGTCTGGTTAGGAGAAAGCATGGAAAATCTCGGCAATCCTACTGAGAAACTATCCCAGCGACCCATCTAATAGATTTTATTATTTTTCTAAAACTACACTGTGAGATTTAAAGATATGAAGTTATTCTGCTTTTATATTAATAATATCACACTTCAAAGTATGTTATAATATCTTTTAGCTCAACATTATTAAAAAAACATTACCATTCTAATCTAAAATTTTTGTCTCAAAATTTTTTATATGATTTTTTCTCTTTCCACTTGGTTTCTGTTACCATATCTTATATAAATAGAGTTTGTTTTCTTTCTAACTTAAGAAAATAAAATACACAATGCCTGTTGCCATTCCCCTACCTGTTGCCATCTCGCTACCATACTATATGTTTGACCATTTTTCAACAGTTTTAACACATGCACAATACAATCCTATACATTTAAGAAATGAATAAGGTTGCTGACTGAAGGTTTAAAAAAGAAAATGATCATATGGTGATTACCACAGGACAAGGGGTGTGGGGGAGGTAGAAGAGGGAAAAGGGGGGGAGATGGTGATAGAAGGAGACTTGACTTGGGGTGGTGAACACACAGTACAGTATACAGATGATGTATTTTAGACTTGTACACCTGAAACCTGTATAATTTTATTAACCAATGTCAACCCAATAAATCCAATAACAAAGAAAAAAAATGGTCAGCCGAGCCCTTGAACAGAACACCATATGTTTTTCATCCATTTTCTTGCTACTGTATTCACTGAACAACTCTTACAAGAATAAAACCTTAAGGAACATGAACTTGTGGCAAGACCAGACAGAATATTCTGGAACTGTGCTTTGAAGTAAAATCATTCCCTTAACATCAGGAGATTTAATACTACCATTTCACCATGAAAATAATCACAGATGAATGCTCAGACCAGGACTAATTGTCTTTGAAGTTCTCGAAATTCAAGCATTAAAAACAGTGCTTGACAAAACTCTTTACCTTATCAAAAAATTACAAAGAAAACAACTTGCGGGCAAAGCACAATCTAATTTGGTTTGTATCTAAAAATCAAGGCTGCAATGTTAAGCAAAATTAAAAAGTGAATGAGCATCATGTTATTAAGACAACCTAAATTTGAGAGCCTGACCTTTGGTGCGTATTTTACTGTTATCAAGGGGATGAAAGAGCTGCTGGGTGACAGCGGCCATTTAGCAATCAAAACCAGAACAATCAATACGGGTACTCTCTCCTTGGGATTGTTTTATGATACATATTCAAATTCTGTACCAGAAAGTACAGCTGTAAAAACAGATTCTGTAGCTGAAGCAAAACATAAAAAATGTGTATCAGGGGTTCAGAAAACATTCACATGCACCCGGAAGAGTCCTGTGGGGTGTTTTGGAATTAGGACATTAAACACTGAAGGTTTTTCTCTGTGCTCTAGCAGCCCACTTCTAAACATTAGGTAGAGCTTTAGCACATGCTGTTCCTTCTGTCAGGAAAACCACCCACTCTTTCTTCCTGGTTCACTCAACTCATCCTTCATAGTTCATCTGAAATGTTACATCTGTGCAGATGTCTTGCCTAACTTCCCAGATTCAACCCTGCTATAATAATACTAGAGGCCCGATTCATGAAATTCGTGCAAGGGGCTCGGTCCCTGCCATCGCTGCTTCATCCAGAAGGACATCCGGTCTAATTAGCATATTACACCTTCATTATTATAGACTAGAGGCCTGGTGCACAAAATTCATGTGTGTGTGGTGGTGGGGGGGTGTCCCTCAGCCCAGCCTGCACCCACTCTAATCTGGGACCACTCGGGGGATGTCCAGCAGTCAGACATTCCTCTCACAATCCAGGACTGCTGGCTCCTAACCGCTCTCCTGCCTGCCTGCCTGATCGTCCCTAACCACTCTGCCTGCCTGCCTGATCCCCCTAACTGCTTCCCTGCCGGCCGATCGCCCCTAACTGCTCTCCCCTGCTGACCTGATTGCCCTAACTGCCCCCACCGCCAGCCTGATCACCCCAACTGCCCTCCCCTGCCGGCCTGATCGCCCCTAACTGCCTCTGCCTCTGCCTCTGCCTCTGCCCCTGCCACCGTGGCTTTGTCCGGAAGGACATCTGAAAGATGTCTGATCTAATTGGCATATTACCCTTTTATTAGTATAGATGATACATAACATAACGTGTGTGCTGTAATAATAATATAACATTTAATAAAATATGACATGTACCTCTCCTCCCTAGCTATTGTCACAGCTGCAACTTTGCATTTTTATGTGTAGTTATCTGATCAGTTCTCTCCCATCAGACTGTAAGCCTCATGAGGAAAAGGGGTCATGGATGCTTGTGCTCACCAGAATCTAGCACAAGCCGGGCATAGAGTATATGTCTAATGTGTGTTTAAGGAATGATGAAAGGGAAGGGAAGAAGTAACTATAGTTAGTTAGTAAAGTACTTACTATTGGTTAGATGAAAATGATGACTAGAATTCTACCCCACGCCAAGCCCATCTTCTTGGTTCCCTTTTTCTCTCTTCCTTCTCCCTGAGGCCTCATGCTACAGGAAACATGGAGCAAGACATACAGGACGGGGATGGAGCTCAGTCCTGCACATCTCAGCCTTCTAGCTGCTGTACTCATCTCCAACACACTTTACTCATCCTGGACCTCACATCTTGCTTTTGGTCAATAAGGTCAATTCTCACACTTACATTTCAGTAAGAACTTCCTGGAGGCAAGATTGTAAACTAGAGTGGCTATAATGGCACTGTGGCAACCTTGCAGAACCAGAGTGTGCACTGTGCGGATTTCACAGCAAAGCCACTGGACAGGAATCATACCAAGTCACATGGGACCCAGGGGGTAACTATTCTGCTTTGGTTTATGACTAGGAGCGAGAGGGGGATGATGGACTCTGAGGTTCAAGAAGCCAGGAGGAGTCAGCCAGAGGGAGATTCACAATATCAGGTCCTAAAGTCTTCAGAGGACTCAGCGAGCCCTTACTGCTTTTCAGACTAGAGCCACATCATCTTGCTTGTAAACACTGCCCTATGGCTTATTAAAACTCAAGTATTAATGTAACATGTGCTGACTAACATAACCTGTGATGACAAGACAAGAAAAGGTAGCCAAGTAACACAAGTGTAAAAGGGGCTTTTACAATTTTAATTAATAGATTTTATTTTTTAGAGAAGTTTTAGGTTTATATGAAAAACAAGTGGAAAATACAGTTTGTGTATTACACTCCTACACACACCCCATTTCTAAAGTGTCTTTTTAAAAATATAAATTTAACTGCCAGAAATAAAATACTCCAAAATTTGTCCCCTTTGTTTCATGTTAACTGACAAATTTTTTATTTTAGATAAGAATCAATCTAATGAACTTATTTTAAATGACTTCATGTTTAGTTTATTTCAAAGTAGAAAAGTTAATACATACTGATAAAAAAGAAAGAAGAAGAGGAAGGAAGGGAGGAAAACTCAAACATAGTCCTTTCACTCAAAAGTAACTACAAAGTATATATATGGGAGCATATATTTCTGTACTTTTCCCCTGTATACACATTTTTAATTTTAAAAACAAAACTGGGATGATATTCTGCATACTGTTTTGGTTAAACAGATGATGGTTACCCATACAATGGAATATCCTGGCCTTCTCTGCACTTGATTAAATATTTTTCAATATCATTTTTAATGGTAATATAATATTCCATTTTATGAATAGCCATCATCTATTTAAATAATGCCTCCTAGCTCTGGGTATTCAATATTTATTTGTGAAACCACAAGCTTCTATTTCCCCAAATTCATTCTCTTACATGTCTTTAAGGAATGGCAGTTTGTAGGGTGGGAGAACCAGGGCAGTGAGACACTAGACATTTATTTTAATCTTTGTACAAGATACTAGTGTTGGCACGGCAGGAGAGAAGAGCAGCTCTCCCTATGACCCTTTTCAGCTTTAAATGGATGTCCACAGTTCAAGGCCGGCCAAGTGATAAATAGGTTTGGGCAGCCTATTCTCCCTACCTTGAGTAGTATTACAGTGTGCCATTGGAGTGGGTCATTTAGAGCAGGAAGCCAAGGACACAGTGTGGTGTTCTCCCAGGAAAAATTCACAGATATCTCATAGAAGGTTTTGGCAAGATACTCAGCGTGCACAGAGAGGCATAGAAAGTGGCTTTATTTTTAAGGCTCAGATTCAGCTGAAGGATCCGCTAGGGACTCCAAAGCCTGGGCTTTGGTTAAAATAGCTGGCTTATTCTTGCTTTCACAGTGCACAAAAGCCTTACTGATTTCCCCAGCAGTCACCTGCTAATCTCACACCTTGTGATAAGTAACATACACACATCCTCATTAAGTCAGCGACTCTAAGGGGAAGGAGATCCAGGAGACCGCATTTCTAATTCACACTGAGTCACTGTATTTTCATCACTCATTGCAATTCTGTGTAGCTATCAGCCCAACACAGGCAAGGCGAAGAAGCTTCTTCAACAAAAGCAGCAATAAATCAAATTTCCTGCAAGATTTCCCAAATGCTAAATCACAGTAGTCAGTATATAATTTTACCTCCTAAGTGACATGGTTATTTTTAAAGATAGAGCTCTGTGGTGTAAAAAAAAAAAAAAAAAAAATACTACCTTGGTTTATCCATTTTATAGGTGACTTTTCTCCAAAATGGGAAAATCTTGCTAGTTATATTTTATTTTTCCTGGTAATAAAAGTATAGATGCTATGAGATGATTGGATAGCTGGTGTAGTTGTTAGCAATTGTTTTCTCCCTGACACTTAAATACTTTTAATACCATCTTAGACATACTTGCTTTGTAACCTTCCTTTCTACTTTAACAATATAAATATACATCTTTCTGTGTCAGTCAGGATGGACTTTTTAATGGCTGTATAATTAACTATTTTTAATACTTTACAAAATCCTCACATAGTTTCACTTTGACAGTTAAATTAGTAGGACTGTTTTTTGGGTCATGTGTTTAATGTTGACATCTGACTTGTTTCTAAAGAGAAAAACTTCTTAGAGTAGACATTAATTAAAATAAATAACCCAACCATTTATAGCTACAAATTTCTGCATAAACAAGGACTATGCACAATAAAAACAAAATAAAACCATTAAAATGTCTACAAACTGTTTACTTTATTAGAGCTACTTTTATAAGCTGTTTACATTTGAAATGAATTAAATTAGAATTTTTGAAATCTTATGTGTTGTTCAACATGTGTTACTTAAAATGGGGTAAAAACAAAAAGATCAGATGATTTGCACAAAGCAAAAACATTAAAGGCAAAAATTCAATTAAACTAAGAAAGATATTCACTAAGCTTTATTAATTTGAAATTAAATTAATTATGTAAAGCAAAAGCCAATGAGTTCTCAAAAAGAATCTGGATTAGTATCCAAAATGATGAGAGAAGAAAAGGGTATAGATAAAAGTTTAAATTGCTTAAGAATTACACTTCATAAGCAGAGGCATACAAAAGAAGCCCCAGACATAATATGTAAAGTGATTGATTTAAGGGGGTAAATTAAATTAATAAACCATCATTAGCAAATGTACCTATGCTGTGTATAAAACAGCACAGATCGCCCGAACCAGTTTTGGCTCAGTGGATAGAGCATCGGACTGCAGACTGACAGGTACCAGGTCGATTCCGGTCAAGGGCATGTACCTTGGTTGCGGGCACATCCCCAGTAGGGGTGTGCAGGAGGCAGCTGATCAATATTTCTCTCTCATCGATGTTTCTAACTCTCTATCCTTCTCCCTTCCTTTCTGTGGAAAATCAATAAAATATATATTTTAAAAAAAACAAAAACAAAAATAGCACAGATCCATGCTTAAGGATTGACTGATTACTTCCTACTCTCCTGCTCACACCACAGAGAAAAGATGATCTAGAAAGATGCTCAGGGAGAACCGAAGATGGCGCCATAGGTTAACGCCGGAGATTGCTGCCTTGAACAACCAATTCAAATTAAGCTTGAACCAGGGACCCACAACATCCAGAAACACAGGCGGGCTGGCTGAGTGGCTCCTTTTTCCATCTCACC
>NW_006286303.1:3077014-3097749 GCF_000327345.1 Myotis davidii | reverse complement strand
AAAAAAAAAAAGAAACATTGATCAGCTGCCTCCTGCACATCTCCCACTGGGGAAGTGCCAGGTACATGCCCTTAACCAGAATCAAACCCGGGACCTTTCAGTCCGCAGGCCGACGCTCTATCCATTGAGCCAAACCGGTTTCGGCCATGCTTCAGGTTTGATCCCCAGTAGGGAGCGTACAAGGGGCAGCATATAGATGTTTCTGTCTCAGGGATGCTTATCTCTCTATCCCTCTCCCTCCCACCGCCCCCCATCAATAAAAATATTTAAATATATATATAACCCTTAATTCAAAAAAAAGAAAAAAGAAAGATGCTCAGACTGTATATCCTATATAATAAAAGGATAATATGCAAATTGACCCTAACAACAGAATGACCAGAATGACCGCTGGACCGGTTACTATGAGGCACACTGACCACCTCTTGGTCCCTTTCCCCAGCCAGCAGGCTCCAATCACCTGATGGCCACCTGCGGCAGGGGTGGGGCTGGTGAGTGGGCAGGAACAGCCAACCTCTCAGTCCCTTACCCCGACTGTCAGGCACTGATCACCCGATGGTGAATGGGGAACTGGGGGTGGGTGGCGGCAGAGGGCAAGACCAGCTGGGGAAGATGGCCCTGATCGCAGGCTAGGCCTAGGGACCATACCCACGCACAAATTTTGTGTGCCAGGCCTTTAGTGTTTACATAATGAAATGGCTGATTCCACTTTGGAACAATGGTAGGTTTTTTTTAATGTTTATAAATTATAATAAATCTCTTTTAAGATTCTAATAAAAACTGTAGATTCTCTCCTTATTGAAATATGTATCTCTATTATTGCAGACACATGAGATTCTTCCATTAGGCTCTCTCCCTTCTTGCTTAGTAATGGAACACCCCAAATAATAACTGTATTTCTTAGTTGCTCTTTTACCTACATGTGGCCGTGACTAAGTTCTGGTCAATGAGACATAAGTCCAAGTGTCATGTTCAACCTCCAGGAAGTTTTCTTAAAGGTAGGGATCATTGCCTTCTCTGGTTCCCCTCCACCCCACCCCCTTTCATCTAGATTGCTGGACTGAATTCTGAAGCTGTCATTTGGACTAAGAAGAAAACCAGAGGCTCAGAAAAGCCAAACAGCAACTGGGAAGAGCCTGGGCGCCTGACGATTATGGAACTGCCATACTTGTTCTGGGTGGCTTATCTGTGGAGTTTGTATAGTTTTAGAGGGAAATGAACTTATGTTTTGTTAAGCCAGAGTTTCTTGGTGTTCTCTCTCAGCTGAACCTACTATTGACTGATACAGGTATAAACACATACGAGTTTATATCTAATTTGAGGGGTGGTTATGCAGGGATCCCAAATTAAGAATATCACTTTAGAAATATGTGTCACTTTAGTCATGGTCCCTGACTAATGATGGTCCAACTTAGAATTTTTTGACCTTAGAATGGTTCCAAAAAAAGTAACACATCATAAGCAGAGGCCTAAAAGGAAATCGTACTTCAGTAGAAATCCTACTTTAAATTTTGAATATTTTCTGGGCTAGCAATGTTTGATACAATAGTCTCTCATGATGCTGAACAGTGGCAGCAAGCCACAGCTCCCGGTCAGCCAGGTGACATGGGGGTAAACAACCAATATTTGACAATATAGTATTAAATGCATTTTCAATTTATGAAATATTAAACTCCTGATGGATTTATCCAGATGTAACCTCATTGTAAGTGGAGGAGCATCTGTATAGGATACAATAATACCACTTAATGTTTGTACTCTGTAATTAGCAAATGTTTTCGTATCCTTATCTTTCTTAATATTTACAAACACCATGTGAAGTGTATATTGTTTTTAATCCTATCCATTTCTAGATTAAGAAAAAAAACATGAACCCCACAAAATTGATTCAAAAGCAGGAACAAACAAACACAAAAGGCTCAGGGTCTATCTCTTGCTCGAAGGTAATAATAGAGTGAAAGCCATTACCGAGGGAATGACTTCAAACCCCATGCCCTCATCGCTGTTCTAATGACTGTAATGCATGGACAGGCACCCCCAATTTTTATTTTTTTTAAATTCTTAAAAACATGTAAGGAGTCCTGGCTGGGTTGCTCAGGGTTAGAGCAGTAGCCCTCAGACCAAAGGGTCTCAGATCCATACCCAGTCAAGGGCATGTACCTCAATTGTAGGTTTGGGACCGTGTGCAGGAGGCAACCAATTAATATGTCTCTCTTATATTGATGTTTCTCTCTCTCTCTCTCCCCCCCCCCCCACCTCCCTCTCTTTTACTCTCTCTAAAAAAAAAAATATTAATGAAAAAAATATTCTTGGGACAGGATAAAAAATTTTTTTAATATATAAGGAAGTTAAATACATACAACTTAAGAGTAAGAGTTATGTTCTAAAAGGAGGATTCTATCCTTATATAACTAAAAAATTCAGACATTATACATTTGTTAATTACATTAAAATGATTTCTGCTTTTTAAAGCACCAGATAGAAATGGAATTTGCATATGATTATTTAAAATATAAGGGGGGGAAAACCCAAAGCTTTGTTTTCCTGTGTAATTCTTCACTAGCAACACAGCCTGCCTTTCTTCTGGTGATAGATCTATTCCTCAGTGGTGCATAATCCAAGCAGGTCAATCCTAGTGTGCACACAATAACTTTATAAATGGAGCTGATGGGTGAATTAGTAGGACATGAGTCTAGGGACTCAAGTTCTTAAAGAAAACCTCTTGCACAGTAGATCATCGTCTACACTTCAGAAGAGGCCAAGGCAAGAGACAGGGGTGGAGAGGAAAAGAGAAAATCCAGCCAATCCAGACCCTGGTTTTAGTCCTGACATGTCCAGGCTGCCCTGGCTTCCAGAGTCTTTGATCAGACTTCTTCTCCTCCTAATAAAACCACCTTCTTCATGAGATTGGTGTGAGTTGGGTTTCTGTTACTTGCCATCTAAAGAATACTGACCCATGTAAACATTACACATAATAATGTAAATTAATTCCTAAGCTTTCATTCACTCCTGCACTCATTTAACATTTATTAGGCACCCACTATATGCCAGGTACTAGGCTAGGAGCTGGGAATACTGTAGTAAGCCAAACAGACATAGTGCCTTGACCTGATGAAGGTGAGTAGTTTCAAGGACAAAATAAGCACAAATGGACTAACAAAAGAACAATTTTAATATTGAAAATGAGGACTTTCTGATGGCAATCTACCTCTGATGACCTTAACCTTCTCAAAATTTTTGTAACAAAAATGTTGAGCCACCCTTTCTGGCAAAGAATTTTATAGGGGACCATCTCGCTATCAACATGCCATGATTCCGTGAACTTCTTTCAGCATTTAAAATACTAGAGTGATATTTTCATCCATAATTTTAGGGCCCCCTCTCACTATATCACTGTATCTTCATTGGCATCTTTCTAGCATTTTGTGTCTCTTATTTAATTTTTCCCTTTTCTTTAACAAATGAACACCCAGTGGTGATCAACTTAAGGATAGTATCTAATTGAGCCTAACTATTCTTAGTGCTCCTAATCATTTCCAATTTATCTCAATGGAAGTTCATTAATTTATTTATTTTTCCATTCATTCAAGAAATACATGTTGACAGCCTATTATGTCATACTCTTTTAGGGGTCAGGAAAAAAGCAGGGATCAAAGAGACAAAATTCCTACTTCTCAAAGATTTTACATTCTATTAAATTTTAGTAGCAACATTACTAACAGCAAAAATTTCATATTTTCTATTGCTCATTAATTTCCCCCCAGTTTTATTGAGAAATAATGGACATCATCACTGTATATGTTGAAGGTGTACCGCATGACAGTTTGATTTACATATACTGTGAAATTATGACAACATGGGTTTAGTTAACCTCCATCATCTCATATAGATATAATAAAGAGAAAAGAAAATTTTCCTTAAAGTAGGATACACTTGTGTGTCCACTACAGACATGACAGAAATAAGATATTATTTTTCTCTGTGGAAATATACAAAGCTTTGAAACTTGTTCACTTTCTATTGCCTGGGAAGTATTAACCCACCCAACGTATTCACCAGCCCTTGCTCCTTCAGATTACCACTTGTTCCAATCAATGGCACACACATTTTCTAAGCAGCACTTCAAAACATACTAAGCAGTGGAAAATTGGGTCTCTGAATGGTTCGCCTCAAAGCAAGAAAAGTTCTATTAGGACGGTATCCACAAATTACCTGAAAGATGGGGCAAACGTGTAGCTAGTGATGGACATTACTTTGAATAAAGCACTTGTGATGTTTCTCTTGAAATTATCGTGTTTTCTTTGATTACAAAATCCACAGTATTAACCGGTACACCTAATAAAGCTAATTTTATAGACACAATAAGGTTGATCGGGTCCCTATAATTTACCTAAGCCACTGGTGGCCCCCAGCAGTAAATACCATCTAAACGAGGCTAACATACCAAGCATTCCAAACACTGCTCACCCTGTGAACACTGCATTGGGCTTGTCCCTCTGAAAATGAGATCAAGATGCTGAAAAAAAAGGCAGACATTATTTTTCCTGCCATAAGATTTTCAGGCATGAGTGGGCAAAATGACATATATGTACTGGGATTGTTTACAAAAAAAATAAGGGAAAGCAGTTTTATAGCAAAAGGTATAATTTCTTAATGGCATTTAATGGAACCGGAGCCTAGAAAAGGTTGTTCTCCCCAGTCTTAATTTCCATGCATTACAAGAAAGAGCCCCTTTCACAGTTACAACTTTTCACTTGGACATCTGGGCTGGGTACTCCACCCCCTTTTAATCTTTTCAAAGAAGCCTTTTATACACAAAAAACATTCACTTATTTTCTTTCGGCTAAAAAAAAAAATCCAATCTTATAAAGTAGGTGTTCTTTACAGCATCGAGGTTGATGAAAACCATACCCTTGAACAGGAAGTTCAAAGACAGAATGGCAGACAAGAGCAGACCCATCTGCGATGGAAACATGTTACCATCCTTCCAGGGCCAAAACCACTGACAAGAGCCACCATTATTTACGAAGAGCCTCTGCTCCGGGCTCTGGTCAGACTCGCTCCTAAGCTGCAGCTGGGCTGAGCGAGCCGCTGATATCTGGCTGGCGTGGAGTCCTCATAACTGTCAGGAGCAGACGTGCTAGTGAAATATTAAGAGGAAAATGAGGTGGATGGACCAATCAGTGGGAAAAGGAGTAATTTAAAAAACTGTGAGGGAAAAAGAGGACCTGCTAACTCTAGGCATTTAACTATAATTCTCCATCAAACTTGATGAACCTTTCAATGGTGCCCAAGAAGGGCTCCTCCACATTTCTCTGCACTGGCCCAGAGCAGGTTGCTGGCACATTTGGGTTTATCCAATGGGGCTTCTTTTCCAGATTTGCCTTTTTTTTTTTTTAAAGATTTTTAATTTATTTTCAGAGAAAGAGAAAGGGACAAGGAGAGAAACATCGATGTGAGAGCGATGCAAGAGTGAGATGTCAATTGGCTGCCTCCCAGGGATGGAGCCCGCAACGCCTGGCATGTGCCAGACCGGAAATCAAACCTGCACCCAACCAACTGAGCCACACTGGTCAGGGCCCGATTTGCCCTTCCCCTTTTTTTGAGAACAAATTATTTCTTAATTCAGCAGCAGAGAAGAACTTGGAGACAATAGGCTTAGTATTCACCCTAATATAAATGCACTAGGAGAGATTTTGTATCACGCTCAAACTTTACCATGACAAAGCTTCAGAATACAATTCAGCTGTAAGATGTATATCGTTCTAGCATCTGATAGCATCATCACAGAGCTAACACTGTATTTTCTTCTTATAAGGAAGAATTTCCTCTGTTCTTCTAAGGAAATACAGCATTGAGGAATACATATATGTATGTAATTGGCCCCAATATGATCACATTTAAGATGTCACAGTATGACTATAAAAATAACAACATAAAAATAGAAGTTTTTACCTTCTCCGGTTGGCTCAGTGGATAGAGCATCGGCCTGAGGACTGAAGGGTCCGGGGTTCGATTCCAGTCAAGGGCACATGCTCAGGTTGTGGGCTCAGTCCCTAGTGGGGGGTGTGCAGGAGGCAGCCAATCAATTATTCTCTCTCATTGTTGATGTTTCTAGCTCTCTCTCCCTCTCCCTTCTTCTCTGAAATCAATAAAAATATATTTTTTAAAAAATAGAAGTTTTCCACGTGTAGTTATTTCAATACTCAATCAGTGCCTTCAAAACTTTATATGATCCTTTAAATGATCAACTGTGTTTAATAGGTCAAATTTCAGTTTTAAGAGCTAATGTTCACTCCTCCCTTTCTCATATCCTAGTTTTCAGGACAAATTGTGGCAAATTCCAGTAATATTTATATCCTAGTTTGACAAATGCACAATCATATCTATGGTATAAAAAGTCTGTTTAGCCCTAATGGGTTTGGCTCAGTGGGTAGAATAGCAGCCTGTGGACCAAAGGGTTCCGGGTTTGTTTCCAGTCAAGGCTCCTCCTCTGGTTGGGGCTCTCGATGTGTTTCCCTCACATCACTGCTTCTTTGTCTTTCCCTCTTTGTCTGTCTCTATCTCTTCCACTCTCCCTAAAAATCAATGGGAAAATATCCTCAGGTGAGGATTAACAAACAAAAAAAGTTTGTCTATCTTTCCTGAACTCATAAACAGTTATTTCTCAAAAGTTATCTAGTCCAAGTGTCCCATATCAGGAATGAGGCATAGAACAATGAAGTAAACTTGCACAAGGTCATCTAATAAGCTGTTACTAGTTTATTGGATTTTACACCTAAAATATGTACCAGTTTTCTTTGTGATTACTTGAAGTCTTCCTTTTTAGGCCAAAATTCTACATGACAGCTAGCATGTGACAGGTTCCACCAGGCGATCATTGTTAAGCTTTAGCAGGTTTAGGAACAGCATGAGGTCAAGATCATCACCACTAGAATCATCAAAGACACTGTTAATTTTTGTAAATCCTTTGCATGGTTAATAGGAACTAGTTATTGGTTTAATTACAGGAGCTCTTTTTGGAGCACCATCATTTGTCTTCTACTATAGGATAGACCAATTGCCTTATTAGTTTTATTTTACAGACAAGGAACTGAGGGCTCAGAGAAGTGAAATACTTGCATGGGATCACAGAACAGTAAGTGGTGGAATGAAATTTTACAATCAGGTCTGCAAACTATGTCCCAAGCTCATAGTCTTTCTACTATACTGAATTGCCTTTAGTCTCAATGCACTTTTTTTTTTTTTTGGTAGCAAATAATTCAAATTACTAAAGTATTCATAGATCAGAAATCTATTTTAATTTTAGAAATAAAAATAGGATGGCCATAATTAATTAATGAACAACTTGTGGCAAAATTCAATTTTAAAGGTTTTACTTTGACAGAGACAACTGATAATTACATTGTTTTTATTTGGATGCAAAAAATATTCCCAAGGTTTCAATTTTCTATTTTATGCATTATGTGGCCTCCAAACAATAGGGTCTAAAGTACTAGTAGAAGTCCTACTTTCCATCGAAAATCAAGTAGCATTTCTTTGGGCACTTAACTCTATGAGCTGGTAATGTTCTAATGATTCATATATATAATTTCACTTAATTATGATATTACTATATGGCAGATGGTATTGCTAGCCCCACATTATAGATAAGAATCCTAAGGTATAGAGAGCTAATAACTTGCCCAAAGTCACACAGCTAGTGCACAGTGGAATCAGAATATGGACCCATGTAATCTGATCCCAGTATCTATGGTCCTGTCCACAATGCTGTATTGCCTAATATAGTGGTCGGCAAACTGCGGCTCGTGAGCCACATGAGGCTCTTTGGCCCCTTGAGTGTGGCCACGAAGTTTCAATCGCACTGTACGTGCGCTCCCGCACGTGGTATTTTGTGGAAGAGTCACACTCAAGAGGCTGCAGTTTGCCAACCACTGGCCTAAAATAATGAAACAATCATCAAATGGCTATAACCCATTTTTTTCAACTCACACTTATGAGTTAAGATAGAAAGCAGAATGCGGTGTGAATCAAACAAGAACACTCGTTGTGTTATCTTGGGTCTGACATGAGCTTTTCATGGGACATCCAATGTGGGCAGGATGCCCAGGCAGAGGGAGCTAGGGAGCTACAGTGCTGAGAATTTGTTGACCTCTTATGGCTACTCTCTTCAATCTATTCCCCTTTCACCAGGAGGGGTCTGAAAGTGCTAGAAACATAGTGGGAGAAAAGAGACTGTTCAGTGCATGTGCTTATCCAAGCACCTAGAGGATTTTCTTAAACAACAATGAGTCCAAACTGAAGAGTATTCAAAGCACTCAATCATTAACATTAAATGGTTCCTGGAAAATGATATGCTTTAGGCTCTTACTAAATGCTTCCCTTCCCTTGACATTGTGCTTGGTTACCTGGACGTACTATCCAATTCAAATCTTCAACCAAGAGCATGAGACAGTCACTCTCTCCACTATAGTCACCATTGAACTATGCCCCGAGGGGTGCCTGATGGCTAGATGGCATATACAGACACATATATTAGAAGATATATATTTGTTTGGATATATACATGAAGAAATTCCTTTTTTCACTGAGGAATACAATTAGGTATTCCTGTTGTATGGCATAGACAGATGGCAGGATTGATATATTTGTTTAAAGGTAATGCCATGCATATAAGCATAACCAATGGACATAAGACACTGGGGGGTAGGGGAGGCCAGGGGATTGTCAAGGGCAGGGGGAAAAAAAAGGACACGTATGCAATAACCTTTGTAATACTTTAAGCAATAAAACAATAAAAAAAAATAAAAAAGGTAATGCCAGTGAAAACCTTGCCTTTGTAGAAAGAACCACCACACAGAACCAAGTGTGCTAATAATGAAAAGGCCCCCTTCTGCTCTACTGCGCGTGGCAACTGCTTCGTAGCCTAAGTATGCTGAGTTTTCATCTCCTGTTTACATTTTTTAAGAAGGATAGCCATTTGTAGTTACCAGGTTCACTCTGTGTTTAGGAGTAAAACAAACATTTTGTAAACTATGGATTAACAATATCCTCCCAATCTGCACTCAGGAATCTAAGACCTTCTGGTTCCTAAGGACTTACAGAAGATACAGGGTAAGACTATCTATGTGGTATTGTAGGATTTTTCTGACATCATTACAATAAGTTATAGCTATGTCTTTTTTTAAAAAAAGTATTAAATTATGGTCTGCAATAGAAATATTGTAAATTTTATACTCAAAGTTTTAAGTCAAAATATCATATGTGGAAACAGGATTCGTAAAATGCCTGATTATTTCAACTTCCACCTACTCCTTCAAATGGCCCAGTGTAAGAGAAGGGAATAAGAAGGTAGGGCAACTTGAGAAGTCCTTCTCCCTCTATTCCATAAAAAAAAGGAAGGAAACCATTCATAGTACTCACAGTACAAAAGACAGGAGGGGTATGGGAAGCTTTCATTTAACCTCTGAGAACTATTTGTATGCAATTAGGAGATATGTCAACAATTGGGTTTCAAAGCCTCAAAATAAACAAACTGCTGGGTGTTCTGGCAATGATATTTTAATATAAGTAGCCCTTTAGGGAATAGCAATGTTAATCTGGTACAGCCAACCACCCTAGAAAGGGAAGCAGACACACAACACAAAACTGCCATAGTTCATAAAATACAAAACATCATCAAGTGTAAAATACATCCCAAAGATGTTAAAATTGGGGTGGGGGATGGAAATGTGCAGCTTAGAACAGATAAATACAATGAAAGTATGTGATAGTTCCAGCCGTGGGGGTTAGTCACTACATTATTTCAGTTAGTTTTTGCAAACTATAGTCTACCTCCTAATCCCTGTAAATGCAACACATGGTTAAATTTACACTTGACTGCACTTGAAGTAGAATTTCAGGCAATTATCTCAGTGTGTGGGTTGAGGAAGTCTAGGTGATTTCTGTATAATCTATTCTCCACATCCTGGGAGGGATATTTGCTGTCATAAACACCTTTTTAGCAAGATCTCAGGAGAACATCACAAACCCGGATGATTATTATATTTTCATACTAAGGTGATTCTTAATTTAATTGATTTTCTATAGGTTTTCTGTGCAGTTTTTTAAAAGGTGAGACATAGTTCACATGCCATAAAATTCACCATTTTAAAGGATTCAATTCAGTGAATTTTAGTATAGTCACAAGGTTTTACAACTACCAAATGTTCTAATTCTAGAACATTTTCATCATCCTATCAAAAAACCCAGATTCATAAGCAGTCATCACCTAACCCCTGGCAACCACCAATCTAATTTTTATTTTTATATATTTGCCTATTTTGGATATTTCATATAATTGGAATAATACAATATGTGGCCTTTTGTGTCTGACTTATTTCATTAGGACAATGTTTTCAAGGTTTACCTAGGTCTAGGTTATAGCATGTGTCAGTACTTCTATTTTTATGACTGAATACTATTCTATTGCATGGATATACTGCACTTTGTTAAACCACTCACCAGCTGATGAACATTTAGGTTTTTTACTTTGGGGCTATTGTGAAAAATACTACTAAAACCTTCTCATACAGCCCTAGCTGGTTTTCTCAGTGGTTAGAGTGTCGGCCCCTAAACTGAAGGGTCTTGGGTTTGATTCTGATCAAGGGCACATAACTCAGTTGCAGGCTCAATCCCCAGTGTCATTCGGAGTGTGTGCAAGAGGCAACCAATCACTGTCTCTCTCTCACATTAATATTTCTCTCTGTGTCTCTCCCCCTCCCTTCCACTCTCTCTAAAAATCAATGGAAAAAATATCCTCTGGTGAGGTTAACAAAAAACAAACAAACAAAAAAACCCACATTCACATACAAGTTTTTGTATAAACATACATTCTTAATCTCTTCTTGAATGTAAGAGTGGAATTGCTGGTTCAGAGGATAACTTTATGTTTAACTTTTTGAGAAATCACCAAATATTTTCCAAACTGGTTGCACCATTTTACATTCCCACCAGCAGTGTATGAAGGTTCCAATTTCTCCACAATGTCACCAACATTTGTTATTGTACTTTTTAAAAAATATAGTCATTCTCATGGGTATGAAGTGGTATCTCGTGGTTTTGATTTGCATTTCCCTAATGACTAATAAAGCTGAGAATATTTTCATATATTTAGTGCTCATTTTCTTGGCAGAAATGTCTATTCAAGTCCTCTGCCCATTTTTCAACTGGGTTATTTGTCTTTTTATTAATGAGTTGTAAAAGTTCTTTATATATCCTGAATACTAAACTATTACCAAATACACAATTTTCAAATATTCTAATTCTGTGAATTCTTTTCAATTTCTGATAGTACCCTTTAGGGGAAAATGTTCTTAATTTTGATGAAGTTCATTGTGCTGGATATATGAAATTAGGAGATATGTCAACAACCATGTTTCTGGTTTGTCTCTCTGCTTAATTCTATATTTATAAAAGAAATAATATCTATGAAGTGGACAAATTAAAAGTTGCATAGTCAGAATATACCAAACTCATTTTGTCATAAAACATCTATACTGCAATAATAGTTTTCCTATACAAGTCAGGGAAAAATTGTTTGACAAGACATCAAAATGAATCTGAGCAGTTTTTGACAATGGATACAACGGAGGTCTATCTCTAGATGGCCCATCTGCTTGGAGAATATCTGTATTTTTACATGTTTTGGAATCTACATCTGGACTAAATATCATTAATTCAAAGAGCATCTTTGCTTGCCAACATTTCTAAAGATGAGAAGTTATACAAACATATTTCCCCTGTAACATTTCAAAACATGCTCAACCATTAAAAGAAAATTAACTTTAAAGACATCTGTGCCACTGTATATGATGTGTTTGCTTCTTCTGCAGAGAGCGGCAATGGCCAGAACTCCTCGTTAGTAATAACACAAGATGCTATGGTGACTTCTAAGCACTGTCTAGCTTTGCAATGGAAAACAAGCTAGAGAAGCTTTGAAAGTCTGACAGAAACTGCAACGTCTGGGTGGCAAGTGGGATTGCACTAGGCCCAAGGGACATTGCAAAACCCTCTTCCCCACCATCTGTTGCTTTGTATCTGAAATTCTACTGGAAGCCAGTCAAAAAGAGGATAACAAGTGAAAACTATGTTGGCAACAAAACAAAAAATAAGAAACCCAAAACAAACATCTTCCCACAAACAGTTAGCTTTTCGGTTGGATTCTAAACATACGTGGCAATAATTTCAGAAAATGCACATGCTACACTCACTGAAAATGCGGACAGAGATTAATGAAGAATGGAAGGGAAGCAGGAGGGGACACCTCTTCAGAAAGCAACTTGTCTGTTTAGTTGTGTTACCTTATAAGACAGACTCTCCTTGGCCTAGACTTTGAGTGATGTATACAACACAATATATAGATGATATACTATAAATTTGAAACTTATCTAATGTTATTAACCAATGTTTTCCCAATACATTTAATTTTTTTAAAAAGACAATCTTTTGAGGGCATAGACCAATTTTTCTTCACCTTGTATTCCTAAAATTTTAGTGCTAGCTAAGTGACTATGTTAAGAGAGGGTATAGGAAAGAATGGTAAGATATGAATAAGAAAGAAATGACCTTAAATGAAACTATTTAGAGGATGTGCTCTAGGATGAGGAAAGAATACTGACCATGTTATTCCTGAATGAGGTCTTAAATAACCATTCACTTATTCAGCAAATATTTGTGGAGAGCCTACCATGGGTACCGTCCTAGGTGCTGTGGATACAGCTATGAACAAAACTAGAGGCCCGGTGCATAAAATCATGCACGGGTGGGGTCTGGCCGGCCCAGCCCAATCGAGGCTGATCAGGGCCAGGTCAGCCAGGCGGGAGGGGATGCAGGAGGTTGGCCAGCAGGCCCTGCCCCTGATTGGGGGAGGAGGAGGCTTGGGAGGGGACAAGGCCTTCCGGGGGAGGGGCTTCAGGAGGTTGGCCAGCCAGCTCCGCCCCTGATTGGGCCAGCTGGTTGGCGGCAGTGCACGGTATAGCGACCAGTTGTTCCAGTCATTCTGGTCGCTTGGCTTTTATATATATAGACCAAAACTCTGCTCTCATGGAGCTTATAATTAAAAGCTACATATGGAGCACTGAAGTGTGCCACGCTTGTTTTGAGAGCTTCATGTGAATTATCTCCTTTGAATTGAGGCACTATTATCATTCCCAATTCACAGATGAGACAATTGAGGTTTAGGTTAAGGGACTTGCCTAGGTCCAGGAATCAGGGACTCAAGCACAGGGCTTCCTAGCCACTGACCTGCTAATCTTCATAGCTGCACATTTATCACAGATTTGTCACAGGCCCCTAAGGCCACAATCTTATAGCTGATGCGTCATGTTGTTTAATGTTGCACGGCAATTATACAAGTGAGTGTTATACCATCTTGTTCTACATTATACCATTATAGCCATTTACAGAGAGAGAAAGCCTGAGATTTGTAACACTGAAATCCATGGACTCCAAAAAGGAAGCTGTGTGTCTCTCATGGTTGTTGAGAGGAGAGAGGAGTGAGATAGGAGATACAAAGTTTAAAGAGATGTTCATATGAGAGGGAATAATGCTATGACTTTTTCTAACATGGAAGAGTGCTACCTCCCATGGGAAATAAAGAGCTGACTCTTAGCACCTGGGAAAAGAGGAAAACAGGTAAAAGAAGAAATCTGGAAAACTTTGCCCTATGATGGTATGTATGTCCTAAAGTGATTGAGAATAAAAAACAAAACAGAAAACACCACTAGAGAATATATTATCTCTGATGGTCTTTCAGTAATTCAGACTCTGGAAAATACATGATGTTAACATAATCCTCCTGGGATAGCAACATAAATCTGATTGCTAAATAAAAGTTACTTCTGACTTATTGTTCCATAAAATGTCAGTCTAGTACAACATTCAACAGCTCAAATTTAGAAAACCTAACGTCCCTCCTGTGTCCCGTGGCTACAAGTTTCATAAAAACTGCTTAGGTGCCCTGTGATAAAGCACAGGCACACTTGGGGGCTTCTGGGAGAAAAGATGCACTCTGATGCATATGGCCATACAGTCTGGTCCTTTCTAATCCAGCTTAGCACTATCACATCTTCACTCTAAAGGCACAGTAGGTCATGCTCTTTTCCCAATTATTATAACATACTGCTTTTCTCTTTAAAGTAATTATTTTCGTCTATATTCTGCTGGGCTAAGGAAACTCACAGAGGATGCAATGATTCAATAATTAAAGAAAGAGAAATCATACAGAGTCAAAATCAACATTATGGCCAGTTTTTAGGAGGTTATGACATAAAAAGGAGACATTAAAATTACATCAGGCCGAAACCGGTTTGGCTCAGTGGATAGAGCGTCGGCCTGCGGACTGAAAGGTCCCAGGTTCGATTCCAGTCAAGGGCATGTACCAGGGTTGCGGGCACATCCCCAGTAGGAGATGTGCAGGAGGCACCTGATGGATGTTTCTCTCTCATCGATGTCTAACTCTCTCCCTTCCTCTCTGTAAAAAATCAATAAAAATATATTTTAAAAAATTACATCAGAATATTATATATGCAACGTTATCCCAGTGAATCAAAGCTCAATCAGAGACTGCCACAGAGGCCATGTGTAGATTGTAGCCCATATCTGTGCTTCATTTCATTCAACAAATATTTACAGAGTACAAGATGCCAGGATCTGTGCTACAAGCATATATGCAAAGGCAGAAGAGCACAGTCCCAGACTTTGCTGAATTTACATTATTATTTGTCTGATAAAACACATCTACACTAATAAAAGAGAAACATGGTAATTGGCATACGACTGCTACCCTTCCCATTGGCTAATCAGGGAGATATGCAAATTAACTGTCAGCAAAGATGGCGGCTGGCAGCCAGGCAGCTTGAAACTAACATGAGGCTTGCTTGCCTCAGTGATGTAGGAAACCAACGTTCGCCGCCTGCAGTTTAAGAAACACAGTAACAAATACCGCCGGACTTCAGCCAGCAGGATTGCAACATTGTATGCAAAAGCCAGAAACCTACTTTCAGCAGCGGAGGCCTAAGAGCTGGAGCCAAGCCTCAAGCTAAAGCTGGCCCAGAATAAAAAAAAAAAAAAAAAAAGGAAAAAAGGAGCAGTGTGGAACTTCATTCACCCCCAGCTTGAAAACAGCCCTCAGCCCCTCACCCAGACTGGCCAGGCACTCCAGTGGGGACCCCCACCCTGAAGGGTGTGTGACCACCTGCAAACCGCCATCATCCCCTCACCCAGGCTGGCCAGGCACCCCGGTGGGGACCCCCACCCTGATCCAGGACACCCTTCTGGGCAACCAATTGGCACCCACCCGTGCACCAGGCCTCTACCCTATGTAATAAAAGGGTAATATGTCTCCCAGCACCGGGATCAGCGGAGCCGCGAGGCCTCCCAGCGCCGGGATCAGCGTGACAGGGGGTAGCGCCCAAACCCCCTGATCGCCCTGCGGCTCTGTGTGTGAGAGGGGGTGGCGCCGCAACCTCCCCATCGACCCTGCCTTGAGTGTGACAGGGGGCGGTGCTCCAACCCCCCAATCGGCCCTACCCTGAGCGTGACTGGGGGTGGCATCGCAACCTCCCGATTGCCCTGCTCTGTGCATGACAGGGGGCGGCGCCCCAACTCCCCAATCGGCCCTGCTCTGAGCCCAACCAGGGGCTGCACCTAGGTATTGGGAGCAGGCCTAAGCCAGCAGGGTGTTATCTCCCGAGGGATCCCAGACTGCGAGAGGGCACAGGCCAGGCTTAGGGACTCCCCTTCCCCCCGAGTGCACAAATTTTTGTGCACTGGGCCTCTAGTAATATATAATCAAAAGCCCTTATGTTTTCTCAACATCTTAAAAAAGGAAATGATCTTACAGTGCTAGTGGGAATGTAAAGTGGTCCGGCTACTCTGGAAAATAGTTGGGCAATTTCTTTTCTTTCTTTCTTTTTTGTTAATTTTTGCCTGAGGATATTTTTCCATTTTTTTTTTTTTTTTTTAAGAGAGAGTGAAAGAGAGAGGGAAAAACAGAGAGAAGCATTGATATAAGAGAAACACATTGGTTGGTTGCCTCCTGCATGTGCCCCCGACCAGGGCCTGGGCCCAGGAGGAGACTGCAACCAACGTATGTGCCCATGACTGGAATCAAACCTGGGACCCTTTGGTCCTCAGGCCAATGCTCTATCTACTGAGCCAAACTGGTTAGGGCTGGGCAATTTCTTTAAAATCCAAATTTACACTTACTATACAATTCAGCAATTGTACTCTTAGGTACTAGAGAAATGAACATTTATATCTATACAAAAAAGCTGTACATGATTGCTTACAGCAGTTTTATTAATAACTAGGGGCTCAGTGCATGAATTCGTGCACCTTGAAAGGAACTGTGGGCTGCGAGGTTGCGGAGGGCACAGGGGCAGGTCTTGGCCCATCCTCCGAGCCCCTGCCTGGCCCCTCCCGCCACAGCCTTTTGACCCTGTCTGCAGGCAACCCCACTCCCACCGCCACTGCTCCCACACGCTGACAGCACTGGCCCCGCTCGCACCCACTGAAGATGCAGAGCAATTGGGGCTGGGCAGATGCGAGCGGGGCTGGTGCCATCAGTGGGTACGAGCGGCGGCTGCTGGCCCCGATCGCCCCTCAGGAGCAGAGGGAGGTAGAGAAGTCCTCAGGGGTGATCAGGGCCGGCACCCGCTGCTCGCACCTGTTGCTCACACCTGCTCACACCAAGCAGTGGGTGCAAGCGGCAGCTCCAGCATTGGCAGCAGGTGCGAGCAGGGCCATCACTGGCAACAGATGCAAGCACTGGGCAGGACCATGGCATGCGGGAGGAAAGAATTTTCAGTAACCACCAGAGGTTTGCCCCAATGACAGCAACCAGCGCCCCACCTTGGTCTGGTACCCCCACTCACCTGCTCCATCATCCCGCCGCGGCTGATGCCTGCCATGTTTTGCACACACCCCCTGGTGGTCAGCACACATCATGGTGACTGGTTGTTCGGTTGTTCTGCTCTTTCGGTCTATTTGCATATTAGCCTTTTATTATATAGGATTGCCAAAAATTGGAAACCACCCATATGTCCATCAGGTGAACAGTTAAACTGTGAAACACATAAGCCAAGGAATATTGCTCAGCAATAAAAAGGAATGAACTATACAACAACTTAGATATCAAGGCCATTTGAGTGAAAAAAGCCACTCTCATAAGGTTACTTACTTATGATTCCACTTAGATAACATCCTTAAAATGAAATGATGACATTATAGAGGTGGAAAACAGGTAATGGTTGATATGAGGTAGGATGATAAAAGTAAAAATACAGTATGTCAGAGGACAAATGCTACAGAGAGAAAAAAAAAAGATTAAAATATAAAGCAGAAGGCCTGTTTTAAGAAGGGGCTATTCTAGCTAGGCGGTCAGAAAGGCTGCTCTGAAGGAAGTCAGAGTGAGCCGGGTGGGTATCTGAGGAGGAGAGGAAAGTGGATCAAGTCAGGGGCATGCTCAGTGTCTTTGAATAACTGCAAGGGGGTCAGTGCAGCTGCACAGGGACACAAGGATAACAGCACTTGCTAAGCCGTCACATCAGGAACCCCAACTCATAGGCTTCATTTCTGCTAAGTGGTGACTTCTATGGTGGTTAAGGGCCCAGGAATTAAATTACCAATACTTAGTACCTGAGTGAGCTTGGGAAAGTTATTTAACTTGCCTCAGTTTCCGCATTTGTTCAATGCAGGATAATAATAGCAACCACTTAATAGGGTTGCTATGAAGAATAAATATAGCTTTGGAATACAGCCTGGTATAGAAGTGTGAAATATATGTTATCTATTATTATTCTTCATTATAGTCTAAAAATATTAGCATTCCTGGTGTTGGCCCTTGGGTTATTAAGTATCAGAAATATTATCACAGTGGTAAAAGACTAAATAAATTACATAATTAATTAAATAAATAAATGCGCATGCATACACATTTATGTGAAAAGAAACAAAAATGGTTTAGTCTGATGATTTAATTAGTCATGATAACCATTTTCTATCCAAGCTACACAGCAAACTGTAATTGCGTTAATTAAATCAGGTGTTGAAAGGTCATTAGGACTACATTACAAAATCCTATTATTAAAAAGATGCTTTAATAGGGTTTCTGACAAAATATCCTATGAGAATAAGATTTAGATGAGGGATGAATAGATGGGGATGAATGAACAAACATACAAGGTTCCCTGTGGAATCATACATGATTTCAGCCCAAACCCAGCAAGTATCAACAGATTATAGAAATTGAACTTCTGGTTTTATTTCAGCATTATTCTGGGTCCTGAAAATTTGCTTTCTTTTTTTTCCTCAATATTTTCTAGTATCTATCTTTTCTAGTTAATGTAAAGTATACCAATGCTGAAAGTAATCGTAAAAAAATTTCAAGTTTACATTAAAATCTCATGATTTTGTAAATGTTCAGCACTTTAGCATAAATAATCACCACCACTCCAACTGTATTGCAGAATGAATCACACAAACCCGCAGCTGTGAGATTAAGTACAGGGAAACAGATCTCCACTCTGGCACAACTTCAAATGCCTCAGCGGAGACAGAAACATGTCAAACACAAAGTTTACACTGAAGCACTGTGGCTCCCCTGCCCAGGGAAGAAGCACCGATATGTTCTGTATGATAAAATACGCAACACACAGCACCCGTCATGCATTATAAAAAGGAGTGACTTGCGTAAACTCAGGGTGAGTGAGATTATGGTTGTTCTAGTCACTCTGTACTGTACAGAAACTCAGCAATGAACTGTACTTCCAAATGCTGATCTTCCCTGAAGACTTGGTGCCGATCTCTCTCTGGTCCTGCTCCATTTCTTGACTGTGGTTACAACATTCCTGTTGCACTAATCCAAAGAGCAACTCACAACATTTCCAGAATGAAGTTCTCCTTTTCATAATAGTTGCTCTTCTGAATTCTAGATGGTAAAGGTTCCAGTGGATTCTAGTCTACAGTACACGTGTAAAGTTTTACACTTATCTGCTGACATGAGGAAGTTACTTACTCATGGAAGAATTATCTTTGATTCATAGCACGCAGTCTGGCTGAGATAATTGTTTGAAATGGAAAAAAAATGCCTTAAGCAGTGCTTTTAAAGAGAAATTTTAAAAACACTGGTTGAAGTTAAAAGATGTAATGGTAGAAAAAACCCTGTTTACAATAACAATAAAAAAGATAAAATATTTAGAAATATACTTAAAAAGAAAAATTTTATACTTATATGAAAAGCACTGTCCTAAAACACTCCTATAAAACACAATTGTAGGCTTGAAAAAATAGAAAAATATCTTTGGTTCTTGGTTAGAATATTTTAACATTATCAAAAAATACCTGTGCTGAGTCACTTCATTAATTTTATGAAATCCCAATAAGAATACCAATAGCCTTTTCCCCCCGGAAATAAACTACCTTACTAAATACTAAAGTTCACATTAAAAAAAAATAAACAACAACCCAAGGTCACTGAAGGAAAACAATATAAGAGCTATGAGAGAGGAATAGCCAAATGAAATATTGAAATTTACTACAAAGTCTCTGTAAATAAAATGGTGTGGTATTGGAGTACAAATAGAAAGACCAATGAAACAGAACAGCAAATCCAGAAAAGTGACCTGATCCCAGATGGAAATTTGAATATGACACAGGTGCATCTCAAAATGTGAGGGCAAAAACAGGCTTTTTAATATATGGTATTGGAACAATGGGCAGTCATTTTAAAATGATATACTTTGATCTATTCTTCATGCTACCTATAAGTGCCAATTCCAAACTGATCAGATATTTTAAGAGTCAAATTATACAATTAATTTTTTAAATGCGTGGAATTCCTCTATCATTCTTTTATAAGCTGAAAATAAAAATAAAAAAGTTTCCTAAGTATGACTCGAAACCCACATGCAATAAAAAAAAGATTGATATATTTGACTATCTAAAAAAAAAATGCATGGCAAAAACACTGCATGCAAAGTCAAAAGATCATAAATTAGATGGTAATATTTGCAAACATATGAAAGATAAAAACCTAATATCCCTAATTTATAAAGAACTTCTAAAAATTGATGAAAAAGAGACAAAAAAAACACTATAGAAAGATTTGCAAATGTCTTTGAATAAAAAATTCCCATAAAAATTAAAATGAAATACTAAAAAATGTTTAAGCCACTCAAAAGAAAAGAAGTGAAAACAGAAGAAAAACAAGCAAACACAAAGAACAGAAAACAAATAATAAAATGATAGACCTAACACTTTAATAATCACAATAAATGTAAATGGTCTAAACAAATCAAATTAAAAGACTGAGATTTTCAAAAAAATTAAAAAAGAAAAGAAAAACAGAGTAGACAAATTGGAGCACAAGAAAAAGAAAACAGTCTATATAGTTATTCTTAGAAGCATGTCATTCAAGGAAAAGCTGTAAAACATGATAAGATTAACCCAAAGATTGGAACAGGGAATCTTTAAATTTTAAAAAAAAGTACATTGTGAACCTGTTATAGGCCGCAGGTCTATGCTACCGTATCGCACATACATTTCAAAAGTGAAACTAAAAGACGGAAGGGACATCATCCAGAACCACAGGAACGGTGGCTGAGTGGAAGTCCTACAACTAGGAGGAAAGAGTAACGCATTCGGACACTCAGAGGAGGCGCAGTGCTGAAGTCAAATTCTGAGGTGCGGAGTGC
>NW_006286303.1:3074115-3076576 GCF_000327345.1 Myotis davidii | reverse complement strand
AACACTTTAATAATCACAATAAATGTAAATGGTCTAAACAAATCGAATTAAAAGACTGAGATTTTCAAAAAAATTAAAAAAGAAAAGAAAAACAGAGTAGACAAATTGGAGCACAAGAAAAAGAAAACAGTCTATATAGTTATTCTTAGAAGCATGTCATTCAAGGAAAAGCTGTAAAACATGATAAGATTAACCCAAAGATTGGAACAGGGAATCTTTAAATTTTAAAAAAAAGTACATTGTGAACCTGTTCTTTACCGCAGGTCTATGCTACGATTTCCCACATACATGGCAGTGGTAAAAGATTTACTTTCATCCTGATTCCCAGAGGACAGATTAATGAGTGTCAATCAGAAGTAGAGAGATTATTAATCATTTTAAGAAGCCAAAGAGAGAGCAGACATGTACCCTCATCGGCAGTATCTTTACTAAAGCTAGACAAATACCGAAGTTGGGGGGAACTATGAAAGGAAGTTAAGAAAAGGAAAGGGGATAAAGAAAAAGAAAAGGAAAGGCAGTTACATCAGTATTTTAATCTTTTATTACTGGCAACTGGATATGAGACTGACAGTTTCTATTCTGAACTTGCTAATTTACAATTTTTCCTGACAATACCTATTTATACTGGTAGTTTGAGAATAAAAAAGTTCATAAAATTCTCTTCAGCAGTTTTATGCAGACACTGCCCTTCTAAAAGGTCTGACAATGGGACTCTTGCTCCAGAATACAAAGGAAATGCTGCAGATTTTTTTTATTACTTCCTACAGAGGACATATTTACTTTAATCTGCCCAGCATTCATCTTCTATTTTTCTATTTCTTTCCCTCTGTCCATGAGCATTAGGTGGGCTGATTTCCCCTCTGTCTCAGGGGTAAAGATACAACTTTGGCCTGGCCAATAAGAGCACTGCATTCCTAGGCCACAGGATTGACCTAGAGATGGCTACATCATCTAACCAACGCTATTCAGAGTAGATGCTAGAACTCTTATTTGAAAAACCAGTATAGAAATACCTTTTGTTTTCCCTGGTATATGAACCTGGAGGATGTGTGTTAGTCATGATAGGCTACGTTGTGTTACAGTAAAATGCCACAACCTCAGTGATTTAATGCAATAGAAGCTCTCCATCACACTATACATCCGTCATGGATCAGCAGGGGAGCTCTGCTCACTGAAGTTGCTCAGAGACCTAAGCTGATGGAGGCCCCATCTTGACATATACTTCATTGATCACATGGTAGGGAGAAGGAGACAGAAATACAAACCAAGGTTGGTGGACTTGCTGTGAATAGTGCACTGGCTCATAAAAGCTTCTGCCCAGAGATGGCCCATGCCTCTTATGTTTACATTTTACTGGTCGAAGTAAATCACATTGCCATACTTATTGTAGGGGACATGGGAGCATAAAACTACCATGTACTCAGAAGGAGGAAAGCTGAAAACTACTTGGTGAACAATAACAATTATATAGACTACTAGTATAAACCTGGAATTTCCAGGCTTTGTAGAGAAGACACTGGCATTTATGGAGGAGGATGGAGTCCTGATAACATTGCGGGAGCCTTTGGGTCCAGCTGTGCCTGCAGCTAGATGGCTTTGGGCTGTGAGTTTATGTGAAACCATAAACTCATTTTTTTTTTTTTTTTTTTTTGCTTAATTCAGTTGGGTTTTCTTCCATATCCAACAACTAAAAGAATCCCAAGCCACAGACTCCTCTACAAACAACAGAACCAGACAGTATTTGGGGGTTTTGTGAAACATTAAAGAAGGTGGAAGGATATTAACATATTCTTGAAACACCAACAGGTTTTTGGGCAACCACAGAGCCTCTAGGTGCCTCCACCTTGTTACAGATATCTTGGATTCTGTGTGGGATAAAAGTTGATGATGCTTTTGGAGAAAGAAAACCAAAAATGCACTGGTTCTAACTGCACCCAGACACAATTTCTGCATCTCGTCTTGACAGGCTCTGAGAAAAAGATCAGGAAGAGGTGCATTTTTATTTATCTGTTATTTTTCTGCAGGAGAGTGGCACTCTGTGTAACTCGAAACCTATCCTGCAACCAAAACCATGGAACCCTGAGAGAATCCAGGCCATGCTGGCTCCTCTGGAGTCCATGTATCGAGCCTGAGGAGACCTGAATACAAGAGCTCACTGCAACTTACCACTTCCTGTGATCTGTCTCCCCCACCCAGAGCAGCTTTGAGGAAGAGTCCTGACTCTAGTAAGACTTACCCAAGAATATCAACCAGGTAGAGGAGGGGTGTGGCCCTGTCCCCATAGGCAGCACCTTGGGGTAGGCAAGCCTGGGCCCAAATCCTGCCTCTGCCACTTCCCAACTGGGTGTTTCTTAACCTCTGAGCTGCAGGTTCCTCAGCTGTATTGGGTAGGTGGAGAGCAGAAGCATCGCCTCAGAGGGAAGAGGGGATTTTAATAAAAAAGTAAAGCATTCTTTCAAGG
>NW_006286303.1:3031944-3074049 GCF_000327345.1 Myotis davidii | reverse complement strand
TACTACCTCCTTCCCACCGCACCTCCTGCTGTCTTCCTCCGTTCCTTGCAGGTGTGGAAGGGGAGGCTGCTGGTGCGCAGGCAGACAGACAGTGTTGGGTACATTAGAGAGAGAGCTCTGGTAAAGCTTTGCGAAGTCTAGCAATGTTCAAGAGCAAGTCCACCAACCGTCATTTGTATTTCTGTTAAACCTTTTTTTTAATACATTTTATTGATTTTTTACAGAGAGGAAGGGAGAGCAATAGAGAGTTAGAAACATCGATCAGCTGCCTCCTGCACACCCCCTACTGGGGATGTGCCCGCAACCAAGGTACATGCCCTTGACCGGAATCGAACCTGGGACCTTTCAATCTGTAGGCTGACGCTCTACCCACTGAGCCAAACCGGTTTCGGCTATTAAACCTCTTTAACAAAACAAACACCACAGCTAATTTTTTATAAATGGGATTACAGCGAAAGGCTTCTTCAAACAGCAAGAAGACAGTAATCAGCTAGATGTATTTTTCCACCCAAGAAGACTAATGGAGATTGTTAATAAATAACATAAAGACAAGGTGGCCCTTTCATGGAAAAACCTTAGATTATTATTTTTTCTTTAGAGGAAACTTTCCAGAAAGGGCACAATGGACTTTCATTTCAGTAAGTTGCACTCAGTTCACCAAACGGACCGGTATTTGTTGAGTTGTTACTGCATGCCAGGTACTATGCAGGATGAGCGTACCTATGCGTAGGAAGTGACACTGCCACGGAACAACAAGCTCTCGCAGGGCGGGGCTTTCTGTTGTTTGCCACTGCACCCCCAGAACCACTCCTGCTGGGACATACCAGGCACTCAGTCAGCAAGGGATGACTGCTGAAATGGCCGGCTGGAGCGGCTCACGGTCCAGCAGGGTTAAAAACAAAATAATACTACTCATATCAGTGACTGCATTTTTCCATCTGTGAGTAGTTATTGATTAGACAGATCAAGAGGTTTGGTGATCAGTAAAATCTGAAATGAGATGTGATCACAAAGAGAGAGCTAATTCAAATATTTCTATCAGAAAAGAAGTGTTTCCAAATGCTTTGAAGACATGAGATCTCATAACTCGAATCAGTAGAATTTTCTTCCAGGTTCGGTTAGAGCAGTGGTTCTCAACCTTCTGGCCCTTTAAATACAATTCCTCATGTTGTGACCCAACCATAAAATTATTTTTGTTGCTGCTTCATAACTGTAATGTTGCTACTGTTATGAATTGTAATGTAAATATCTGATATGCAGGATGGTCTTAGGCGACCCCTGTCAAAGGGTCATTCGACTGCCAAAGGGGTCGCAACCCACAGGTTGAGAACCGCTGGGTTAGAGGCAGGCATGTTAATAGTAACAGTAATAATGATCGCATGCTATTTACTGAGTGCTCACTGTGGGCAGGCCAAGCATTCATCCTCCCAGCTCCGTGTAAGGCCAGAGGAAGAAACTGACAGATAGGAACAACCAAGATCACAGGCCTCATTGGCAAGGACACTTTCAATCCTGACTCTTGGAGACTTTCTTCCACACCTCCCTCAGCTCCCTTTTAACCAGCACATTACACTTTTCCTCTTATAATCTGCAAGGCATTCTTTCCCTCCCCCCCCCCCCACCCGCCCCAACGGAAGGCTTTTGTTTCAATGGTATCCATATCAAAAGCCACTTACCACTTACAGAACCAACTGTGACCAAGGAGTGCACTTTCTCCTGGTATAGACCCGAAAAGAACCTTTAAGTAACTAGGAAGAAATGGCCCAACTCAAGCATTTAGTTTACATCGCCCCCTGAAACTGAGGTTCTGCCCAAAGTAAGGGGACGGACTACAAGGAGAGATGGCTATAAAGGCAATTTAAAAATCCTGTGGTTTGATGGCTAAAGGAAAAAATAGTTCCTTCAGGTTAACATGCACTGTTAACCTTGTGGGGACTGCCAGTGTTTGGGACAGGCATGTCTTACCGATGAAGTATGCTTTCATTTCAGATTTTTCCAACCCCCTGAAGAGTGCCGTAATCCCCTGTGGAAAACAGATAAATTGAGGTATTGCAACAACACAGATGAAACCCAGACCCCAGGGCCCAATCGGCAGTGACATCACACCACATTCCAAAGCTGGCCTTCCCTGGGAGGAGCACAGGCAGAAACCAGTCTGCGTTCCTTCCATCATTGTCAGGGTGAGAGAAAAGTGGGTTTTACAGAACAGCAATTTCTATGGGGAGATAACGACCTCCCCTCACACAGGCCTCATCTGCTTTCGTAACCAGGAAAGCAATAGGCCCCTTGTAAGTGTAACTGAAAGGTTCTCGTTTAATCAAATCAAGCTTGATCCTACATAAAGAGGAAAAAAAGTATCCAATCATTTTACAGTCTGATTTTAAAAAAAGACTTTGTAATTCTCAACTGTTAAATGCATTTAAAATAAAACTAAATCACAAAAATGTTCTTAATGGCTACATTCTCCCTCCTCCCCCCCTTTTTGTGGCTATATTTATAATTTAAAACAGGTATTATTGCCTCTGTCACTACCACTACCAACAAAGCAGCCGTCAGTACTGAGCACTCACAATGTGCCAGCCACCGTCCTAACAATGCTATGATGTAGGTGCTACCAGGATACCCACTTTTCAGATGAGAAAATTAAGATACAGAAGTGATACCTAACTTGCAGGGCCATCCAATGAATATGTATCAGAAGTAGGATTCCGACCCAGGCAATCTATAGAACCTTGGTCCTAAACCCCTGAGATGGGGCACTAATAACTTGTATTTGGCCTGGTAGGGCAGAGCCAGGTGCTATTAACAAAATAAGGGTTCATGGTTAACACCCAAGGGCTCTGGGTCCCAGAGAGCCAGAGGTGACAGGGACCTGAAATGCAGCCCCTGTTTCATAGCACCACACTGGAACGAATCACCTGTATCAGGTTAGAGCAGCAGTTCTCAACCTGTGGGTCGCGACCCCTTTGGCGGTCGAATGACCCTTTCACAGGGGTCGCCTAAGACCATCCTGCATATCAGATATTTACATTACAATTCATAACAGTAGCAACATTACAGTTATGAAGTAGCAACAAAAATAATTTTATGGTTGGGTCACAACATGAGGAACTGTATTTAAAGGGCCAGAAGGTTGAGAACCAGAGGGTTAGAGAGCCTGCTAAACCCAATCAAACCCAAGAGGACTTTTTGCATAAATGAGAACAAAAACAATTTGTTGAAATTTTATAAGGTCACTAAAATTTAATGTCTCCCAAAGGGCTTCAGTATTAAGTGGCCAAGGTATCCCATCACAAAATAAAAATAAAGTCCTGTATTTTGTGGAAACTGAAAAATTTCTGCCTATCATCCAATCTCTGCATGTATTTAAAGAGTGCCATTAATATTCCCAAACTGCCCCATGATGTCTCTTCTTCCAGCCAAACAAATGACCCTGAGTCCCCAAGCACCTGGGACTCCTAGTCACAGATTCTATCATTTAGCAGATGCCTTCCAAGTGGCTACTACACGCCACAGCCTGCGCTGGATACATTTCTGGACCTCTTAGGACACATAAATGTGTGGATCTCGGCTTCCTGTTTACAAAAAAGTGACACAGTGATAAGTGGACCATTTGCAAGTTGATCAAAACTGCTGCCTATTCTGTTCTTTTTTTTTTTAATGACAGTAGTTATTGAGCTTTTTTATTCCTCTTTAAAAAATTTTTAAATTACAGTTGATGTAATTTAATTAGTAAAACTAATATAACAGTTTCAGGTTGTTCGGCCCTTTCATTCCACCAACAGCGAGGTGAAGGAAGAACATGGCAGTGAGGGTAGGGCAGAGGCCACAGCGGCCCGCACCTAGGCCCCAGGTAATACAAGAGAAAGAAGCGAGGGCTAGATGCTGGGCTGGCTGGAGAGCATGGCCCCTTCTAGGGGGCAGCCGCCACTCAGCTCCAATCAATTCTTCACATTTTTCTTGAAAAACAACTCATCTCTTTATGGGAAGTCTCTCCATTGTTCTGCTTTGGCTTACAATGGAAAGTTTTCACAAACACTGTGTAGGCAAACAAAACAGGGCCACAGAACAGCTATGGCTTGATGGGATGAGTCTGCAATCCAGTGTGCCTCTGAGGAGTTGAAGGAAAGAGGCAGCCTGGCCTAGGAGAATGCTGTCATGGGCAGCTCCTTTGGGTCCCTTCCATGTCTCTGTGAACTGCTGGCAGAACTGACTGAGTGCTATGCTGTGAGCTGGTCACAATCAGAATAGTGTCCTTAAAAAATAAGGTAGAGAGAGACACGGCAAGGCCTGTAATCTTGACTCCTTTCGTGGAAGAAAGTGACATTCCAGCCAGCCCTGCCTGCACACTGTTTCATATTACATAAACACAGCTAATTGGTTATGACTGCTACAGTGATTAGAGATGCATTAGCAATTTGACTTTTTTAAAAGGAGGCATTAATCAAGACCACTAATATAAGCAGCTACCAAGATTGCTCTCATTTTTCTTGTCTTCTTTTCCAAAGTGTATTGTGGCTTTTAGTATTTCAGCTGCTATCATCACATCATATTCCTTGCCTAATGGGATAGTCTAAGGAATAACTTCCCAAGACTCAGTTACTCTGGTGCCAAATAAAAAAATCTAAAGGGACGAATTTCAGAGGGAATTGGGGTGGGGGGAAAGTGATTAACAGGGGAAGTTATATGCTTATATGCATAGCCCAAGGACACAGGCAATAGAGTGGTGAAGGCCTGAGAGGAGCAGGAGCGAGGTGGAGGAGGTCAATGGGAAAAACAAATAAACAAACAAATAAACAAAGGGGACCTCTGTAATACTTTCAACAATAAAGATAAATTTTTTAAAAATCTAAAGGGAAAAAAATCCTGGATTCTGATTTCTGAAGCATGACATGCTGACAAGCTCCAGCTCACTCACCGTGAAAGGGAAGAAAGAGTCCCCTAAGAACCCTATCCTGGCAAGAACTTCAGCCGCTAAACGGAACAGCTGTGTCACAATAAACATTGAGAAACAGAATAAGTAGGTGGGAGGAGTAGCTGGAGCTGCTCAGTCCAGAATTAATACCCAACCATGCACAGATGAAGAATTCTGGCTTTGGCCTCAGATGGGCCTCAGTTTGAATTCTAGCTCCTTTGCTTTTTAGGTGTGTGATGGGCAGCGACAGACATAGCCAGCAAGCCAATTGAGTGCCTGTAAGAAGTGATGCTAGTTGATACCTAAGACTCTGCCAACTGACCCACTCCAGTGGACAACTCCCACTGCATTCCATGACCCGGGATCTTGGTGAAGTGTTCCAGAAGAGAGGGTGAGGTCTGGGTACCTCAAGTGGGGTGAGGTCTCCAGGGAAAGCCCCTCCCAGGCCTGATCAAGGGGGCCCCAGATAGAACATAGTATTCCAGTTCCATATGGATCCCCAGACCTGACTGCTCAACTTTCTGATCTGGTAGGTCTGGGTAGAACCTGCAAAGCTATATGCTAAACAACTCTCATGTGCTTCTGATACAGCTGGCTTGCAGAACAGTTCTTGGACACCACTCTAGGAAAGAGCCCAGATGGATCTTCACAGACACATCTGTGGTAACCCTAACCCTAAAAATCCCCCTCCTGCCTTTTGATGGGTCAAGCTGAACCACTCAGAACTTAAGTACATGGGCTACATTATCTTAATTCGTTGAAAATTTATTTTCATGAGTCATGCTCAACCATATTAAATATCATACCCAGTCATATGAATAATTTTTTAAGGATTTAGTAATAAAAATGTTTTTATACTGCCTGTTACTTTTTGATATTTTATAAAGTTGTAAAATGTGTAAATAATTCTCCTTTATTTACTTTTGCTTCTTAGAAGCAGAGAAGTGAACATCTAAACTGACCTTTATGATCTGTATTTTTTTATGTTTACACCTTCTTCATTTCCTACTTATATTTTATTTGTATAGTAATGGCTTAAAAATCTCTGTGAAATAAATAAAAGATATACTAAATTAAGTTAAATGCCTCACATTGCAGTTCAATGTGTTACATTACTGAAATGTTAACCAAAACCTTTGGTAACTGGATTACATAGAGTGGATGGGAAGTACAGTGAAATCCTATGTTTAATATGGCTCTGAGTAAATTTTAAAAATGCAGTTAAGAAATTAAAAATAAATAAATAAATGAAATAAGAATCCCCATCCTGGGAGCTGGAGACCAAAGGCTCCATATGCCCCGTGATGAGCTTAGTAGAACAGAACATTGCCTGGAAGGCTGCGTCCTATTAGAGGGCCCAACATGTCACTGTGTCTTTTAGGCTATGAGCCCAGTGAGCTAGATCATCTCACAAGATGGCTTTGATGCTGTGTCCAGATATTTTTGGTAAAAATAAATATTAAATCTATTAGTGCCCGGTGGTTTGCTGGGAGCATGGCGCTAGTATTTGAGAAAGAGAGAGAACAAGTCTATCAGGGCTCTTCTTGCCATGTAGGCAAATGCACTGGCGTCTGACAACCCAACCTCCCATGGCTGGACTCACGAAAGCTGAGGGTCAGGTGATAACCCAACCTGTAAGATTTTCTTCAGAGAAAAGAAGTATAAGAAAGTTAAGTTCATCTCACCTATGTGTAGCTTAATGTCCTTTTCTTATGAAGTTAACAGAATATTTCAATTCCAGATATGTATGTGTGAAAGAACAATGAGAGTGTCAAATTTAATTTATTTTCTAAGTGGCACAGGGGAAGAACACCTAGATTTACTGCCTAGGTGATGACGTCTTGTTTGTAGCATCTGGCTTATCAGGAGTAGAAGAAATAGTTTTCTGCAATACAGCAAACAGTTTTACAAAGTAAGAAGATTTTACAGAAAATAGTAATCATGATCAAATTCTTCTCTTACCATTTAAACATCTCAGAACTAGTTCCAGACCCCCAAAACTGTCCAACTCTCAACCTAGCCTCCATTCAACCTAGTCTAAGAATAAAGTGAAGAACATCATGAAAATGTCAAAACCCAGTATTTATCCCTACCTTCATTCAGCACCATAATTCTAAATTGAAAGCCAGGAATATAAAGGTGAATAATATATGGTTGCCGCCCACAGGAGCTTGATGTAATAGAAGATGTAACAAACAACAGTAGTAGCTATACACAGCTAAGTGCTACATGGGGCAATCCCCCGAGATGGGTACTATTATGTCCCCATTTAAAGATGGAGTAGTGGAGGTGAAGAGAGGTTAAGTGACTTGTCCAAGATCACCAACTAGGGAGAACATACATGTACAAATATCAAGCAACTGATACAACACAAATACTATGTAGGTGCCCTAGGATTTTCACAGATCAATACTGAGGCACAGGGTTCACTTCAGGCTGGGATGATTAGAGAGGGAATAAGAAAGGCAGTGACATTTTGAGCTGCATCTTAATGAAGGTGAGAGTTTTACAGATAAGAATGGGGGTGTGGGCAGGGATGTATATTAGGGGTAGAAAATAGTAATATTGGAAAATACTTTTTTGTAGGGATGAAAATAAAATTATTTAAACCCTGGGGAGAAAAACAGAAGGGTTATTAAACGTATTATTTGCCTGGATTTAAAGCCTTTTTCATTCTCCTTTTCCTTCACTAGCATTATGCAATTTTCTCATTCATTTTAGGCCACAAAAAGTTCCTCTGGTAAAGCTGCAACGTATTTGCCATGTTGCAGAGTGTCATATTAACACTGAAGCAGAGTTGGAACTTTCTGATTCCCTCATTCACTCAATAAATACTTATCAAGAGCCTTCCACATGCCCCCAAGCATGAGCAGGGCTTGAGATACAATGGTGAGCAAAACTCAGGGAGTTTATGGTCTGGGAGGGAAGGCAGGCACTAATCAAATTATCACACAAATACACAATAAACTGTTCACTTTCCGCACCTGATGGGCTTGCGGGGAGCTGAGCTAGTATGGAGAGTCAGAGGGGGCCAACCCCAGGAAGTGTGGTCTGAACTGAGCTCCAAAGGGGATTATTGGGGGGGGGGGCGGTAGGGAGTTGGAGAGAACTACTTGTGCAAGGACCTCAAGTGTGGCGGGAGTGCAAGGTGCTTAAGGAACTGGAAGGCCTGTGGCTGGAACAAAGGACACGAGAGAATAAAAAGGCCTCCGGAGTGAGAAGGTGAACATAGAAAAATGACGCTGTTCACGCCTGTGCAGTCTAGTGCAAAGGGTGCGTCATTTTGTCCAGACACAGGACGCGTGGGTGTAGCACACTATTTGGCAACAACTTCTAGTTCCTCCCACCCTGGAGAGGAATGACCCAGATTTTTTTCAGCCTGATCATGTCCATTTTTGCTATTCTATTATTTTAAGCAAAACACTGTTTTTCACTGCAAAACAAGAGCCATGTCCTTTAATAAAAAAGGCCAGTAAATCTATGTATGTTCCCAGAATTTTCCCCTGATTTTTCATATATTGAATCTGAATTTAAAATACATGTAGGCATAAATTGGCTCAAGAAAGAACTATAAAGATAATAACAATAAGGAAGTAATTAGATATTGGATATTTTGATTTTGATTTGTTCCACCCTACCAAAAAGCTCCAACAAATACACCCTGGTGGTTTTTGTTCTGTTCTAAGCTCTGTGCAGAGCTGCCCGGACATATAACAGCTTCAACACTTCCATTCTAATATCTGGAAGGGCTGCTGCTCTGAAATGCTATAATCACTCTAAAGTCAAAAGTCATTAATATCCCTCTCTAAAATAAAAGGCTGGACTCATCTCTGATGATGTCATTTTTGTCTGGGCTTCTGCAGTTCTCAGGGAAAACAACTTGAAATAATCAAGAATATGGTGTGCAACTCCCAAGGTGACTGGTTTTCTCACAGAAGTGTGAGATTAGGAGGGAGGAAGGAGGAAGAGGGAACGGGGATAGCAAGCAATAGATTAAAGTTTACAAATAATATTAAAGATACAATTACAGAATAAATTGATGCTGTGTGATTTGTTTCTGGAACAACATTTAAAGTGTTCTGACTTTGTTTAATAGATGAAAACATGTACTTCACTTCTTGTACATCAAAGAGGTGACCAAAACACTGTGAACTACGACTAGCGTTATTGTTTACTTGGCACATCGTGCCTGTACTTTGACAGAAAGGGTGTGTATTCCCAGTTAAAAAGTATCCAATCATATTTTAACCAGGAAAGAAAAACCTTTCTTGGCCAAAGATTGAATTCTTTGCAAGGTGGTGATTTGTACCAAATAGAAACTCTGAATCTGACATCACTGCATTAAAAAAAAAAAAAAAGATCGGATTTCATTATTTTTTCTTAACCACCACAACAAAAATAAGGAAATAAAGAGTCCAATTATTTCAGAGTGTAGTTTGGACAAAACCACAGCTTCAAAAATTAAAACCCTATCCATTTTGCACGTTGGAAAATGTAAACGGTTCATGAACACTGCACCATCTCAGTTTCTATTCCAGATGGTTCTCTGTCGGGTTGGCAACAACTCAAGAGCCTGACGAAAAGGTGCAGGCATATGTCTTGTATTTAAAATGAAAAAAGAAACAAAAAAAGAAGGGGCTTCATTTTATAAACAGTTTGGTGAAAATTACAATTCCGTTTGGGACCAATTCAGTCCAGGTGCTAAGAACAGAATAAACAGGCAATGCACGAAGGCAGAAATGTCAGGCTTCTGTGGGAATTACATCCTTGGTTACCTTTAGAACTACATTTTAAAATACACGGAGATATCACTGTTGTTGTACACATATGTTCTCCTTCTGGCTTTTCAAATGTTATTCTTTTATTCTCACATAATAAAATAATATAAGTCAAAGCCTAGGGCCCTTTGTGTCTCTTTTTAATTCTCTTCTGCTGCAATTTTAGTACCTGAACTGCTTATCCCTAAATGATTTTCCTCCTACCTAAGGTCCTAATGGTCCTCCTTTTAGGCTTAGTGGATCCTGCTTTATATTCTGATTTTACTTTTGAGGATAATGTCTCCTAGAACCTGGAACACAGATTCAGCACTAACATGCTCGGCAACTTCCTTTCCAATATTAGCTTTAAAACCTTGATGATGACAATAAACCTGTGCCTCTTTATTCCAGCACTATGACGTTACTAGAGAAACTGTGGACACATTTAAAACACAATATCCCGCCTGAAACCTTCACTTGGGAAGCATATATGGGATCTGAGTTTCTACTTATCAGTAGATCATCAAATATACATCAAAATACTGACAGTGGTTTTCCCTGAGTGGTAGGCTCGTGGGTAAATTTTATTTTTTTTTCTGTGTTTGTTAAAGAGCAAAAGGTCTTTCAAGTATTCTACAATAAGCAAGTAAGATTTCTATAATCGGGGAAATCTGACTAAAAATATTTTAAGGAACATACAAACATGAAGGGAGCTTTAAAATCCATCCAAATGACAGTCCCTGCCCTTCTAAAGCTTATAGTCAAAGGATTGTGTATAATTACGCAACTCTGCATGACAGGCACAGTTACTGCGACTTGAGTGTTGAGGGACATCCACATGGTGAGAGCAGCTTTAGTTCTAAGAATTACTTCAATGGACAGTTGCTCCGAAGCTGTTTTCTAACATTCGCGAAAATTCCAGACAGTTATTTTAGGACTACACATACCTGCTCTTGAAGCAGTTACTCAGGTGTCAATGACACCCTCATCCATTTACAGTTATAATATTAAACTCAAGAAAGGAAAGATGTATTTTTTTAATGTAAAGATATAAAACTGGTTGATTAGTGAATGTCCTCATGGTGGACATATCTCACTTTTGTATGCTAGTATCCCTTCCATTGTGGAATCACTCCTACCCCTATTCTAAGTGGCAAGGATAGGCTGTGAGTCACAACTCACTGTCCATTGCTTCAGATCCCTGCCCCACCCCTTCCTGTTTGCTGCCACACAACAGTGAGGGGGCTCATTATTCATCCTTTAAAAAAATTAATTAGCCCTGACTGGTTTGGCTCAGTGGATAGAGCGTCGGCCTGCGGACTCAAGGGTCCCAGGTTCGATTCCGGTCAAGGGCATGTACCTTGGTTGCGGGCACATCCCCAGTAGGAGGTGTGCAGGAGGCAACTGGTCGATGTTTCTCTCTCATCGATGTTTCTAACTCTCTATCCCTCCTCTTCCTCTCTGTAAAAAAATCAATGAAATATATTTTTTTAAAAAATTAGTTTATTTATTTTAAATTTTATTGAAGTTATTGGGGTGACATTGGTTAATAAATTTATATATGTTCCTAGTGTTATAATACATCATCTGTATATTTGCATAAAGGGGATCAAATATATGATGATGAAAAGAGACTTGACCTTGGGTGGTGAACACTCACAACTCTTCTTGGTCAAAGGGACCTTATTTCTCCTGGCAACAGTGACTGAAAGTCAGCTTCATTTCCTAGGATTGGTCTACAACCCCTAGAAGAAAAAAGATTATTTTTTCCCCTGGGTTGCTAATCTGGAATGACATAAACCAGGAATGGCAGGAAAGATGAGAGGTCACACAGAGGCAGTTGTGATAGGAAAGAATGAGGTCATACTTAGAAGGCAGAAAATCTGGGATCCAGAGTCCTGATCATATTGTTGGAGCCCCTGCCCCAACTCTCCTAAATACAGCTATGTCTCTGGACTTCCCATATGAGCAAATGTGAAAGGCAAATTCCAACATGGAAAACATGAGCAGAATATCTGACTATTAATCACCTTAATAACCCAAGTGCTCTGATTTTAAATTACTAAGAATAAAATAGCCCAAGCAGGCTTGGCTCAGTGGATAGAGCGTCAGCCTGCGGACTGAAGGGTCCCAGGTTCGATTCTGGCCAAGGGCACAAGCCTGGGTTATGGCTTGATCCCCAGTGGGGGGTGTGCAGGAGGCAGCCGATCAATGATTCTCTCTCATCATTGATTTTTCTATTTCTCTCTCCTTCTCTCTTCCTCTCTGAAATCAATAAAGAAATATAAAAAAAGAATAAAATAAATAATTCGGTAGAAAAAAAGAAGAAGACCATAAGCAGCAAATATCTGTTTTTCATAGGTACTCAATAAAATGAAATTTATATATGGCCTCTACACTGTTCTTTACATTTCCAAATTTTCTACAATGAGAAGATATGACTGTAATAGTGGAGGAAAAACATTAAAGTATAGGTAATAACATGTAAAACGAAATTTAAGAATGTTAGGCTGGCATCCATCAGTAGGCAGGATGAATGAGTGGGTAGGTGTGGAGTCAGGGATGCTGAGAGAAGTCCATGGGCCAGTGTGTGCCTGAGGATAAAGAAGCATCTTTGGAGAGATGTAAACAGAATCTCCAAGGAAATAGAGATGGGCTACAGGGGGTGAAGTTGAGTCAATGACTCCATTGTTTACCTCCTGGGAGGACAGAGGCATCCTGAAAAAGACAGAGGGGTATTGAAGAAGAGCTGATTTAAAAATAGGGAAGGAAGTATACTGACTCGGGTTAAAATAACAAGCATATCGAACTAGAACCATAGAATGGAAGAGAAAAAAGGGACCTTAACTTAAAGCGACTCCTATTTTATGAGGAGGATCCTGAGATTGAAGGAAGCTAAGTGACTTACATTCGGGTGACAGATCGAGGGGCATATTTAGTAGATATAAGGCCCCCTCCCCACTTTTCAACCAGACCCCATCTCTCCTTTCTGGCCTATCGCTGTGTGGTTAAGAAAACTACCCTGTATTCCAGGGGTCCTCAAACTACGGCTCGCCCGCCACATGCAAATACAAATATTGTATTTGTTCCCGTTTTGTTTTTTTACTTCAAAATAAGATATGTGCAGTGTGCATAGGAATTTGTTCATAGCTTTTATTTTTTAAACTATAGTCTGGCCCTCCAACGGTCTGAGGGACAGTGAACTGGCCCCCTGTTTAAAAAGTTTGAGGACCCCTGCTATGCAATCCATTTCTTCTTTTTCTTGACTGAGACATTTATGTAACATCTAATATGCAGTTAAGAATCAGCAATAATTAATCTCTGTCACCCATACAATTATGGGTGTAGACACAAAATTAAGTGATATAGACAGTATGTCTTATGCATTTTGCACATAAAAATATCAGTGCAAAAAGATCCATTCCAGTGTCTTAGTTAAGAATGACGTTATAATGATGTGCCATGGAAAAATTAAGTACTTGAGAAAGCAATTTGTAGTGACCCCTTAATATGTTAGCAAAATTACTTAACTAGTTTGCCACCGTAATAGGCAGCTCTAAATATCTGTCTTCACAGTTTGTGATATATTTTAAATATGAACTAAATATTTTAAACTTCACTTGATATAGCTTTTTGTAATATGTGCTGTGGTGAACTACTTTAATATGCTGGACAGTAAAACTAAATGTAACAGTTCCAACATTTCTCATGGGAGTGATTTAGGGCAGACATATGTTCTTCATCAGAGTTTCCAGCAGAAATCTTAGAAATCTAGAGGAAAAAAATAGACCCTATTTATACCAAACAGTGTTGCAAACCATAATGGAAAACAACAGTATGGTTTTTGTTTTGTTTTGCTTTGGGAGCCCTGAAACAAGAAATCTGAAATGTGAAGTGAAGGTGTATTCCTAATAAAAAGTCTAGTTCTGAATGCCACAATAACTGAAAGCCCACAAATTAGAACAAGAGATGATACAGTCTTCCCTTCAGCGGAGTGTGTGGATTCTACAGTCATGCTTTTGTACACTGTCACTTACTCTAATGAGCTAAAGCTTTCGTTCAAGTGTGGGTAACATGAAGAGTGGTGATGCACTTTAGGATCACTCTTCCACTTACCACACCACCAGCCTTGTCATTGCCAAGCCAATAGGAATGCTCACGATCTAAAGAACAACTTCTCGAGGGAAAGATTTGTGAAATCTTGAAAACCGTTTTTCAATCGGAATAGTGCCCTTAGGAGCAAAAATCTGCAGAAGTGCATATTCTGAATGTGATGAATTACTGAGGGAAAGCTGTGAGGTGAGCAAAGAATGCAGAGGTTGTAGAGTAAAAGGAAGCATACAAGGAGAAATTCGTATTAGCTCCTCATCTTTTACAATTCTCTGTTTGGAAGTACTTCATATTTTACTAAGAACACTAACTTTCTACAAGGCTAGGAAAAGTACTTGGCCAACTATGAAAAAAGCTTTGTTTGAAAGACACACCTCTACTAACATAATAAACAAAGTGTCTATGTCTTGTGCTAATGGAGATGCAAGGTTGTATAATAAAGTGGCAGCCACGAAGAGCAATCATAATTTTATATGGTCTATGATTACTTGAACTTTTCAAAAGAAGAAAGCTGTCATAAACAAATTATTGCAATAGGTTTTTACCCTTGGCTATAGAATTTGGCTTTGTTTTATATGGATAAGGGTGCATACATGTTTTCCATTGTAAAGCAGAACTTAAAATATCATGAGCTGCCTTGCACAACCTATTGAAAACAAATGCTCAACTCCTTCCTCATCTGAAGTTGATAAAGAGACTCTAGTCTGTTAGACATCTATCTGGGAATGCAAGTGAACTCCAGCTGAGAGCTCACTAGACTACGAGTTCCTTCCCAGTGTCCTTAAGAATGCTAATTTCCAAACGGGACCTGCCTTTCCTCGTTGTTATATGTGGTTAATGTGGACAGGGCACAGGGCCATGGACAAGTGAGCAGGAATAGAGAAGCAAAAGCTTAGGAAACAAAATGGCTCAAAATCAATACTTTAAAAATGCAATATGATGTTAAAAATCATGGTAATTTATAGATTTTTATCTAAATCAGTGTGAAGTTCTGATTATTCCAGTGAGAGTAATAAGAATCCGGCCATTATTTTAAGCCAAAGTTTTGGGCATTACATAGCTAAGGAAGCACAGCTACAGATCTAGCTAGAAAAATACCATCCACAGAATTTGAGAACTTAGGTACCATCCCTTCCTTAAAATTCAACTCTTCACATTTTAGTACAATTCCTGCCAATGCCTACGTCCCAGTGTCTGCTCCTTGTGGTGGGAAGCTCCTCATGGGGATGAGTCGGACTTTTTGGCTGGCTTTATTTTCTTCCTTTTATTAAACTCAAACTGCCTCCTAGAATTTTCTGTCCAGTAAACAGAGTTCTGTGAGAAATCTACTTCCACTTAGATGGTATCTTTACAGAATCTATTTGGAAAGAAAACCTATGCTGTCTCACCGGTAAATTTATGCCAGATTAACATTTAAACAAAAGTGATTTTTTTTTCCCTTTAGTTAAAAGAAGTCAAAAAAGGAGGTCACTAGGTCCCTTCCTATGGTTTCTGATAAAACTGTAGAGTATCATTTCATCTGCCTGGAGATCCTTCAGATTTCTAGTAAGTCCTAGAGTAGAGATTCAAAGACTTTCCTTCGTAATCGATACCTGAGGCAGTATCTCGTATAAAAATTACAACCTGGAGACCCACAAGCTGAATTCTGGCCTTTAGTAACACCTTTTGACTCATACAGTGCTTTAGAAAATGAGCCAATTTCTTAAAATTGGCTAATTTTAAATTTAAAAATTCAGATTTCTGATTTCTCTTTCTTCTCTTCTCTTCTCTTTTCTTTTTTTTCCCTCCGATCCATCTGCTGACTATTGGTGCCCTGGCTGGGAATCAAACCAGCAACCTTTGGTGCATGGTGTGACACCAACCAACTGAGCAACACTGGCCACGGTCTGATTTATTGATAGAGTGGCCACATCAGGTTTATGCTCTCCTGGCAATAATTAAAGAATCCCCAGTTTGACACAGTCCACACCATTCCCTATTGCCTTCTTCTTTAAGACTGAATATCCTTGGCTAATTATTATTGTATTTTCACAGCTGTTTTTCTAAAACCTAACCCATTTTACTTATATTACTTGCTGGTCCTTGTATGCATTTGAATTTGAAACTCCTATTGCAACCCATGGTTTCAAACATTTATAAAGTATGGGGATACCATGTAATTATGCTTTTGGTATCTGTCAATTGAAAGATACAAAGGAAAAATTCTATAACCTCAGCAATATCTTTAAATGAATTTATATATTGTAAATCACAATAGCACCACAAATATTTGCATATTCATATGTGATGAATAATACTTAGTTTATGGATGATGTATAAAGCACACGTGGAGCAGTGAACCTTTTGCTCTAAGTTTTATTTTTCCCAGGGGTCCATGAGTCCGAGCTTGGGACTCACTGGTCCAGTAAAAAGAATTCTACTGGGAACCAGGAGACACAGTCCAGTTCCATGCTTGTATTGAACAGGCTCTTGGGTGGTGATTTGAGGCAAGACAGCCTTGATTTCGCATGTGCAAAGTAAATAGCCTAGATAATTATCGAGAACCTTTTCAACCATAAATCATAATAATATATGCGTGTGAGTCCTTACACATATCATAAACCCAGGCAACTACAGGACCTCCCAAGAATGTACCTAGGTATTACCTAAAAACGAAAGGTTTATTAGAGAGGGAACTGCCGTGGAAAAATGTGAACACAGTGAAAAATGCAACTTCACTATTTCCAAATGTAGATACAATTTTATATTCTCCCCCAAACCATGTTTAAAATACTAGTAGTATATTTGTGAATAAATTATCTCAAAGAGAACTCAGCATTATAGATATATCTCAGTTGAGCTCAGATTTGGGGTACATTTTGTAGACTTGAGTTTATGGGCTCAAAATTATATATTCTTTTCCTAGCAAAACAGATACTGTATATGAAAATTCTTTGAACACTACAGTATTATCTAGGATTGTCAGATGTTATAATGCTATTATTACCTGATATTTCCCCAATCCTTGTCTATATAGGATTCTATTTGACAGACACGATTCAGTAAGCTGAAATTCACTGTTCATAGATGTCATTTAATACGAAGTCATCATAGCATTAAAATTCATACATTTGGATGCTTAGTTATATTTTGTATAATATTATGTTGTTTTGTACTATTTTCTGTGTTATCTCTAAAATGACCAAAAGATATTTGAAAAGAGATTACCTGATGAAAATATTGGTGATGACAACAATAAAATAACAATAATGATAAAAATAATGATGAAAGATAACATATACAGATGACGCATTAGGCACCAGGGTCTGTACCAAGTACTTGGATTATTTTATCCCATGAGTTTGGTATTATTACTATCTCCATTTTATTTATGAGGAAACTGAAAATTGATAACGTTAAATGACCTACTCATAATCGCACAATTATTGAGATCCAGGGTCAGAACCAGACCTCAGGTCCACCTGACTCCAAATCCTGTGCTCAGAGCTTTTACACTCTACTACCACTGCCCCCAAAGGTTTTATGCTTAGAATAACGTTAGGTATACGCATGTGGTTCAATAAACATTCATAGTTGAAACTATCTGTGATATGTCCGGTGATACTAGCACCCAATAGCATATCATTTCAGTAAATGCTTTTAAAGGACATTTCAATATTATATAACAATATTGGGCATCACTCCAGAGGATATTATTTTGCCTCAGAATTTCCTCTGTCACGGGAGCCTATAATGATAACTGCAGCAAATACAAGTTTCTTACCTAATGTCCATTCTCACCCTTTTTCTTCCAACAGAACCCTGATTTTGTTCATGACAAACAGATGCCCAGTTAAAAACACCCATCAGATTCTCCTATAGCCAGAAGTGATCATGAAACCCAGTTCTAGCCAATGATGCAAGTCTTTTGGGTAGGACTTACAGAAAGAGTATTGTTTTCCTAATATAAAAAAGGAGAGTGCACTACTATATGCCTTTTTTTAAAAATTGATTTCAGAGAGAGTAAGGGAGAGGGAGAGAAAGATAGAAACATCAATGATGAGAGAAAATCATCAATTTTCCCCTACTGGAGATCAAGGCCGCAACCCAGGCATGTGCCCCATTGGGGAATCGAACTGTGATCTCCTGGTCCATGGGTTGATGCTCAACCATTGAGCAACACTGGCAAAGCTACTATACGCCTTTTACTTTCATCCTTTCTCACCTCTTGACTGAAGCATGGATACAATATGTCAAGAAAAAGTGCCCATCTTAGGACCATGATGACAAAACCATGCCTTCAAGGAGGAAGGAAGGGAGGGAAAGGAGAGAGGGAGAAAGAATCCAGAAAGAGTCCTGCTGGCTGTCTTTGAACTCCCTGTTGAGAAAAATAAGTCCCTCTTTGTTAAGCTAATTTGGTAAATTTTCCATTCCATATATCCAGGTGCAATCCTAATGCGATAATACAGTAACTGATAATCTCAAGTTAAAAACAGGAAGTAAAAGAAGAGTCTAACAAATATAACTTACAGTTTCTATGGTATTATTATAGCTCTATCTGAGCCACATAATTTTTAGATACCTTAAATCATTAATTCCCTAGCTTTACTCTAAAGGTCACTAAATACATAAAACCCCTATTGACCTTTTCTTTAAAGATAGTATAAAAATTGGGGGAAATAAGTCAATGAATAATATAAAAATTGTTTACCAAAAAGAAATTTTTCCAAAATAGTTTGGGATATTAAAATCCATATGCAAGTTTTGTTTGTCTTTGCTTCTGATTCCAGAGCCTTCTGACCAACCAATCTTAGCACACTGATTTGCCCCTAATAGGTTCCAGGTGTGCCAAGCTGTTGTTTCACTTCAGTTCACAGGTCAACTGGGTAAAGCCTGGAATGGCCAGAACCCCCAGGGCTAGTTGCCTCTGTCCACAAGAGTCCTGCCTATTTACCTCAGTATACTATGCAAACATTCCCACTGCCTGTGTGCATCACAATGCACTACCCTATATGACAACTAGATGCTATCAAAATAATAATATCAAGGGGGGGGATGAGCTATTAACAATACTACATGGATCAAAAATTAGCTCACACACAAAACACTGTTTTATTCTTGACAAAATCCTGAGTGATCAATAGGGCACTCGTTTATTATTATCAAAGATGGATGATTTGTCCGATAATACACACTGCTAGGAAATGGCAGAGGATCCTAACACAAGGATTTCTGCCTCTGAGCCCTATGCTTTCTTGTAGGACGCCATTTCAAGTCTGTACAGATCTTTAAAATTCGCATTTTGAGTTCATTCTCTGCAGAGAGTTCAAATGGTTTTCCTTTGTTTTCTCTTGTGACTGCCATGCAAACACTAATGTATATGGAAACTGATATGATAGCCTCTTTGAAGTTAGCAAGGCTGAGAAAGGACAACATTAAAGGACCTATTTAGGACACACCAATTTTCTTTCTTCAGCTCCCATCACTGACACCCAGAGAGCCAGCCCTTGTTATTTTGTGTGAGTAGAAAAAGAGAGTTTTTGCCTACCACTCTCCCAAAAAGTATCTATTAAAAAGAAAGTAGTAGATTGCCATTGACCATGCTGAAGTTTTGTTTTGATTTGCCAGTTACAATTTCTCATTGTCCTTTCCATAAAGGGAAGAATAGGGAAAAAGAAAAGAAATTGTCAAAATTAAATTACATATTTAACATATAAAAGGAAATATGAATTTTACATACAAAGTATTGTCAAGAGATATTACTGAAACAAAAAAATTAAGTTTGCTTAATCCTGTTTTAGTAAAGCTAGACAACCAATAGATTCCAATGACTAGAAATGATCATTTAATTTCTTTATAGCAATGCAGAAACAAAGAGGATACATGTATAAAAATAGGAAGGTATACAGAAATGTCTATAAGTAGCTATTATAGACAGATTCAAGTGCACCAACAATATCTAAAATATTAACCAAATGTTAATTCACTGTTCAGAAAACAAGAACATAGAGGAATGGTTGAGCATGCATGGCTTAACACAATAAGTGTAAGCAAGTCTAAGTTAGAGAATATTATAAATGCAGGGGTTATGGAAGTGAGGTCGCAGCAGGTTTAGAATTTTGTGTTTTAAGACGTGGGTTCTAGATCCCGAACACCAGGATTCAAATCCTGGCTCTATCACTCAGCAATTGGGTGATGATAACATGCTTAGGTTTTTAAGCACAGAAACAGTGTTGCTCTCTTGATCCTATCAACAGTTAAGAGCAGTAAAATTATAGCATTTTATAAAAAGCAGAATTCTTATATTGACTCATTGCTTATTTTCAATAATACTTTTTAACCAACTCATCATCAACCACAAAATGTGCACAAGGCATAAAATGAATTCTGCCACCCAGTAACAAATAAGCCTAAACTAACTTGGAATAACATAAGCACAACTCTGTGGGCAAGTTCATGGTAAAAAGCCAGGCTAACCTCATTCCACAATAAGCACATTTAAAAGCAATTCGATTCTTCCAGTACATAGTGGGGTATCCCATCCTATTCCACAAGACTGAGTCACGACAGCCTCAACACCACCCTGTTACCTGTTATCATAGGATGCAGATTACACATTCTCCTCAGCAGCTAGCTGCAAACATGAACCCTACTTCTCAGGACACCACTTTACAACCTATTTAACGAGGGGATGTCTAACCGGCAAAGTCAAAGTCTATCTTCAGAAGCCAAGTCCTTTTGGGTGCACAGAGGTTGATTAGTGCATGTGTGTTCCACTGGTAAGTTCATTTGAGTCCAATTTAAGTACCATATCTTATTCATCCAGTTTAAGCTGTACAGGCAAAGTTAATCCAGGGAGAAATGTATACTCAGTATTACGAAATACGGTATCTCTAGAAATTTTAAACATACTAAAATTCCACAAATTTTTAATTCTTCAACTACTACACATACAAATTTTCCTCATGCAAACATGAATGTACACAAGTGTTTTAAAATGTGAAATCACAGTTAAAAGCAAGAAAAGGCAATATCCTGGGCAATCATAAATATAGAAACTAATAAAGAATGAAATGCTAGGTCAATAAACACCTCAAGCAAATATTAAATGAATACTTGTACAGCATGACTTCAATTCCCAAAATAATAAAGGAACTACTAATGCTACAGAAAAGCTATCCAAACAGCCTCAGCTAAAACACACCATTTTTGTTGTCTGTTTCTGAAATTACACATTTCAAGAATAACCTCCAATTAAATTCTCGTAGCATTCAATTTCACCTTTAATCAAATCACTGTTCTTAGCACTGTATAAACCATATTAAAGCTTCAATGCTTGTCTACAGCCAAACACAAGTAATCACGTCTAGTGCTGTACCTAAATGAAATGGGAACAAATTCCACACGTTTTCCTTAAGTAGATTTTAAGTTGGCAAACAGGTTCTACACTAAGCTCATTTCTGTGGAAACTTGATTCGGTTTCCATCTCATCAGGCTTTCATTTTCCATAACCACACAGAGGAAAGGTCAGCGGTGGGCACGAAGGAGAACACACATGCGCGGGAGCAATCTGGATGCACCCCGGGGAGGCGCAACAGGGGACAGGAGGAAAAGCTGGAAGTTACACCAGCTGCCTCAGCGGAGCCTTCCTGAACGGAGAGGTCTACACACACACCCATTAGTGAATGGAAACTTGGTATGTTTTTAAAGCATTTAAGTTTTATGGGTAAGTTTTAATAACATCTGACTTTCAAACAGAACCAGGCTCAGTCCATACTAATTTCTGTAAATTATCTTTACAGAAAATAAAAAATGTTGAATTTGATATAAAATAAAACAAATGAAATGTCTCTCAGTGATATCACAGTTCTTACCAGAAGTGAAAAGTTAGATTTTATGATATTTAATTTTACATTTCTCCCCAATTAACACAGTCTACTTTATTAGAATGTTTGGGTATTAATTAATTAATTCAGATTCAAAATGAAATATGAGAAATCAAAATAGGAAACTATTCTGGACTATGGCAACTATTTAATCCTATAACATTGTGTAATATCTTAGGAAAACTTTTTTAAGTTTGAAATGACAATACCAAAGAGAGTATGTCAACAAAAACCCTTTGAGTAGGATGCACCATATTTTATATTCTCTTTTAAGATGTTATGCCCTATGAGTATTTTGCTAATTTAACAAGGCTCTGGCTCTAAGGAATATGAATTCCGACAAGCCACTGAAAGCCATTTCACTCCCACAACTGGAAAAAAATATATTGCAGTGCGAACCTCTGATTCTAAAGGCTAGCTAGCATCCATCAGACCTTATGAAATTCCAAACCATTCCAAAAAACATGGCTACATCCTCTTTCTGAAATGGCTGTTATAATTTTTATTTTATTATTGATTTTAGAGAGAGGAAGGGACAAAGAGAGAGAGAGAAACATCGATGTGAGAGAGAAACATTGCTCGGTTGACTCCCCTGCAACCTGGGTATATGCCCTGATCGGGAATTGAACCTGCCACCTCTTGGTATACGGGACGACGCTCCAACCGAGCCACACCAGCCAGGGCTGAAATGGCTTTTATTTTTAAACCTGTTTTCTATATCACCGATGTTTATGTCATATCTTTGTTAAGCACTCACCTGTGATTTTTTGCAGCAAAGGCGATAACTCAGACTCCTCACATAAGACTTGAGCCAGTGTTTTCTTCACTTTTTCTTCTGTTTCAGCCAGGTCTTTGTCCTCTGTGAACTCTCCAGTGACAGAATAAATGTATATGAAGAGGACCAACAGCTCTTCTGGGCTGTAGTCATCGTTGGTCCTTTGATTCAAAGGCTTAATCATGGGCAGCAGCTGATTTAACACAACAGGCATTGTCGACTCCCCGATGCTCTGAAATAAAAGGTGGTAATGTGAAAATACGTCGTTTGTACAAAGATGTAATTTATGCACTACATCGCATAGGGTGCAAACAACTCTTAGATGTTCACAGTCTAGATTGCTTCTTATTTGTTTGTCTCATTCTGGAGAGAATACTGCATGAAGTCTGACTTTAGAGTTGTTTTGAAAGTCTAGTGTGTTTTTTTTGTTAATCCTCACCCAAGGTTATTTTTCCATTGATTTTTAGAGAGAGTGGAAGGGCGGGGCAGGGACACAGAAGAGAAACAAGTGTGAGAGAGCAACATCAATTGGTTGCCTCCCACCCACAGGGATCGAGCCTGCAACCGAGGCGGTATGTGCCCTTGACCGGAATAGAACCTGGAACGTTTCCGTCTGCAGGCCAATGCTCTATCCACTGAGCAAAACTGGCTAGGGCGAAAGATCTATTTTATAAATAAGGTAGTCAAGTTGTAGACCCTTTTATATTATCTTACATATTGCTTAAACAGAGTCCACTAGTTTCAAAATTAAAAATACAAGTACTTCAGACACTAGAAATTTAAAGTAAAATTAACATATTTGTAAAGTAAATGATTACAAATAAAAACATGCCAGTATCTATATATCCAAATGAGGGCTGATATTCCTTCAGAAGAATGACCTCAGCTTTTGCAGCATATTCTTTTTAATATCCTCTATATTGGTAAATATCAGCCTGAATAGGTGTTGTTTTTTTAATATAATAATGAGAATCCATTTTCTCCTAATTCTGGTGAATAGAATAAGGGATCAAACTGGGTAATGTCACTTGGGGTTCAAGATATTTTTGGATTAGTATGAAGGTAATTCATCTAATACCTTGAAAACATTCTTGCTATTAGCTCTTCCACCAATTTCTTGAGTGGTGGTTAGAAGAGAATTTTAAAATTCCTCGCATGTGAAAATAGTATTGCAATACTGCAGTAAACTGCGTAACTTCCAAAGCACTATGCACATTTGTAGTACAGATTCTGAGATTTTGGGTGAATAGATAAATCCCATTTTAAATAGTGTGATTTAATTTCATCTATAATATAAAATAACTCTATAAAATAAAACTTAACTATTTGTACTTAAATTAAAACCAGGGGACAAATGATCACAACTTGCAACTTTCACATTATTCATTCAGAAGTATTCATTAAGCATGTACTCTATCTCAGGTACTATTCTAGATCTGCGGATACAGCAGTGAACAAAACAAATCCCCTGCTCTCATAGAGCTTAAGGTCTAGTTGGGGGAAATAGACAATTAAAAAGCTAAAGAAGTAAAATATAAAATATATTAGATGATGTAAAATAGAGAGTAATAAAGCAGGAAAGGAAGCTGGGACTTCAGGGTGTAGGTTTATGTAGGTGAACATGCACTATTTTAAAGAGGAAAATCCATGTGAATATGGAGTATTGGAATAAAGAAAGATATAGGAAAATCTCTCTCCTTCTGAATGAAGTTGGCGGCAAGCAGCAGAATATGACTCTATATTGGGATGACCACCCAAAACAAGCTTTTCTTGTCAAGTCACTTCTATGCCTGGAAAAATTTGGATATACTAGTATCATGTCAAGGTTATGGTTCACAATTATATTATTTGGTACATGAAAACAGCTGTTGCCATTTATTTCCACTAAAAATCTTGGATGTTCACAATGTATCACACAAAATAAAATGGTCTTTGGAATGAATAAAGTACAACTGTAAAGAACAGAACAGAGATTTTACTGTTACATGGTGACAAGACAGGATTCATCAAATATAAACACACCCACTTCTCAAAGGAAACACTGAAAGTTTTGAAGGCATCCTAGAATTGTTCTATAGCTTCAGGATTCTCTTGAGAGGAACCTTCAAGTATTCTTTCTTTGCTTTACAAGTTGCCAAAAGCAATTTAAAAGAAAGGAGGTGTTGTTGGCCTGTTAAAAGAAGGGCTGTGGGGTTTGCAGTATTTTCTTTCTTCCTTTCTTTCTTTTTTTCTTACTTCTTACTCTATCTCCAACTCCTTGGATGACATTAAGCAGATTCCTTCATTGTTGTATATCCCATTTCTAAAAAGCAAGCGTATACATCAAGTATCTTTCCTACAAAAGGCCTATGAATCTCTCCCAGAACAAAAGGATTTTTTAAGAGATAGTTCTAAAATGAAAACAGTAGGACAATCATCATAATCATTTGAAAAGACTCACTCACTAACATCTGTCCATCAGAGCATCACTCCCAAGTTGTAAATCTAACATATGTTTTGCTAGAGAGCAAAATCCCTTAGTAGTGTCACTCCAGCAGACTTCCGTTGGCTAGGTAATACCTGATCACACCAATTCCTAAAATTTCATTCTCATCTGCTCACTGCATTCCAAGAAGTTAATTATGGAGTTGAATACAAAGCCAAAAGTACTGATCAGTGAGAAAGAGGCATGCGATGCATCGGAAGTAAGGAGGCTCCATCTCAAACCCTCTGAATCCAATCCTGACTGTTCCTCTATCTAGTTCCTTAGCCTCTTATAATCTCTTTATTTCTAAATGGACATGATATACTAAGAAGATGGCTAAGCTCTTAAATTATTTTTGTCAAGTTCTCCATTTTCACTTTCTTCCCCCAGTAGAAGACAGCAAATCATGTTCTCACTGTTGGTTATACAGTAAAATAAAAGTGCTCAAAAAAAAAAAAAGCTTTACTATGGAAGCAAATGTAGATACAGAAATACTGCAGACATGTGTGCGACATGGACTGCTATACATAACGCATTTCCTAACTCTGTCCACTAGCAGGTTCTAGAAGCAGTGACACCCCAGTAGCAATGAGCAAACCCAGTGGTCAGATCTAAGTTTCTAATATCCTATATAATAAAAGCCTGATATGCTAAGTGTCCAACCATTCGTTTGACTGGTCGACCGGTGGCTATGACGTGCACTGACCACCAGGGGCAGATGCTCCAACCAGTAGATTAGCTTGCTGCTGGGGTCCAGCTAATTGGAACTGGGCTAGATGGGCCGGACACGCCCTGGAGTCCTCCCCTGGTCCCTCCCCAGCCCCAATCGTGCACTGGTGGGGTCCCTCGGCCTGGCCTGTGCCCTCTCGCAATCCAGGACCCCTTGGGGGATGTCAGAGAGCCGGTTTCGGCCCAGTCCCCGCAGGTCAGGCAGAGGGACCCCACTGGTGCTCGAATCCATGCACCAGGCCTCTAGTTCTCAAATAAAAGGAAACAGGGATCCTTGGAGAAATGGCTAATTCTAGGGATAAGTCAGGGAAAATACAAGAGGAACCTGGGAGATCTTGCAGTGCCTGAAAGTAAAGGAAGTCCTGAAAATAAAAACACAACACAAAAGAATGGTGGCAAGTCAAAAGGACACAGGAGATAACTGGAAGACCTCCCAGCGGCCAAAGCTGAAACAATTTGAGCAAGAAAATTAAGTTGTAATGGATTATAATCCAAAGTATAGAATAAATGTGCATCACGCCATACTGATACAAATGAGTGCATTAATTAATAAATGTAGGAGAAGAGAAAAATCTTCCTTACAGAAAAGTCCCAATAGTTAATGCGAATACCCCCCACCTAGAGACAGAGCGCAATATCCCCACTTCATGAGTGTGGGATGCACATGCCTTGCTTCTCAAAAAATCATGTATAAAAAGGGGAGGGATGAGTAACTTGACCTTAGCCAGAAGATCAAGGTTAATATTTCCAGTGATAAGTCATATTGATATTGTGTCCCTACCATGATGTGATGAGAATGACATTCATTTTTGTATTCTCCCAAACCCAAAACCACATGACAAAACATCAGATAAATCCTGAGAAAAAGTCTACAAAATGCCTGGCTAATACTCTTCAAAACTGTCAAGGTCATGAAAAACAAGGCTGAAAAACTATCATACACCAGATGAGACTAAGAAAACAGAATGACTAAATGTAATTTGGGATCATGGAACAGAGAAAGGACGTTAGAGGAAAACTAGTGAAATCAGAATAAAGTCTGGAGTTTATACTTAATCACAATGGACCAATGTTGGTTTCTTAGTTTTGACAAATGTACCACAGCAATGTAAGATGTTAACAATACACTGAGGGGTATATAGAAAAATCTCTGTATTAGCTTGGCAACTTTTCTATACATCTAAAACTATTCTGAAATAAAACATTTATTGGGAAGGAGAGAGGAAGGGGAGGGAAGGACAGGGGAGATCAGATGAGACAAACACAGGTAAATGTTGATCTCTTTTCTGTTAGACAATTTCAGCTCCATATGAGGAAGAACTCCTACAAGTAGCACCAAGGTAAGAGACTGACGAGGGACGTAATAAACTTTCCACTAATGGCAAAGGGAGGCAGGGTGATCACCTGGCAAGGATGTAACCGAGGGAATCCCATGCCACCGTGGCTTAGAAGGTGAACTAGAGCGTCCTAGTGCTATCCATAAAGGCATGGCTCCAGATTGGACAGATACTCATTTTCTGGTTTTCTCTGCTCTTAGAATGAAATACCAAAAAGGAAAAAAAAATCAGCGATCCCCTAGATTGAAACCTTTTTAAAAGTGAAAGAAAGACTCTGAGGAGGATTAATAATGAGGATATGGAAGTAAGATTGCATGCCTGGTTTGAATCCTGGCTGTACCAGTTATTAGCTGTGTGATCTGGGGCAAGTTATTTAACTTCGCCAAGTCTCAGTTTCCTCTTCTATAAAATGGATATAATACCACAAATACTTGAATATTAATCAATCCCAAACCACAGGCACCTATTTTCATAATTCTGGGACAATTACTTAAACTACTTTAAGGTTAAAATAGAGTAATCCCCACCACAGGACAGACTTTGTCAGGACTCAAACATAAGGGGATACCCTATTTTCTGAGGACTAATTTGGGGCGAAACACTTTCCCCTATATCTGAGAATAGACAATAATAGCTTCTGCTTCATAAGGTTGTTTTAAAGATTGAATAATAGAAGTAAATCACATAGCCTTGCATAAATATTAACTATTACTCCAACTACTATCACCTGGACTGCTTCCTTCCCCAGCAGAAGTGATGGAGATGAATTAAATACCTTCTAAGAATCGGAGTTAGCAGTCTCAAAGGAGGGAGCAGCAGCCTGCAAACACTGGATGTGAAACCACATCTTGAAACTTAGCTGCAAAGTTAGTCAAAGGTGAAAGGCAATATAAACATTATTAAACATTGCCATTAAAAAAGCACACTCAGAGCAAACCACAACCAAAGCAAAAAATAAAAGGACTTCTTTATGAAATACCAGGGATTAAATTTCTTATTCATTTGCTATAAATGGGCCGACTGGTAGGAGGTGGAAGACTGGAGCTGTGCTGAGAGTGACAAAACTATTCTGTAGACTGGGGCCCCTGTTATTTTTGAATGAGTCCCCAGTAACTCCATACAAAAGGCCCTCTGTCAAATGCATATTGTCTTTAGAAAATCCAACTTTTGGGCTGAATTAAAACACCTCTGCAAAGTCAGAGTCCATCTTTGTGCTGCTACCTCTGCAGGCACAAGGAGCAAAAGGCCACATTCTGTGTGGCTGCAGAGCAGGCTGGCTGGCTTCACACCTGCTCCTCCATGCTGCAGACCTGCAGACTCAGTGAAACTCTAAGCCACCCTAAGGTGCTGCAATTCCTCCAAACTCCTGCTCAGTCCTAGGCATGCTGCCAGAGAGGGCCTGAAAGAGTGCCTAAGGCCCTATTACCCCCACAGCATCACTTGCCATCCTTGCATTAAGACTTGCCACTAGGCCTTAAATTCCCATAACAAGCCATTCTGCTTCTTTACATGCCCCAGGCAAAACACAAAACTGCAACTTGGTATGTGTAAGGATAACTCATTGATATACTTACGCATTCTTCATTGTGTACATACGATGTGCCAGGTACTGTGATATACTCTGAGCATACAAAGAACAAAGGAAGATACATGATTCAAGAGCTTACAGGAGAGTGGGAGTAGGAGTAAACAGTAGTGAGGATGCAATAACAAATGCTTTAGTAGAGAGCTATTTGTTCACTTTAGAAACACAGCAAAGGAACACCTAAATCCTGGAAGAGGTGGCACCGCAATTGAGTCAAATAATCAACCTCCAATATGAGGAAGGAACAAAGCTCTGAGCAATGAGCAATGAGATAGAATCCTTCCTTCATTACTTTAACAACTTTTTAATGCAGTTCCTAAAATTGTGTGCTAGGCAGAAAAATGGCCCCCCAAAGAAACCCCAACTCTAGTTCCCAGAATTGTAAATATGTTACCTTATATGGCAAATGGGATTTTGCAGCTGTTTAAGTTACAGATCCTGAGACAGGGAGACCAGTCTGCATTATTGGGTGACCCCCATCTAATCACATGAATCCTTCAAGGAGAGGGCCTTTCCCGTGGTTAGAGGGATATGCAATGATGAAGGGTCAGAAAGAAGCAACACTGCTGGCTTTGGAGGTGGAGGAAGCGGGCCACCAGCCAAGGAATGCTGGGGCCCCTAGAAGTTGGAAAAGACAAGGAAACAGATGCTCCCCTAGAGCCTCCAGGAAGAAATGCAGTGCAGCCAACACCTTGATTTGAGTCCAGCGAGGTCGGTGTCAAACGTCTGACCTACACAACTGTAAGACAGTAAACGTATGTTGTTTGATGCCATTAGGTTTGTGGTGGTTTGCTGTATCAGTAATAGGAAACTAATACAAGTAGTTTGTGTAAGGAAGGGCATGAGAAGCTCCACATCAGGGCGACAGCCCAGAGAAACTGGTACATGGTAGGGTTCCATAAATAATTGTCAAATAACCAAACAAGAAGAGCAAGCATGAAGGTGCCTGGGTGGTACCTTCCTTTTCCATCTGTACCACTAGGGGTCTAGTGAGTGCCGTCAGGGATGTCACAGAAAGGGAAGGCATGGAGACACACCAAATTTAAAATTTGCTACCTATCACTTTCACCTAGAACTAGTTAGTTCAAAATCATGCAATCTTGATCAGGCCCAGCATAATCATGTAGGAGAGTGATTTTCTACAGTGTGGTCCATAGACTCAAAATCCCAGAGACCTTTTCAAGATGTTCACAAGGTCAAAACTGTTTTTACAATACTACTAGACATTCTTTGCCCTTTTCATTGTGTTGACATTTACACTAACAGTGCAAAAATAATGGGGGTAAGATTGCTGGTACCTTAACACAGATCAAGGAGAGTGGCTGCCAACGGTGCTAACAGGCATTGTAGTCTTTATCACTAAGCTATGTATTCACAGTTGGATTTTTTAAAAAGCCAATTTCACTTAAGAATGCTCTTGATTAAGCAGTAAAAATTAATCTTACAAGATGTCAACCCGTAAAGGTCCCTTTAATATTCTGTGTAATAAAATAGGAACGATGCATGAAGCACTCCTGCTATAGACCAAGTGCAATGGTTATCTGGAGGAAAAGCGCTTACGTCATTATTTGAGTTGTGAACTGAACTAATGGTTTCTCTCATGCAATAGCATTGTTAATTGAAAGAATTTCAGATAGAGAAATTATGATTATTAAGACTTGGGCATTTGCCAAACATTTTCTCAAAAATGAACAAAGTGACCTTGTTCCTTCAAGAAAAACAACTGATGTATTTATTGCCAATGATAAAATTCTGCCTTTTAAGCAAAAATTCAAACTTGGAAACTTGTACTTGCCAGATTCTCTATATTTAAAGACTTTCTCATGAGATTAATGGTGACATTAAAAATGTGATTTTTTTTGAATTGCATAATAAAACGTATCAACATTTGGAAGATTTGCATAACTCATTGAGCCAATATTTTCCACATGACCAAAGTATGATGTAAGAAAATCAGTCATAGGTAAAAGATCCATCCAAAATAAAAGATAAATGAGTGAATTTTAATACTAAATAGTACAAAAAACTCATTGATATGGTTTCCAATCCCACATTACAACTTACCTTTAAGATATGACTACTTTTACCTGAAAACATCTGAAAAGGCTATCAAAATATGCCTCCCTTTCCCAATAACGCATCTGCATGAGGCTGTATTTTCTTCATGTAGTTCAACCAAACAACATATGGCAACATATTAAATGAGGAGGCAAATACGAGAATCTACTTGTTTTCTATTCAATGAGACATTAAAGAGATTTAGACAAATATAAACCAATGACATTCTCACTTATTTTTTACTCAATTTTTCCCTTTTTTTTAAAAAAAATTTTTAATCCTCACCTGAGAGAGAGGGAAAGACAAAGAGAAATATCAATGTGAGAGAAATACATCGATTGATTGCATCCTGCACATGCCCCAACCAGGGCCCGGGCCAGGGAGGAGCCTACAACTGAGGTACGTGCTTTTGACCAGAATCGAACCCAGGACCCCTCGGTCCGTAGGCCGATGCTCTATCCGCTGAGCCAAACCGGCTAGGGCTCTTTCCCCCTTTTTATGGCTAAAATGCAGCTGAATTGATAGTAAGCACTATCTTCTTTGAAAGGAAAGCAAAGCAATATAGGTTACTTAAACCAGAGCTTCTCAAAATTTAATGTGCATGTGAATTACTTGGGGCTCTTGTTAATGCAAATGCTGATTCTTTAGGTCTGGGATGAGCCTGAAGATTCTGCACTTCCAACAAGTTCTCATGTGATCCCAATGCTGCTGGCCCGTGGACCACGTTTGGAGTGGCATCTGGACTGAACCATCCAATAACTTCTAGACAGCAATTTGTATGGAAAATAAACTATCCTGTCTGAGTCACTGTATTTGTGGATTTCTTTGATATCTCACCTTAATCTGAATACCAACATAACTCATAAATCTATGTCTCTAGCCAAATTTCTCTCCTTGCTCCCTACCCATACAGTCAGCTGCCATTGGACTTCTCCACCCATATAACTCATCTGCAACTTAACTCAATACATCTAAAACTGAAATCCAGATTTTTTTTTACCCCCAAATCTGCTTCTCAGTCTGCATACCTTATACTGTTGTGTGGTACCGACACTGACCAAGACAGAAACTTGGACTCTGCTTCAGCTCCCCCTTCCCCTGCCACATTGAGTAAGCCACCAAGTCTTCATGATTTTATATAACCATGTCCTCCTCGCTATCCCTTCCTTTACCACCTAAGTTGCAACTACCATTATCTCTAGCCATGATTCATCTCATTCTAAACCAAATATTTGATCTCCTAAAAGTTATTTCATGGTTTCCACTGCCTTCAAGATGAAGCCTTTATATGACATATGCATTTCATGAATAATGGCATAGACAAGAAAGTTGGAAGAATGCATTAAGAAGACTCAATAGGATAAGATGTAAAGGAACACAGAGAGGCTATTCTCAAAGTATGAACATGTTTCCCAAAATGTATCCCTCTAAGGGACACTTGGAATGAGGTGGCATTCTCTATCTGTGGAGGAAATGATTCCCAGGCACTGAGAAAAGGCAAAGTCCTCAGTTGAAATGAAAACAGATTCTACAAACTCTTTCTCCCACTAAAAATGCCATTAGAGAAAAACTGTGGTATTGTCAGTCACACAATGGAATACTATATAGCAATGAGAATGATTTATAAATTCATAAAACAACAATATGGATGAATCTCACAAATATAATATTGAATGGAAAATCCATAAAAAAGGAATGTATTATATGATTCCATTGACATAAAATAAAAATAAAAAAACAACAGGGAAAACTAATCTGTTTTTAGAAGTCCCTGCCCCTGGAAGAAAGGAGTAACTGGGAGGCTCCCAGGGTTGCTGGTAATATTCTGTTTCTTGATCTGGGTGCTGATTACACAGATGTCTTCAGTTAGTAAAAATTCATTGAACTTATTTTTCTATGTTATATTTTACTTCAATAAAAACTTTTTAAAATGCCATTATACCAGGCCACGTTTCCTGTGTCCTGGGAAGAACAGAGCTATCTACTTTGAGTTCTTATTACACATTAGCATGGATCCAAAGCAAGAGCAGGAAGATAGAAGGAGCTTACAGGAGTTATCAGAGAATCTAATTCTGCTACACTTACCTTTGGCTACGGGTAAAGGTTCTGGCCTTGATTTCAGAGAAAGATGGAAAGAACAACTTTCAATGGCTGTTCAGCTTAAAACACACATATGTTTTAGGGGGTGAGGGGATAGAAACTTTTTCTGTAACGTTTTCCCCCATCTCTCTGGGAAATGATGCTACACTGTGCTTCAAACAAAACTGCCAAGCTTAAGAGGCTGTTTTCTGTAAACAGGCCAGCTGGGCCATAAGTTGCATGACACGAGGGACAAGCTACTTCTTCAGAGGGCAGAACAGAGCACCACAGAGAGTTGAGAACTGTGTGCATCCAACAAAATCTCCAGCCATTTGTCTTTATCTGGCCACTTTAACGATTTAAGAGCTCTCTTTGCCGTGTTATCATCAATCAATTACAATGATTGAGCAGCCGCTAAAATCTGGAGTATTTAAAATGCAACTATCCATGACCTAAATTTCCTGCTTGTTCTGTTGGCCCCAAGTTAGGACAGTTTGTCAAGGGAGCCAATAAAAATAATAAAAACAGGTCAACACTGGGCTTCTTTCTGAAGTCCATGTAAAAATATTCACGCTCCTCCTATCAGTGCCAACTCAATGTGTCCACTCTTGGCTTAAACTCTTTGTAAATTCTGCTTCTCCCAACAAAATATTCCATAGCATATACACGTTATCTAACCCTCCCCCCACTTCCTTCTTTCCTTCCTTGCTTGCTTTCTTTTTAAGCTGGCTAAGCAACAGTTTCCCAACTCTTAGCAGGCAACTAAAATGATGCCATTTTGCTGACTCTAGCAAAGGAGTTACATTTTGGCAAATTAGAGAATATATGAGAAAATGAAAATATAAATCTTAGCTACCTTAATGGAGAATGTGATACTGCTCTTCCAAGCCCGTAATGGACTTTGAATTCTAGGATCCACAGAGCAAAGACTACTGAATGGGGAGGAGGAAGAAAAAGGCGGTGGAGGCACCAGTAAAAAAGCTTAAAGGTTGTCTGTGAAAACAAGAACAGTTGCCCTGGCTGGGTTTCTCAGTGGTTAGACCGTCTGACCTGCGGAGTGAAGGGTCGCAGTTCAATTCCGGTTAAGGGCACAAATGTCAGTTGTGAGCTCGATCTCCAGCCTTGATCAGGGGCACCTGTGAGAGACAACCAATCAGTGTGTCTCTCACATGGATGTTTCTCTCCCTTTCACCCCCTCCCTTCCACTTTCTCTAACAACTAATAGGAGAAAAAAACATTCTTGGGTGAGGATTAACAACAAAAAAACTAGAACAGTTATCTTAAGTACTATTTCAAAATATTTCGTACCACTTGACAGGAAGGAAGGAAGGTAGGCGCTGCACTGTCCAAGGCCCCAAGCCCCCTCATGAGCAGTACCAGGAACAATGCACCTTCCCCACATCCCTGCCTGCCGCGGACACCTTCAGCTCGGCGAGCTGCGACAAGGCCCCAGAGCCCACTCTCCTAGAGGCACCCTGGCCAGAATCGCAGAATAAGACTGGGCCTTCTTATTCAGAAGCCGTTCAGGAGCATTCTCTGCTCCAGAGGGAACCTTTGGACAAATTCAATAAAAGACCTAAGTGCCAGAATGGGGTCCTAAAGGTACAACAGTGAAGGCAGCATAGTTGTTCTTAGGCATTTCCAGATGCTCATTGTCAGCTACTCGATACCCTATAATCTGGTTAGTGAACCAAGACACTTGATTTGGGATTTTATTTAAAAGCCACGTAAAAATAACTGGTAACCTAGGATAAAGACATTGCCAAATGCTAAGATTTTACATCGATTATACTGTCCACCAAAATCAAGAGGGGAGGGTTAGTTCTCTCCCCATCTGGGACAAATTTCTATAACTTGCAATGTTGCTTCCTGTTATTCAAAATTTGCAATATTAATGTTTTCTTTTAACAACACAGATTTTGGCAGGGCATACTTAAAGGTGAACTGCAGTGTCCTGGAATAATTCTAGGCTAGTTACTATAAGGCCTCTTGCTATGATAATGCATATACAATACAAGAATATGATAATGAACTTGCTTTTCAATTCATTGCTGGTTTATAAGAAAGTTAAAAAAATCTGTATTGGCAAAGGAAAAACAAAAAACCATAAACCAGTCATTGAGCTAAAACCAGATGCTAGAAAACAAGCCAAAATAAAGCTAGTGTTGCCTTGGGAAACATTGGCTTCTGCACAGAGTCCAGAAATTTGGCCCTGGGCCCCTTTCAAGGTGGGAGAGTTGAACCTTCAATTCCTATGTTAATTCGGGACACTGGAGAGATTAAAGCAGTTGCAGATTGATAGTATCCCTAGTGACCAAATCTCCCCTGAAGGAATGAGCCCCTCAGTTAGGCTTGCAGAATTACCAAAGATTATTCTACTGGATATGAGCTCACAACCAACAACTTTAAAACACACAACAAAGCAAACATGGATGACTCAGTAGACACATCATACAGCAGCTACAATCCCAGTGACTTCAAGAGTGGAATTATCAATCGAAGAATATAAACTGCTTTTATATGAAACTAGAGGCCCGGTGCACGAGATTCATGCACTGGTGGGGGGCGTGGCCTGTGGGGATTGGCCCGCTGTGGGAGCACTGCTCATCCAGGTCAGCCGAGCAGCTGTGGACCTACCCTCTGAGCGGCTGCTCCCTGGTCTGGCACATTCTGTGGAGCCAGAGCACTTGCCTCTCCAGGGGAACCAGTCAGGACTGGGCCCAGGGACAATAGCACTGAGAGGTGGTGAAGTAGGCCTCAGTCCAGTGGCAGCCATGAACCCACCTCCCAGCTTCTGGGATCAGATCTGTGAGCCCAATGGTGGTGTTGTCTGGAGGAGGCAGCAGGGAGCCAAGAGGAGGAGTTTGGGGCGAGGAGGCAACAATCGCAACCTGGGTTCCTACCCGTCAGCCTTGGGTTCACAGCGGGAGCAGCCGCTCATCCTGGTCAGCCAAGTGGCATTTCCACTGTGATAGCACACTGACCACCATGGGGAAGCTTCTGCAATGAACATCTGCCCCCTGGTGGTCAGTGCATGTCATAGCGACTGGTCGATTGGTCATTCTGCCGTTCAGTCGCTGGACTTTTATTATATAGGATGTTCAAAGAAATAAAATGAGCCCTAGCTGGTTTGGCTCACTGGACAGAGCGTTGGCTCGCAGAGTAAAGGGTCTTGGGTTCAATTCTGTTCAAAGGCACATACCTTGGTTGCAAGTTCCTGACTCTGGTCTGGGTGCAGGTGGCAACCAACTGATGTATTTCTCTCACATTGATGTTTCTCTCTGTCTCTCCCTCTCCCTTCCACTCTCTCTAAAAATCAATGGAAAAATTTCCTCGGGTAAGGATTAACAAAAGAAAAAAACATGAAAATGAAGAAATTAAGATAGGGATAATAAACTATCATACTATCAAAAATAACCTGAAGTGCCCTGGCCGGTGTGGCTCAGTTGGTTGGATGACATCCCGTGCACCAAAGGGTTGCTGGTTCGATTCATGGTCAGGACACATGCCCGGGTTGTGGGCAGTCTATCAATATTGCACTCTTGTGTAGATATTTCTCTCTCTCCCTCTCCCTTCCTCTCTCTCTCTCAAAATCAATAAAAATATTTTTTAAATAACCTGAAGTATTTTTTTAAAAAAACAGAATTTTTAAAAATGGAAAGCATAATATTTGAAATTAAAAAATCAAATACTGACTTCACATACTGAAGAGAAAAATAGGGAAATAGAAGATAAATCTGAAGATATCAAAACTATGGCAAAGAAAGAAAAGATGAACAATATGAAAAGAATATTGAATCAGAAGGTACAAAACATGTTTGACTGGAGTCCCAGAATGAAAGGGGGGCACATAGCCGAAACCGGTTTGGCTCAGTGGATAGAGCGTCGGCCTGCAGACTGAAGGGTCCCAGGTTCGATTCCGGTTGGGGGCATGTACCTGGGTTGCCTGGTACCCGGTGGGGGATGTGCAGGAGGCGGCTGGTCGATGTTTCTCTCTCATCGATGTTTCTGACTCTCTGTCTCTCTCCCTTCCTCTCTGTAAAAAATCAATAAAATATATTTAAAAAAAAAAAAGAAAGGGGGGCACATAATACTAAAAAAAATCATATACGAGAATTTTTGAGAACTAAATAAAAACATAAATATATAGACTAGGAAATACAATATATACCAAGATGGGCAAATGTAAAGAAATCCAGAATTAGACATTTTGACATTATAATAAAATTGTAACACACACACACACACACACACCTGAAAAGCAGCCAAATGGATTACAGCAAAAGAAACTGACATTACCATGACTGCATGTGTCTCAATATCAACAAGAGAAGCTGGACATAGTAGAATCAATATAATTGGCAAAGTCCTGAGTAATAATCATCTTTGCACACTTAGCTCCTATTATAGTGTCAAGGATATCCTAAAGTGTTCAGAAAGTGCTGGTTGAATATATCAACTCTATTCTCTATCTCTACTGTAGTTAAATAATTAAATTAGTCACTAGGAAGAATAAAATGAGAGTCACAATAGTGAAGTCAGAAATTGGCTTATTTCCTCATTTTGTTAAGAGCCTTGGGGTGGGGAAATACAACAATAAATTCACCGAAATGTCAAAAACATCTGCTAATATGAAACAGGGAGTCCCTACACCCCTACATCTCACCCTTGCTCTCAGTCAAGAGAAATGTGTTTTATTCAGTGCACTTGGCATGTATTGTTTTCGTTATAATAAAGATCCATATCATCCATGCAAATATCGCTGCTTATGCCCTGCAGCACAGACGACTGATTTGCATGTTTAAGACAGACCGCTGTACCATATTGACTAGAGAAAGTCTTAATCAGCTCCAATTTCAGTTTACTCTGGGGTTTCATATTCTGCTGACTGCAGATAAAACTTTCTTCCTCAACAATGGCTGCATATATGTAGCCATTCCTATAGAATTCCACAGGAATTTGAATTGAAATTCAGGAATTCAGAAGGTACCTAACAAATAGCTAAAATTTCAAATCATTTTTAGAGTTAATAACTTTTCCATTTAAGTTAAAAGCAAATATTACTGCAGAAATAAATTTTATGTCTTAAAACAAAGCCATGTGATGTGATATATTTTAGCTTGGTTTGAATTTTCTGTGTTTAGAGACTAGGATATTGGATATGCAAATTCACTTGAGACACAATTATAATATTTTCCAAATTATTCAAATATAAACAAAAAACCTACTAAGTTTAAAATGTCAGTTGCACATGGAGTAAAACTAAATAATTGTTTTTAATCTGCAAGTAATTAAATGAGTTTATATAATAACTATGTTCTTATGCAATATTTCCATTTCTTTAGCATTCATTGTAGGCTAAAATTAACTTCTAAGTTAATTAAAATATAACCAAGAATCAGATTTATATTGCTGTTATTTTATTTATCCATGCCTTCTCTCTTTTCTTCCCAGGCATAGAATTAAAGTGAAAAAAATAGCAGTGACTAATTTAGAACACTTTGGTGTCTTCAAATTCACCTCCATGAAATATTTTATCAGTATTTATAAAGCTGTGACTTTATAATCATAGTGAAGGCTCCCCATCCAATTCCTCCTATCTCTCTTCCTTCCACATAATAGCCTACTTTCAATTATTTTTATCTATTCAACTATTTTATCACTTAATATTACAGAGCAGGCACATTAAATTGGGAAAGAGCTCTCAATGTTGAAGGAAATAATGGAATATACCATAATAAAAATGTATCATTGAATACCGAGATCTAAATTAACCCCTTCCCCGGCAGAAACGTGTATACACATTTTCACAAAATGTTCTTTTTTCAGTCGTCGACGAGTATACTCGTCTAAAAACTTTACCTTCAAAAACCAGCTACATACGTACCATTCTAAATAATTTCATCTAGAAACTTTCTGAGGAAATACTATTCTTAACCACAAAAATGGGAAGAAAAAATAATTACAAACTGTTTTCATAACCAGCATCAAAAATACTATATAGAACCAAAATAAAAAAATTAGTCTGAAAAAGAAACGTTTTTAACAAAAAAATTATTGGGGAAGGGGTTAAATAACATAGTCAAAGTAAAAACATGTCCACCTACAAAGCAATTTCTTCTTTAAACCATCTACAACTTAAAGCATAAGTAGAATATACTTTGGCAAATCTAAAAATACTAGATAGATTTTTAAATCAGCAATGCTTGAAATTACAGGTAACATCCAAAGGAAACTTATTTTTGTGAACTGGTAGAGTATAATACAAGTGGAAAAACATTATTCACCAGACCAGTGAGCCAGGACAGAAATGCTCTCATGCCCACCATACCCTATTTCACCTCTGCTCCCTACCATTGGCTTAGGGAGCCAATGGTAGGGAGCTCCCTACCATTAGGCTCACCAGACCAGTGAGCCAGGACAGAAATGCTCTCATGCCCACCATACCCTATTTCACCTCTGCTCCCTACCATTGGCTTAGGGAGCCTAATGGTAGGGAGCTCCCTACCATTAGGGACCTGAATAAGGAAAAAGAGACAACTATCATGATAAGCAAAGCATCCGAGGGACAAAACCGTCTGTTCTGACAGCTCCATGATGAGGCTTGCAGCTGGGTGGGTCAGATAGAAACAGTTTTAAAGCATGTTGACATAAATGAAATCAAATGTACTTTCTTCTCGTCTATTTCTTCTTTCCTTTTAACAGCGTTGCCTCCCTCCTCTTCCTCCTCTTCATCCATTCATTCTTACATTTATTTAATAAACATGTGTCCAGGCACTGTGTACTAGACAGAAGGGAGATGTTGGTAAATGAACAAGGTCCACCCCTTATACAGCTTAGAGTTTAGTGGTTGATGGTAACATATGAAGAGACAATTACAAAACAGAGGGTTGGTCTGAGACAGTAAATAACATTCCTGGTCTTAGGGTAGAATACATTTGAGGCAGCCAACCCAGAATTGGGAGATCGGGTAAAGTTTCCTGGAGGAAGTAAAGAAAAATAAAAACAAAGTTCTGATACATGTTGCAACATGGATGGACCTTGAAAATATGCCACATGGAACAAGCTAGTACTAAAAGACCACACAGTGTATCTTTCCATTTATATGGAATGTCTGGAATGGGAAAATCCATAGATACAGAAAATGGGATGGGGGAAGGATGATGGGGTGAGGGAGATGTTGGAGTGAAACAGGGAGCATTTCTAATGGGTATAGGTTTTTTGTTGAGGTGATAAAAATATTCTAAAATAGATGTGGTGATAGTTGCATAACTCGTACTTTAAATGGGTGAATTATATGGTATGTGAATTATATCGTAATTAAAATGAATATTAATAGGATTATAATAAGAATGTGCCCAAACTTTGGGACTCTTATGAATTTTCAACCTTCCTTATATTTAGGTTATTAGGATGATGGAGATTCCTTAGTAGGTATAAAATGGCCCTTTCAAGGATAAAGTTGTACTAGTTTCCATTCCTACATCCACAGGTGGCCTGAGAGTACAACAGGCTGCCTGCTCTTGGCTTCATATTTGCATGACGTTGACACATCGAAGAGCCAATCCAAGCAAGTACAACAGTTAATCCAAGCAAGGACAATGACATAGTCTAGTCTATTAGCATTACCTGATATAACAAATGCCTCTCAACGATAAATGAGGAAAAATAATCTACTCCAAAGAAATGTCCCATCAAAATATGAAACTCATTTCACTTCCTTTCAGTACTGTAACTAACAGTAAGAGCCATTTAAGCAAAGCTTCTTACTTGTGCCCCAATATTCAATTTCCTTACTTCATCTAGTAACACGACCACCCAATTAACATGACCAACAGCTACCCAAAAACAGACTACATTTTCTAGCACCTCTTGCACCAGGTATGGCAATGGAATCAATGACATGGTGAGTTGTAGTGGCAGGTGGCACTTCTCAGTCATGATCTTAAAGGGAACATGTTGCACCCACCACTTCCTCTATGTTCCTATTTTTTATCTGTGGAATAAGGAAATCTTGCAAGAGATAGAGCAGCTATTTGGAACTACAACGTGAGAGTGTGTACAGCAGAACAGCCACATCAAGGTGTCCAAGCCCTCGCACCAAGAAGCTGCCATAAGGCCCAGGCCACCGACAGAGATTTTTACATGAGAGTGAGTGAAATTTCTGCCATGCTTGTTCTGCTGTCTTTTGGGGTATTTGCTATAGCCTCAGATGTATCCTAACTAAATGATCCACTATCTGCTCTGTATGTCCACAGGCCTTTCCAGATGGCTGGTATACTACCACGAAGCAACAGGATCTCACTTATCAATGCCTCACTTTGTACTTATTATTTGCTTCATGTCAAATGGCAACAGTGCTAAGCAGAAAGAACATTTGTTTGTTGTTATCATGCGTCCTTACAGAAGCTTGGGAAGTTACTTGCTTGAATATACCCTGGCTGCCCATGAAACAATCCTGCTAGCAGCTATAGGAGATTAATGTTCCTGAGGAGCAAGCATTCTCTTTGTGGATGGATTTATTGTGATGATTTTGTTTCACCTCTTGCTAGGGGGGGAAAAAGCTTTTCAAACAAATCAAATGAAATGTAAAAATACACTCCCCAAACCAGAAGCCAGGGAACATCACCAATAGCTAATTATCTCACACACACACTAGAGGGATAAAAGAGGAAAAACTTCTTCACTTACTTCAGGCCACAGGAGCTAACTAGGTGGAACATATAATCCAAAGGGAAATATGGACAGTAATAAAATTCTCTGGAAATAAAAATCCTTTGCAATATTAAGTTTAGGACAAGAACCTATATAGGAAGCGTAACACAAAACATCTTATCTTGCACCCTTAAGTAGTAGTGAGCTATGGCAATTTTTTTCATAGAGTAATATTTTGCCTGGCATTCTTGAAAATGCTGGTCTGACTAGCAAACCAAATTTTAACTATATTACAGAAGTAATTCCCAATTATTTTGAATTCTAATATACTATATCTTTGTTTGATTTAAGTGGTACTTCATTATGCAAAATGCTTTCGTATATTAAAATAAATGTTTGAAATTTTTAAAATTTTAGCTGATCTGGTAGAGAAGGGAGAGAGAAAAAAAACTTGTCAGGAAGAACATTTCTCGGGAGGAGAGAAGATGGCGGTGATATAGGCAGACGTGTCCCAGGTCGTGTCCCGGAGCAAATGGAGTGAGCAGCTGAAACTAATAACACCCACCCCGAATTGGCGAAATTGCTCAGCTGGTGAGATGGTTTGCAGCCGGGAAGGGCAGAACTCCCCTGGAAAGCAGATCCAAGCAACAGCAGCCTCCTGAGCACCACACCCTCTGCTGAGGAACAGCAGCTGTTCGCGAAACTGCTCCCCACCAGCCAGAAGAGCCACCACAGCTGTGAATAGAAACCACCAGAGGAGCTGCTGCCAACTGAAG
>NW_006286303.1:3025977-3030667 GCF_000327345.1 Myotis davidii | reverse complement strand
ATAGGCTTAATAGACATCTTCAGAACACTTCAACCCAAAGCCAGGGAATATATGTTCTTCTCAAGTGCTCATGGGACATCTTCAAAAATAGACCACATATTGGGTCACAAGCAAAGTATCCCCAAATTCAAGAAGATTGAAATCATACCAAGCATCTTCGCAGACCACGATGGCATAATATTAGAAATAAACTACAATAAAAACAACCCAAAATACTCAAACACCTGGAAGCTGAATAGCATGCTATTAAATATTGATTGGGTTACCAATGAGATCAAAGAAGAAATTAAAAACATCCTGGAAACTAAAGACAATGAAAACACAACAATCCAAAACCTATGGGACACAATGAAAGCAGTCCTGAAAGGGAAGTCCTGAGACCATCAGACTCTCCTCATTGAACAGAAGCCTAAGGTTAATTAATAGCAAGTGAAGTTTTCAAAATAAAAGCATGATACATAAAAGTTAATAAAACTGGCTCCAAGTTAATTAAATTTATTTTTCTTCAGAAATATCCTGCCCTCCTCCAAATGCAACATGAACAGCTTTCTGAAAGCAAGGTAGACAATCATGAAACATAGAAACCAGCAACTACTAACCCAAAAAATGAAGAGGGATACTCTCTATATAAATAAAAATAAATAAGGTAGGTCATATTATTCTACAGTCAGCATTTTTCAGGATACTGCTCAAGCCATGATCTTGAAGACAATGCTTCATATTGACTCAGCTCTGGACAGCATGCCAGGCCTGTTCCGCTCACTTTGTATGTATTTATTCATTTGATCTTTAGGACATCCCTGCGAGATGGTTCTATTATTGTCCTCATTTTATAGTCGGAGTCTTTCCCATCCTTCAAGGTCTAATTCAAATTTCATCTCCTCATGAATTCTCTCTTAATTACACCTACCTTCCTCACCCATTCAAATTATTTTCTACCTTCCTCTTTTCCACTATTTTATGTCTCTCTGTTTTAGAGAACTTATAGTTCATGTTAAAGTTCTTTATTTATGTTTCTCTTTCTTGCCATGACATCACAAGTTTCTGGAGAGGTAGGCTCCAACTCATTTTGCATGCCCAGCAAATGTTTGTGGAACGAACAATGGCATTAATAGGAGAGGAAAGAAGAAAGGAATTTAGCAGGAGCTTTAAAAACAAAGAGTCATGAGTAAAAAGCAACAAGCAATTATTCTCTGTGTCTGCAGATGAGAAAACAAAAGAGATCTGAGATTATGGGATAAAACATTAAATTAAATAATAGGTAAACATTAAACTATACTGAAAAAAAATAATAGTGAATGTTTACATAATCTTGAGAGGTGAAAAGTATTTCTAAACACACCACCAAAAACAAAATCCAAGCAAGAGAGGAACTGAATAAATAGTCCAGAGAGATGGCCCTGAGCCAGGCTGCATAGATTCCTAAGTACCATGTGTGGAGTCAATTTCTTTACTGTAAAATGGTGTGACAATACTAACCCCCCATCTCATGTGGTTCATGGGGTGGGATGAATGAGATAATGATTGCAGAGTTCTTACTACAAAGCCAGACACAATGTCTTTTAAGAATGTTTAAAGACAAACCAATGAAGAAAAAGATAGAGTTGAGACTGCATAAAACCAGCCTTGGTATTCTTTAAAAAAAAAAAAGATATCAAATAATAAACAGGCTTAAAAAAAGATGGCTATCCTAAATACATGAAGATCTTTTATAAATTAACAAGAAGATGAAAACCCCCATAGGAAAAAAACAGGAAAGCACAATCGAGCATTTAACAAAATATGGATATATATACACTGAAATAACTAAGCATAAAAAAAATTTTACTTCAATTAAGTAATTAGAAGCTATTAGTTAAAATGAGATATCAAATTTTCCTTATTAAATTGGCAATATTGATGATGGTATCAAGCAGAGGGCATATGTACAGAGCTTTGTAGGAAGTTTAAATTGGCACATTTCTGGATGGTATTTTGCCAGTAAATATGTACATACCTTCAACCTAGTAACTCTAGGTATTTATGCCAAGGAAATTATTGATATGTACAAATATATAAATTGCAGTCTGGTTTATAAGGGCAAAAAACTGAACATAACATAGCAATTCAAACAACAAGAATGATTAGTAAATCACAATGCCTTTAAACAATGTGACTATTGCGATCTCATGTAAGGCATTTAATGCCATGAATAAACAAAACAAAGGAGACAAGAGCATCATTACATGATTCCACTTTCATTAAAAACAACAATAGCAGAGTATATGTGTGTACTAGTATGTGTGGGTATACCATACATACACATTAAAAAGATCTGAAAGGAAACAAACCAAATGCTAACATTATCTCTAGATAATAAAATTACAGGTGTCTTTGGAAAGCTATAACATATTCTAAATTTTTTATAATAAATATATTTTAAATTAAAAAATACTAAAAATTATATTTTCCAAAATAAAATCATTAGCAGATAGCCCTGCCCATCACTCAGCTGGCCCTGAAATTAGACTATATCTTCAATGTGGTTGCACTGTACTCCTCAGAAGAGACATACAATAATGATCATCAGCCCCAGGTTCTATGGGAAAATGAGCAGTTCATGTAGTGTAATGGAAAAGTTCAAGTAAATGCCAAAACAACTGTGGGGACCATCACACGCTCAATGGTTAAATAGCATTAGGCAAAAGAACAACTAAACAGTACTAGATAAAGCTAAAACCTTAATCTCATGCTTACTCAGCAGCAAAAAGGAAAAACAAACATTAATTATGAAAGATTTAGTGATCTTATGGTTATAGTTCTAGAAATACTTCCAGTGTGTGTTTATCTACGCTATAACTCATTGCTTTCTGCAAATTTAAAGGAGCCTTTTAGCTGACAGTTCAAATGTTTGGTCACAGCTAAGGGGAAAAATCAGTTCAACCACTTTGGAAATAGGCAAAAGGAGACAAAGTCTTCATGGTTTAAAAAGGGTGTGTGTGGCCCTAACCGGTTTGGCTCAGTGGATAGAGCTTCAGCCTGCGGACTCAAGGGTCCCAGGTTCGACTTCAGTCAAGGGTATGTGCCTTGGATGCGCAAGAGGCAGCTGATCGATGTTTCTCTCTCATCGATGTTTCTAACTCTCTATCCTTCTCCCTTCCTCTCTGTAAAAAAATGAATAAAATATATATATTTTTTTAAAAAGGATGTGTGTGGCTCTAGCCAATTTCTCTCAGTGGCAAGTGGATTGATCTGCAGACTGAAGGGGCACAGGTTCGATTCCTGTCAGGGCACATACCTCAGAGGCAACCAATCAGATGTTTCTCTCTCTCTGTCTCACCTTTTCCCCTCCATTCTCTCTAAAAATCTATGAAAAAATATCCTTGGATGAGGATTTTTTTTTAAATGGTGTGTGTGTGTGCATGTGTGTGTGAGTGTGAGTGTGTGTGTGTGTGTGTGTGTGTGTGTGTGTTTCCAGCTTCATAATAAACCTAAGAAAGGCCCAACATTCAGAATGAATCCAAGTCTGCATGCAAATACATTCAGCCCCATCTTCCTCATATGACACAAGGGAGCAGATACAGCACTGTGTCACTAGACTGTACATCAATTCATTATTATGACTATTACTGAACAAAAGACCCAAGAGTTAAGAGTAGACGTATGGTATAGGGAGCAGTCTATTGACTTGTGCCTTTTTATTTTTTTTAAAGTCTAACCACTATGTTTATCTTTTGTATAAGTATTACAGAATTATAATACTTTTTTAAAAATATGTTTTTATTGATTTCAGAGAGAGGAAGGGAGAAGGGGAGAGAGATAGAAACATCAATGATAATCACTTCTTGGCCTTTTGGCTAAGATCAAGTGTAGAAACATCAATGATGAGAGAATCACAGATTGGCTGCCTCTTGCATGTCCCCTACTGGGGATTGAGCCTGCAACCCAGGCATGTGCCCTGACTGGGAATTGAACCGTGACCTCCTGGTTCATGGGTTGATGCTCACCTACTGAGTCATACCAGCAGATCTTGACATGTGCCTTTTTAAACTAATGAGATTATAGATCCAACTGAAAATTCTTAATTTCATCCAGTAAAACAAACCAAATAATTGCCTATATTGCTATTTACTGTCTATTTCAGTTAGTGTGGTCACCTGTTTTTGCTTTTTTTGGCCACCCAGCACCCATCACCTCTTCTCTGGTTAAGAGCACTCAGTTCTCCTTTGGGGAACAACTGCTCATATTTTGGTTCATACAGTGGCATTGACCTCATTTTCTAACTTCAGGAACTGACAGGTAACCCAGGCATAGTCATGCAATATACCGTATTTGCCGGCGTATAAGACGACTGGGCGTATAAGACGACCCCCTAACATTTCCACTCAAAATACAGAGTTTGTTATATACTCGCCGTATAAGACTACCCCCTCTTCCGCACACCTTCCACACACCAAATAAAAGGTAAAACAATATCAGATTTGATTTTAACATTTTAATTTATATTCAAATGCTTATGACATGCAGGAAAACTGTCACAAGGCTGTATGTAATCAAACATACACATAAAACAGTGCAAGTTTATTACCGGTAAACATACCGGTAATTCACTAAAGAAAACACACTCTATAGACTGGTACCGTAGATGCTTCTCAGGAACACAGGCAAGCAGCCCACAACCTAGAGGGACTGTCAATGATAGAAGAAAGAT
>NW_006286303.1:3017258-3025636 GCF_000327345.1 Myotis davidii | reverse complement strand
ACCCAGCATCGCTGCTGATGCCTGAACGGTATGTGGAATGAAGTGGGCGGGCATCGGGAGGCCACTATGGCATGGGGCAAGCACAATGGGCAGTCTATCTGAAGTGTACCCGGCGTATAAGACGACCCCCCACTTGGAGGCATATTTTTCAGGGCCAAAAAATCGTCTTATACGCCGGCAAATACAGTATTCATTCCCCTAGACAGAATGAATATTCAGTAGCTACTTGGTCCAAGCCAGGCCCATTTTGAGCAAGAATCATCAGACTTGGATTTTTTTTTTTTTTAAGCTCTTGGGAAAGAAACACATTCTTTCTTCCCTACTTCCATGCTGAGGGGAATATGAGCCTTATAGCTGCTGGGCAGGGATCTTTCCATCACCTGGAGCCCACCTAAAAATAAAAGTAATACAGAAGGGAGTAGAACCAAGAAGTAGGGATAAAACAGAGTCCTAAGAAACGGTTCTTAAAAGCTGGATCGAACTATGCCTGAAGCCACACATCACCATTTGATTTGGATTTCTGTCACATAAAACCAAAAGGAGGCAATAAATATGGGACAGGGGGTTAGAGAATTGTTTCCTCCCTCCACAGTGGATCTACCTGTCTTAGTCAGCTGGGCTGCTCTAACTAAATACCATAGACTTGGGTGGCTGTAGTAGGTTGTATCTATTTTTTCTGCCCAGTATCCATTGACCCTTCCCTGCTTAAGAGCATCCACTTTCACCTCTTCCAGAAGTTGAAACCAGAGTTGCTATGAATAAGTCCCTGGCATTATAGAAATTAAGACATAAAATTATTTAATAACCAAAATATGCTATTACAGAAAAACTGTTGTGATAACCAAAAAGTATAAGGTTTGCATTTACTTTGTTTCATATCTAGAACAATATTAAATATAAAAGCTGAGCAATATTTGCTAGCATAAAAATCATGTTTGAGCCCTAGCTGGTTTGCCTTAGTAGATAGAGCATCGGCCTGCAGACTGAAAGGTCCCAGGTTCGATTCCGGTCAAGGGTATGTACCTTGGTTGCAGGCACATTCCCAGTAGGAGGTGTGCAGGAGGCAGCTGGTCGATGTTTCTCTCTCATCGATATTTCTAACTCTCTATCCCTCTCCCTTCCTCTTTATAAAAAAATCAATAATTTTTTTTAAATCATGTTTGAGAGTATTCACAAATTATTTTTTCCTAGGCATATCAAACATGACAAAATTAGGTGGCCTCTTAACAGAAATAAATAGGGCGCTATCATAGAAAATAACAGAGAAACACTTAATAACTGCAGAAATGTTTTTCTCTATTAAAATCAGAAAACACCAATTAGAAAGGGATTTCCTGGATGCAACAAAGTCCCATGTCTACTGTCTGTCACCTACTGTGTCCCAGAAGTCCCCTGTCCTAGCGTCCTTTCCACTTGAGACCACTCCTGCTGGACGGATGGATGGTGGACGAAAAGATGGGCTCAGCCCCTGGGGTGACCTCGGCCTTAGCTGCCCCTAAGTGCTTAAACAGAGGAACAGTAGTAATTATGTCAGGGGTCCCAAGCTGTAGGCCCTGGGAGAAAAATATATTATTTAGCAAGAAGGATGTTAGAAAATTAGGAAATTTCCCATAAAAAAAATTCACACACCCAACTTCTCTTAAAAATCTGGAAGTTCAAGCAACACTGAGGCTAAACAGCCTGCTCTCAGGGTCACACTGTCTGAGCCACTCCCTACTGTCTTCCACCTTGTCTACATTACCAGCCTGGCTGCCAACGAGGATGAAAGCCCTGCTTTCATAGTCCAACACACTTGCTTATTGCTTTTAAGCATAAACTCTGATTTAAATCCAGCTGCAGAGTAACATGAACTCAAGGTGAGAGCACTGAGTCGTTGTCACTCTACCACTACCTAGGTGATGGCATGCAAGTCACTCCTCTCTCCGCCCAGTCTGTGAAATCGGGATGATAGTTCCTCCCACCTCCCTCACAGGGATGCTGTGATGAGTAAATGGGATAAGGGATGTCAAAGTGCTCTACAGAGAAGACATGTCACCATACAGTAGCACTAATCTTTGGATAGGACACCACATTTTAAAAAAATATAAAGCATTAGTATCTTATATGAATATTTAAGGATAGTACACTGAAAAAAGCTTGATTTTGTATTCATGGTTAATGGTACAAAAGAAGTATTAAGCCTAAGACTACATACTCAGGAAATTCAAATATATATATATTACACTGAAAACTATTTCCTTATTTTAAAAACATAAGCATAAATAACATCTAGCTTGACAGATTGCTAAACTGGGAAATGACTAAATTTCCTGAAAACTACAGATAAGTTTAAGGTCAAATAAGTTCAGTCAAATAAAGGAACAATACATATGACCAAAAAGTCAATCTAGAAATGATGATGTAAAAAAACAAGCAAAAATCTTCTGCAAAGGCAATTAAGACAAATGCTGATATTAAAAATATGCAATGAGTGGGATTACCTACCACCTCCAAAGAGAACATAACAGAATTTCATAAGCAGTTAACCAGCTTTAAGATTCCAGACAGTCAAGGTTGCTGTGATTATCTGTTACAGAGAAACTGACCTACAGAATACAAATAGATTCCGGCAACGGTATCGAAAAGGCAAAGATAATCTAAGAAGTCCTTGAGGCACCCTGTCACTACATCCATCACTTAAATCTATGGGCCTCAGTAATTTGGGAATGAAATTAATCAAAATGGTCCACAGGTCATTGGTCAGGTTTATCTAGTCATCAAAAAAGCTGGCCTAATTAACCAAACATTATGAAAAATGTCTTCTCTGGAAACCTTCACTTTGCCAACAAAGGGAACTTTTGAGACTAAACAAAACCAACAGCAGTTACTTAAATGCTGCATTCTACTTAACTTTTCAGATCCTCCTGAAGGAAGAAAAAAAAAGTATGATGGAATTCATGAAGAGTTTTTTGTTAAAGGAGAACCGTGAATATTCTTTTGTTCCTATCACTGTTGTTTTTTTAAAAATTTTATTCTTACCAAAGTAAACATGAACATGGTTCAGAAGATTCTATTCAAATAGTGCAGAAGGGTTTGTAATGAAAGCCACAGCCTCCTGCCTCAGCCCTCCGTGGCCCATTCCTACTTCTCAGGGAAATCACTTTTGGTTGATTTGGAGGTTTGGTTTCTCTGGGGATCACCATCAAGTCATTAAATAATGTGTTATAATTATATCGCTTTTATAAATCACTTTTTTTACATTATCTATTGATTTCCTACCAGAATTCATCTCTTTCATCCCTTCCCACATTCCCACACATACAACTGCTTATAGACATCATCTATTTATATCACAACTTTGCTTTATCTATCAAGTACCTGCTTCATTTTAAATATTGTAAATACCATAGTTACATCGTTGTTCTTCTACCAAATGTACCTTTTATCTCACAGGTATACATACTAAGAAGACTAGGGCTTTCTCCTTTCCTCCTCTTCGTCCTCTCACTACTACCATTATGTTAGCTTATTCTATTGGGGTTTTTCTCTCTTTTGGTCGGCATTACTCCAATTATATAAAGTAAAGAAGAAATTCACTATTGTCTATCATAACCTCATTAGAGCCTGTAATTGTATGTTATTGCTGGTGATGTATTTGTGTCATATTTTTGAAGACTGATTTATTCATTATGAAAATCCATTTTAATAACATGCATTTTGTTCTTCATGTTACAAATGAACGTCAGTCAAATTTCTCAAAAAAACAACTTTTTACTCAACCAAGGAAGTACGAATTGTAAATGAATAAGAATTCTGCTGCCTTCAACTTTAGGTGAATTTATCTTTGAAGCTAGAGGTCTTTCACAGTGGATTTCTAACTATCATTGGAAACATTATAGATTTTGGATAATGTAATTGTTTTGGCACATTACAGACTAAGAGCAGATTAACAAGAATCATCTTTTATCTTAATCCTTCTGTACAGAGTACCAAGTTCCCTTGACCAAACAGTTCTTTCCATCACTACCTGACAACCTCTGGTACAGGTCATCCTGCATCCCTTCTGTCTCCATCCTAGTTCAGAACTCCAAACAGTTTATCATGCTCAGGGCCACCCATCTGAGCATGATGGCTGTAGGTACATATATAGCTGATGATAAAAAGGCCATGGATCTGGACAGGGCTTGGTATTAACAAGATTACAAATTAGAGATATGATATGGAAACCCCAAGTGTCTTTAGGAACAGAGAAAAGCAACATGTATCACGTAACGCTTGAGCAAGTTAAGAGCATGGCTCTAGAGTCAGCATGCCTGGTCCAGCGACCAGCTCCGCCACCACCAGCGATGTGACTTGAGCATGTGACCCAAACATCTGCACCCTTCATTTAAGAAATTGAGTTGTTACAAAGATGAAAAATAATTATATGTAAATAAGGCATTCAGTATGCCACGTGGCATATAATAAGAGTGTAACAAATGAGACTCACTAAAATTATTATTATCATTATTATGATGTTATTGGTGAGAGAGCCTTGACTGGACCATGTTTTTATGTTGGACCTAATTACATCTTTCACTCCTACACACCTGCAAGTCAAATAGATGTCCTTCCTTTTCAAAAATCTGCCATTTCTTCTCATTGCAGTCATTGCTAACAGGGTTGGCGGGCAAAGAGCTTAAGCTGGCCCTCCTGAGCTGAGCTCCCTGAGATGTTAACCCCACACTGCTGCAGGTCCTGGCTTCATGTTATGTCCTCCAAATGCTTTCACCTGTCACTTCTTAGAGTCAGCCCTAATTTTTTAAGGTACATTTGAATAACCTTACATTTGGGACCAGCTAAGAATGCAAAAACCAGATGTGCTATCTTTCAGAAAGAGTGAAGAAAGCCTAAGAAAGACTGATTCAGTACTACCTGGGATTATGATGAAAGTCCATCACCTAGAAGCTACTGTTAACAAAAGCAAATAGTAATAATAATAATAATAATAATAATAAATAAATAAATAAATAATAATTTGGTCTTAGTTCCCTACTAGGCATATTTGGGGCAAAGGAAAGCACATTTCTATGGAATTTTTAAAATATTAAAAGTGAGATAAAAAAAAAAAGTGAGAGGAACAAAGAAATTTAGCTCATGGACCTAAAACTTACAAGTGAAATAGCAAACAAATAGCTACTGTAATCTCAAATGGTAATCTTGCCTTGTAGCCTTTCTCATTTTATTGGACCAAATATTTCAAGCCTCATCTGTGTTCTATTATAATCCTAAAGACAACATGATATCTAGGATAGTGTTTACATACAAAAATCACTCTAAATCAGGAGATGATATAAACTGACATCCAGATTCTCTTTACCCCAAGATTTTATATAATTAAGTTGTCTTTTTAAAAACAACAACAACAACCACAACCCTGAAATGACAATTTTCTCCTTTGGCACAGAGTGTTTTTGGCTTCACTTAGATGCCAGCGTAGTCTCATCACAAAAATAAATTAAAAGTAGGTGGTCTGGTTAGTCTTCACAATGCTACATTTTAATCAGGCAAAGCAGTGAAAAAGATGATTGTCGAATTGCTGGCATGTCTTCAAACAACAGTGCAAGCTGTCCATTTTACTCACAATGAAAAAGCTCTTGAAGAGATTTCGATAAAGGTTTCCCTCCTACTAGCAGTCCACATTTGTAATGTTTATATAAGTGGGGGATATAAATCTTGCTCCAATGAACCCCATGGTTTTTAAAGCAGACTTCTTGTTATAAACTGCCTGTTTCCGTTTTGCCTGCCTAAGCAAGCCAGGCAAAGCCCATTCGCGAGAGACTGGAACTAATTTAATGTGCTCCAGGTTGAAGCCCCAGCCTCCGCGCCTTCACAGGGAGATTTTATGCAGTGGATTACTGCTGACTTTAACAATGATTCATATGATAAGTGGCTTTTGATTTGTTTTTTAATGTCAGAAAATATGCATTGGCAAAAGGAATGTCATTAAGATCATTTTGTTAAAGCGGTACCATAAAAATAGAAAAAAACGTTCAACTTTTCAAAAAAGGAAAAGGAAAAGGGGGGGATGGTCTAAATCTTACCCATGCCAAAGGCCTGTTCACATGAATTTGTAATTTTACTCAATGCAAAAGAACCCGAAGTTGTTTACAGAGAGTTAGATTTAAGACTGGATGAATTCCAAGATTACGACTGGTTGAATTGATGTACCTTGCTACAAGACTCGTTCCCATTATTAAAATTACCGAAGTCACACTGTAAACAGACAAAAGCATCATTCTTCATCCAGCCTCAAAGATATCCTGTACGGTTTTTTTCAAAGATGCAAAATTCCTTGAAACCAACGCTAATTAAAACAAAAACACATTCACATTCACAAAGCCCAGAATAAGATCCATCATCTAAATTATGTCAGGGGAGGAAAGTCTCCTCTGTTTAACTGAAAGGAACAGAGGGGCTGAGACATTAATTCAAAGGAAAACAAACTGAGAAACAAAAGCCTACATTGTATTAGTATTCTAGATTTCTGCAATGCAGGGGCCTGAACCACTCATCAGAATATGCTTTTTAAATGCTAAATGTAATAAGATATACTTGTCCTCGTCATCTGTTTCTCTTTTTTTTTTTTTCTTAATCTTCCTTTGAAAGGGCTAAGCAAAGTCTTACAGTAGGGGGCAGTATTGTAACGTCATGCTCAGTCTTGAAACAAGAGTTGACTGAAGGAGGAAAAAGGACCATTATTCTTCATTAAGATTACACCATGTTGGCATAATTATCCTAACTTATTAAAAAATTTTAGTTTTTTCCCCTAACTCCAACTTGCTTTTTCACTTCCTATTTACAATATTAAGGTGTCTTAAATGATACAAAAAACAAATGCTTTTTATAAAAACTTACCCAAATATCTGAGACATGTTGATTGCTACTTAGCAGTAGAACTATTTATTGAATGTCGTATTTCATGTGCATGAAGACTTCTCCAATTGCAAATATCCAGATGTTCTTTATTATAAATAAAATATCACATTGGGAGATGGTTAAAAAAAAGAGAGAATAAATATTTCATCTTGGTTAAAATGAAATGCAGAGCTGGTGTATAAGCACTAGCCAAGGTGACCAATGCTAATTGATGCTAATTTCAAATATATGAGGTAAGAAAATATTTACAAGCACAAGAATGTATTTGTACTTTCAGAAATAAACTTTTTCTTTCCATTTGCCTAGAATGGTTCTTGGCTGGCCTGCTTGGAAATATGGAAACTGAAACTGTTTGTACTAAATGCTTGGCTTCCAATGACTTACAATGCTTTGGGAGTTTGCAGAGGAAAAAGCAAACTTTTTTGCCAGGTTCCAAGAATAAAACCTATAGATACATAATGAGATTTTTTAAAAACCATACATAATGGTAATCCATATGGCTTTCTCTAAATTCCATAAATTTGAGTGATTAAAACTTTTATTTAATACGTAAAAGCCTTAAGGTCACTAAATAAAACAAAAACTAATTATTTGACTTTCAAACAATCAAGCCTCATGCAGTCTTAACAAGTGTTGATGCTTATCTTTGTCTTTAATTTCAATTCAAAGATTTGTTGGCTTGCTTGTTTTAAGAGTGGGGTGTTACAGATTCAAACAACGATTTTCCCCCAATCTAATAATTCGACTGAAAAATTCAATATTAAAGCTATTCCTTTCTAGACATATGAGCCAATATGTTTAAGTGTACAAAAAGAGATCCTATAAAAGCAAAAGCATTATTGAGACATAATAAGAAGCCACCAAGAATTCATTCAATCATGTATGAACAATAAATTCTAAATTTCATTACTTCAAGTTATGTTAAGTTTATTCCTTACTTTTCTCTACTTCTCCATTTCTGTTAAAGTTGTTTAAAAGTTAGAGCTTCCTTGGTTTTATGTTGTGTGAGTAAGAGCGTGTGTATGTGTGTGTGCGTATGTGTGTGTATGTGTGTGTGTGTGCGCGTGCATGTGTACATGATCCTACAGGACTCTGCCATGTATGCTTCTTGGAGAGTGGTCTGCCCCACGGCCTTAATTTAATTTATAATTAGTAGGTATATTTTGTGCTAAGAGATGAAGAGAAAGTGCTGCTGTGCCCAGGCATTGCAAGGCCATTATCCCACTGCTCATTTGTATTAAAGTTGGCTCAACAAGCACCTGCTTAGCTATAGTCACTAAAACCGTTTTGGGCTGGATGCCGACCATGCTGGAAGTGCATCACAGTCATGAAGTTCATTCTTACGGTGTGTCAAGTGCAGAGGGCAGGAATGGGGTGTGCTTCCTTAGAAGACATGGAGCCCACAATGGGTTTGCCATTCAACCCCATTCATATAGGGCTGCTTGGCTCCCTTCCAAAATACCAGGGGAAGAGCAGCTTTT
>NW_006286303.1:3000620-3017238 GCF_000327345.1 Myotis davidii | reverse complement strand
CACCCAGAAACACCAGGGTATGAGCTTTGGGTTATGTGGTATATAATGGGAAATATATTTGACCTTTGTGACAGGTTCCTGGCACAGAGCTCCTAAATCCCTTGGAATTACCTGTGTGACGAGAGTGTTTTTCATTATTCATAACAAGCCCATTTTGATGATCACACCTGGGTTTAGGCTCAGAAGGTGACTTAGGGTGGGGTCCTTAGGTAACCAAAGATGGGAATGGTCACAGAAAGGCCAAGTGATTAGAGGGTTGAAACCTTCTGCTCCTCCTACAGTCCTATAGGGAAAAGACGGGGGCTGGAAACTGACCTCTATAAAAGCTCTTGAACAGGAGATTTAATGGGGTTCCAGATTGGTGAACAGATTGCTGGCAGAGTGGCACCAGAGAGGGCTGGAAGCTCCATATCCTGTCAACCTCTATACTTTGCCCTATTCATCTCTTCCATTTGTTCCTGAGTTGTATCCTTTATAATAAATCGGCAAATGTAAATGAAGTGTTTTTGCTGAGTTCTATAAGCCATTCTAACAAATTACTGAACCTAAGGAAGGGATCATAGATTTATAGCTAGTCAGTGAGAAGTACCAGTGGACAAACTTACAACTGGCATCTGAAGTGGGGGCAGTCTTGTGGGAGAGAGCCCCTTTAACTTGGTGGATCTGATGCTAGCTCCAGGTGGGTAGTGTCAGAATTGAATTGAATTATTGCACACCCAGTTGGTGTGTAACGAATTAAAGAAATGGTTGGTGTTTGAGAAAACATCCTCAGTTATAGTTCCATAGTATGGATGGGTTGAAGCCAGGAGCCTCTCATATGACCCATGACAGAATTTCCAAGTGCATTATTAGCTTGGGCTACGATAGACTGCATTGCTTAAACAAGAGACATTTTTTCCCTCACAGTTCTTAAGGCTGGAAGTCCAAGATCAGAGGGCCAGCATGGTTGGGTTTTGGTGAGGGCTCCCTTTCTGGCTTTCAGATGGCTGCCTTCTTACTCTGTCTTCACATGACAGAGAGAAAGCAAGCAAGCTCTCTGGTGTCTAGTCTTATAATGTACTCACTAATCGTATTGTGAGGGCTCTACCCTCCAAACTTCATCTAAACCTAATTATCTCCCAAAGGCCCCGTCTCCAAATATCATCACACTGGGGTTAGAGGGCTTCAACATATAAATTAAGGAGGATACAATTCTGTCCACAGCACTGAGACTGTTGGCCAAAATCAGAAATACAGCTTGGAGCCATATAATAATACTTCTTTCTATGGGTGAGTAGCTACATTGCACCTGAACCCTTAAAACTAGGATATAAGCAACTGAGTCAACCTAGAGTCAGTGTAATAGAGGTCCATGTTAATTCCTACCCAGCAGCCTCTCCTGCTCTCCTTCCCACCCGTCCACCTCCAAACTCACCCTCAACAACAAAAACTCCCTGTAGGATGTAAGAAGTATTATGAATGTGAAGCTCTAAAAATGTTGAACTGTTAAAGTGTATTAGAAATGAAAGAAATTACTACAGCATCCTGATATAATCAGACTTAAATGCAAAATATATGCACTGTCTCTGCGACTAATAACAGAGTTTTCTCTATTTAAGGTGAACGTAAAAATCAGCTTCTACATAAAAAATCGGGGCTTCCTGTGTGGAAACTCAGGAGACAGGACAAGAGCTCTGCTAACAACTGAAAGAAGTTTTCCTCCATCAAGTGGAGTCTCTGGTTTCAGCAAAATATGTTCAGATCAAATCCTGACTATATACTTACTATTGAAGGGTAAATGTAGAGAAAAGTATATTGGTTTTTTTGGTTTTATTTTTAAATATATTTTATTGATTTTTTTATAGAGAGGAAGGGAGAGGGAGAGAAATACAGAGTTAGAAACATCGATGAGAGAGAAACATCGATTCAGCTGCCTCTTGCACACCCCCTACTGGGGATGTGCCCGCAACCCAGGTACATGCCCTTGACTGGAATCAAACCTGGGACCCTTCAGTTCGCAGGCCAACGCTCTATCCGCTGAGCCAAACCGGTCAGGGCAAAAGTATATTGTTTTAAGGGCATAAATTTAATCTACATTATGACCTGTGTAGCATCTAATAGACTCAATCTCATAACACACACACACACACACACACACACACACACACACACACACACTGAATTCACTTTATGCATCTGAGATATATAAATCTATTCTCAAGATCAAAATTTTAGCAGTTTGAGTACTTGCTGGAAAATATAGTTGATATTATCATCTATATATATAAAAGTCTAAGTGACTGGCTGACCAGACAACCAGTAGTTATGACACACACTGACCACCAGGGGGCAGACAGTCAATGCAGGAGCTGCCAAGCTGCAGTCACTTGGCAGCTGCAGTTCTCGGGTGACACACCTTGAACTGGAGAGGAGGGAGCCTGATTCCAGGGTGCATCACCCAAGAACAGCCCTCTCACAACCCAGGACCCCTCAGGGGATGTTGGAGAACTGGTTTCAGCCCGATCCCCACAGGCCAGGCTGAGGGACCCCACTGGTGCATGAATCCATGCACTGGGCCTCTAGTTTATAAATAATAGAAACACAGATCTTAAAAAGAGAAAGTGTGGTCAAATATTCCCTTTAGTTTGTACTTTTGACTCTAGAGAGACCAGATAGGTGTAATTGAAGATTTGTAAGTAACATTTTAAATTTAGGAAGATCAAAAGAGTTTAGGGTTAAGATGGAAGATTAAACATATACATCTAAATATTTGACCTCCCCAAATCCTAATAAAATTACACACAATAAAGAAACAAAAAAGATTTTTGTTTTAATAACTAAACTTACAGGTACAAAGAAAACTGAAGAGGAAATGACAGCAACAAAATTTTGGAAGCTTGAAAGTCAATGCATATGTGCTAAAGGACTTAGGAGAAGCAAGAAAGCCATATCCTAACTGGTAGAAAAGCTGAGAAGCAAACCTATTTACACTACAGAATCCACGAAACGCTCAGGAAACGACAGCAAAAGGTTCCTCAGAAATTGAGATGAAACTGTAGTAAATTAATATTTAATGGGATGAGCCCAGCCATTGTGGTTCAGTGGTTGAGTGTCGACCCATGAACCAGGAGGTCACGTTCAATTCCCTATCAGGGCACATGTCCGGGTTGCAGGCTCGATCCCCTGTAAAGGGTGTGCAGGAGGCAGCCAATCAATGATTCTCCCTCATGATTGATATTTTTATCTCTCTCTCCCTCTCCTTTCTTCTCTCTGAAATCAATAAAAACATATTTTTAAGAAAATAAGTGGGATGAAATTATCTGAGAAGTAGTTGGCTCCTCACATCCCTTCCAACACTTTACAGCACTTGGCAACACTTCTCTTACCTTGGCAGCGATAGGAGGTATTCTCTGGAGAGAGTAATACAAAAGGTTTTGGTTTAAGGATTGCCTGGCAAAGACATGGGAATTAATTGAGCATACACCAAAAGCTGGATGATAATACTACCTACCTGTTATGGTCTGAATGATTGTCTCCAAAAAAAAAGTCATGCTGAAATCCTAGCCTCCAAGATGATACTATGAGGAAGTGGAACCTTTGGGGGTGGGACTTAAGTCATGAAGGTGTAGCCCTCATGAATGGGATTAGTGCTCCAGAGAGATCCCAACCCCTTTAACCATGTAAGGACCCAGGGAGAAGGCGCTGGCTGGGAAGCAGGAAGGAGGCCTTCACCAGAATGCGACCATCCATGCTGGCACCCTGATCTTGATTTTCCCAGCCTCCGGAACTATGAGAAATAAACTTCTATTATTTGCAAGTTTACCCAGCCTGTAGCATTCTGGTGTAGCAGCCTGAATGGACTAAGATACCACCCGTTCTTCTATGTGGCTCTCAGAAGATACATTCAGACCTTTCCCATTCTATGCAGAAAAATGGGAAGGCACTCTTTTGGGGAACACTTACAGCTCAAGAGAAAAGACCTAATACCGATTCTAATGGTTCTCCAGCCAATAACTTACTGATTACCCATAGTAAACCTCAAATCCACAAACCTACCATAGGTTCAGTAAATCCAATGAGCTTTTAGACATCTACTCTAATCCTTACAACCAGCAATTATCCAACATCTTAAAAAAAGATTCTAACATAGACGATAAAGAAGAAAACAACCTTTAAAAAATTAAAAAGAGCCCTAGCCGGTTTGGCTCGGTGGATAGAGTGTCAGTCTGTGGACTGAAGGGTCCCAGGTTCGATTCCAGTCACATCCCCAGTAGGGGGTGTGCAGGAGGCAACTCATCAATGTTTCTAACTATCTCTCTCCCTTCCTCTCTGTAAAAAATCAATAAAATATATTTTTTAAAAATTAAAAAGGCAATGTGGAAAAACCATCATAGAGAAGATATTATAAATATATCAAAAATAAAAAGCTGAATAAAAAGCTTAGAAGAAAAAGTTGAGAGTATCTCCTAGAAAAAGAGCAAAAAATGGAAACAAACAAAACAGTTTTAAAATATTCAAACATTAGAAGGCCAATTAATGGCATAAGAATTGCTCCCTCTCTTGTTAATTGTGGGGTCAGAAATAATTTACAATGAATAAAATTTCACTAGATAACCCCTGCTTCGTTCATTCATTCATGGGTCCATGCTCTCACTATGCACTCAAATGATAAGCTTTCTATTTGCTATTGTTTGACACTATATTAAGACTAGGAAAAAGATGAGGAGACACAGTCATTGTCCTCGAGAAACTACCTTATAGAGAGGTGACAGAACAGTGTTCAGAGAGCCCTTAGATTGCTTTGCAAGTGACTTTAGTCTTCATTCATTCTTTAAAAATTGGAAATAATAGATGTTTCATTTTGAGCATGGTTTATACAACAAAGAGGAAGGGGAACTCCAATCACAAACCCTTACTCAAAAGACCTGGCACAAGATTGGTGAATGAATGTATATACTTTATATATTTTAAGTAAAAAGTGTTGGTGTGCAAATGTATATACTTTTATGATTCTCTCTTTGAAACTGGTTTTTAAAAAAATAACCAATCATGTTCTGGCCCTCATCACTGTGGATGGGACTTTATAGTTTTAATTTCAGAAAGTGAGTTCCCTTGTTCCCAATGAACTCTTGTTATGTTCATAATATGTTGAGTTGAACTTTTCATGATAGCACTGAGTAGATTCTACTTGACTTGAACACTTAAGATTCTGCTCTCCAAACTGTAGGCAGCTAGGATATTAGGTGGGTGGGGGTAGGGAGAACAGGCTGAAGTGTTGATAGTAAGAGGCTGCTTGGGGGATTGACACAAGAGTGTGACTGGAAAGATTTGTTTAGCCCAATAGTTCTCAATCTGTGGTCAAGGGACCCTGGGGAACCTTTTCAGGGGGTCCACAAGGTCAAAATTATTTTCATAATAATACTAAGACACGATTTGCCTTTTTTTCATTCTCATTCTCTGAGGAGCACACAGTGAAGTTTTCCAGAAGCTATGAAAAATGTGATATGACAACAGATTGAATGCAGAAGCAGATAGGAAAATCCAGCTGTCTCTTATTAAGGGAGACATTTTAAACAGATTTGCAAAATATAAAAAAATGTTACTCTTCTCATTAAATATTTTTGTTTTGAAAAATATAGTTATTGTTCATGAAAAACATATTATGTATGTTCACATGCAATGGGTTTATTATTGTTATTTTAATCAATAAGTTTTTAAAAATTTTCTCAGTAATATATATATTTTTTAAATATATTTTTATTTTTTTCAGAGAGGAATGGAGAAGTAGAGAGAGATATCATTGACCGGCTGCCTCCTGCCTGCCCCACACTAGGGATTGAACCCACAAGCCAGGCAAGTGTCCTTCCCTGACCAGAAATCGAACCGTGACCTCCTGGTTCATAGGTTAATGCTCAACCACTGAAACATGCCGGCTGGGCTCTCGGTAATATTTTTTAAGATGGTTAAAATCAATAGCTATAATCCTCATAAACAAAAGTTCTTTGGGGTCCATAATAATGTTCAATAAGTTTGAGGGCCACTGGTTTAAACTATATACTGAAAGGTAAAAAATGCCAACTAAGCCCCGGCCAGTGTGGCTCAGTTGGTTGAACATCATCCCATGCACTCAACAGTCACTGGTTCGATTCCTAGTCAGGGCATATGCCCAGGTTGCAGGCTCGACCCCCAGGAGGGGGCACGCAGGAGGCAGCTGATTTATGTTTCTCTCTCACTTCAATGTTTCTCTCTCTCTAAAATAAATGAAAACATTTTTTTTTTAATGCCAACTAAGGAGTTTGAATTTTAGGTTTAATGAGGTTATTTCCTACTTTCTAATTTACTACTTCACCTTCACTTTTCCTTCACTTCTTGGGTTGCCTTCTAATATTAGGTGGGTGGTGTACCCCCAAACTAAGTTTCCTCCAGCTGAATTTTAAATTACTCAGGCAAGGTACTTCTGTTCCTTCTGCTGGGGAACTTAGAGAATTCACTGTAGAAAAAAACATTCTCCTCTCCTCTAAACCAAAAGCTCCTTTCCTTCTCCAAAGGTAAAGTTAACCACTATTACAGCTTTAAAAAGACCAGGATTTACAAGAGCCCAAACAATACAAAATGGGGAAGTATGTTTAAGTTGGTGTATTCAGTACAGCCAAGTTGACACAACCATGATTAAGCCTTGTCAGCAAGCATCTGCCCATCTGACTTCCTAAGCCAACAACAAATTCCAAAACAGGCTGGGAAGAGTATTCAAGTTAAAAGAAAGCAAAACCTTTTTGCACATGAACAGAGACAAGCACAATAAAGTAGTAAGGAGATGATGAGTGTATGTATTATTGTTATACAATTGCTGCATGGGATCATTTGTTTCTTGAAATGATGGCAGCTTTTTAAAGGAAACCAATAGAACGGTCAAATTCTGCTTCACAAGTGAACCTTAACTCATTTGTAGTGATTACACCAATAATTTTTTAAACCAGCAAATTCTAAGTTTTCTATCTTGCTTACAAATACAGTTGATTAAAAACAAACCTCTATTCATAGCTAGGTGCAGGGAGACAGTGGACCGAGGAACATATGTATCAGTATGGCTATTCCAATGATTAAAATATTGAAACACTTCTGTAATAATGATAAATAAAGGGTGTTAAAACACATATGGTATATATAAATACTTTCTAGCAATGATGATTATACTAGAATTATTTCATAGGCTTGTGTAAAAAACACTACCTTTTTATAAAGTTTACTGTCTAAAGAAAATGAACTGTATATAAGATTTTAGACATAAAGAGGTGATGAGTAAAAAGAGAACTCCAGATCACATCTTTTCATGTTTTATTGCTGCAGGTGTATAGAAAAAAAATTCCTCTTGGAGATGCACAGTGCCAAAGCAAAAACTCCAAAACCTTCTTTGGAATAGAATAAGAAAAACCTGTCTCTGATTTAATTTATTTCTCTTCTGACTTTTGATACACAGAGGGGGCTGAAATTAAAACCAGAGTGAGTGTGACCCCCCAAAGTCTATCTGCTTTCACTCAGGCCCTGTAAAAAACTTCTTTTGTCACAACTCTTAAGGGCTCATACACAAAAACCTCATGCCAGTTTAAAAGAAAATTCAAGAATCAGATGTACAAGCAAATTACACAGCATGTAAGAGTACCAGTAGAATTCTGATTCAAAGAGTTCTTAAAACTTTTACATTCATCTAACTAATAATGCCATGTGTTTTTCTCAATGCTTAACATAAATTTAAGACATACTAAGATTGTAACCGGACAATCAATGGGTCCATGCTGCCTGTCACTACTTGAGCCAATTAAGCAGAGAACGGGTTGAATCATACATGAGCCAGCAGTATGGGAGCGCAGCAGGTCATCCACAAAAATCTGCTCTGCCCCCCACCATAAGTCAGCTGCTTATATTGGGTAGAAGGACAAAGATTACATGGGAAGTAGGCAAAAGGGTATGCCAATGGGCAGTTAACAGGTAATGAGGGCTGGAGATTTGCAAAGGCCTGTGGGTATGCAAAGGCTGAGGATCTTCAAAGGGCTGGTGATATGCAAAGGGCTAAGGGTCTTCAAAGAGCTGGCAGCTCTGGTTTCTGAAACAAGTTTGTTAATCTTTCCATGATAATAGACAGCTCCCTGATGGGGAGGATGGGCTGCATTTCCAGGTGAGCTCCCAGGTATCACTTGCAATTCCCAGCCAAGTTACAATGTGCCTTCTTTCATCAGAATAAAACAATCATGGCTAACAGAGCATGATTCCTATTTCTGACAATTATAGCTAGTCCCCAGTATTATATTTCTGCCCCTATCAAGATCAAAATACCCACTACTAATAATAATGGTTACTACCACCACCATTACTATTAGAGCCTAAAGGACCGCAAATCTGAGCCCATCCCCCCACAACCTAACACTCAACACACAGCAGTGGCCCCCAAACTATCTTAGGGGTATTTCAGCTTCCGGATGCCTCTGCCTAGAACACTCTCTCCCTAGATGGCCTCATGGTTGACTCCTTCTCTTCATTCTGGCCTCTACTCAAAAGTCATTTCTTCAGAAATTTCCAACCCTAACCAGATGGCCTAAGAGAGCTTCCCCAGCCCCCTGGGCTTATTATCTCCATGACCCAGATTTATCTGTCAGCATAGCACTTATCACCAATAGTGATACTGAAATTATTTGAGAGCCAGTACAGCAAGGGCAACAATCAATTAAACAGAGGCAATAAACAACCTGATCAGTTTATAAGCTCATTATATACATGCTGTACATATTTGTTTGTTTATATATTTGTTTGTTTACTGTCTGTTTCCTTACTTAGAATGTAAGTTTTATTAGGGAAGAGACTCTGTAGTATTCCCTTCCCTAATGGAACATGACTATTAATCACATAGTAGGCACTCAGTAATTATTTGTTGAAATAAGTAATTGAGTACTATGTGTCTGTGTTAGTATATTCTAATAATTTATTAGAAATACAGAGGATATTCTTATATGACATGTGCTCAAGTATTGAGCTATTCAAAGACCATATTAATGTATACACATGCACAATTTAACAACATTAGATACAATAAAGCAATTAATAATAGCATTCTACTAACCATAATTAAGTATCTTTGAGGATTCAGGGTCAATTGCAAGGGTTTACATACATAACAAGAGTCCCAAAGACTCCACCCAATTGTTATTGATTCTATCACTGAGGGTTGAGGGGAGGGCAAATCTCTCTAAGAAAATAAATATACCTGACTGAAATAAAAACTTTGAAACTCTATTTTTTTTTCCTTTATTGATTAAGGTATTACATATGTGTCCTTATTCCCCCATTGTCCTCCCATCCCCCTCACTCATGCCCTCACCCCCCTGGTGTCTGTGTCCATTGGTTAGGCCTATATGCATGCATACTAGCCCTTTGGTTGATCTCTTCTTCTTACCCCCACCCTCTCCTACCTTCCCTCTGAGGTTTGGCGGTCTGATCAATGCTTCTCTGTCTCTGGATTTGTTTTTGTTAACAGTTTATATTTTTCATTATATTCCACAAATGAGTGAGACCATGTGATATTTATCTTTCTCTGACTGGCTTATTTCGCTTAGCATAATGCTCTCCAGTTCCATCCATGCTGTTGCAAATGGTAAGAATTCCTTCTTTTTTACCGCAGCATAGTATTCCATTGTGTAGATGTACCACAGTTTTTGAAATTCTAATTTAAATTACATCAGGGTTATCTGAAATGCTATCTTCTCTTTCCTTTCAAAAAAGCGAAACAAATTTCTCATACAGGAAGTAGTATAAACGAAGCTCAGCTGTATCATGATTCTTATAGTTAAGTCATAGAAAAGAACTAATATTGATCAAGTACTGGCAAATAAGGAGGTAATAGTAGTAACAGTGACAGCAGCAGCATAGGAGCAGGAGCAGCAGGAGTAACTGCAGTGGTCAGATTTATCTTTCGAGTACCCAGGAGTTAGCAGGCACCATGCCTAATGCAGGGCATACATTATTTCTAATGCCCAGAACCACACAAAAGCCACCCCAGACAAACAAATGAGGGAAAGGCGGGTTAGAAAGATCAAGCAACTGTTCTTGGAGCTTTCAGAGTAAAGTAATATTGATCATTACTGAATCTTAAGGGAAGGAGAGAAGAAAATATCCTCATTTGATTGATGAAGAAACTAAGAAGAAAAGGACTTAAAGACTGAAAACGGGTCTCCTGACTCCCAAACACAGGAGCCTTTATCTCCTGAGACTAAATTACCCTGTGCATTCTTAATGCTGCCAAGACCTCGCCTCATAACAAAAATTGTAAAATTAAATAAAAACCCCACTGAATGCCAAAACCGGTTTGGCTCAGTGGATAGAGGGTCGGTCTGTGGACTGAAAGGTCCCAGGTTCGATTCCGGTCAAGAGCATGTACCTGGGTTGCGGGCACATTCCCAGTAGGAGATGTGCAGGAGGCAGCTGACTGATGTTTCTCTCTCATTGATGTTTCTAACTCTCTATCTCTCTCCCTTCCTCTCTGTAAAAAATCAATAAAATATATTTTTTAAAAAAACAAACCACTGAATCTAAGTCTTTATGAATTAAAAAGACCTTGCTAGTAACTATCTATTCTTAAAATACTACCACAATTTGGAATGTTTATGCCTCACCACCTCTTGTTCTTAATGACATGAATTCCCTTCTAGAGAATATTGCCCAGATTTTGGATACAATTCTTAGAATATAATTGCATTAATTGTTTGCTTATTACTTTTTTGCTTATTACTCATATGAACTTAAAGTCAAGACTATTGTACTAGAAAAGAATAATTAAGTTAAGGTTAAAATGGCATCACTAGGAGATAAATTAGGGGAAGGCAGGACAAGATTAATATTTCTGGACGATGGCACAGGAGCTGAGGAAGAGGGATACTCAGTATGTCCATTCCTTGAACAGGCAGCAGAGGAACAAAACAAAACAAAACAATAAAACATGTTTAGCAACACATGGGACTGATTCTGTTCAGTATGTCCTTTTGTTCCTGGTACCTGACATTACTTTAAAAGAGTCAGATTTCAGTATAACCGAGTTTCCTGAACATATTGTTTTCCCATTAGGCTTATTACTAAAACAGCTTTTCACAACATCAGTTAACACTTCAGAAATCTGTTCCTATACAACCACCTTATCTGGAATATATCTTCCTCCTTCTCCCCCACTTTGTTTCCTTAACACAAGAAAAACAGTACAAATTTTAACCATGTTCTAAAACAGGGATAGAAGCAACAATGACTCAGTGAGTTAAAAAGAGAATAAAAACCTTGGTGTTGAAACACAAAATCTTGATTATGTCACCAACACAGCATTGCACATGTATGTACTCCAACATTCTTCTCAAAGCTTTGATGGAAGAAATTATTTTTAAATGACTGCAAAGCATATCAATATGAGTGGTTGCCAGAAAGCTTAATTGTTATTTTCATCCATGGAACAGTGGATATCTGGCTATAATAAAGTTTTAAAATATTAGGTGATAAACATTTGCTAATAATAACTTGAACTTACTTTTTTATTTGAAGTTTTTATTTGGTTTAATAACGTATTGAGATAACTACTTTAATGACAGCTCTTGAGGGGGGAAAGAGACTTGAAACTTCAACACAAATTAAATTAATTACAATTAAAAGAGCTTTTCCAAACAGCATTTTCCCCCTATAATATTGATTCCAAATGACTTGCTCAGCACAATAAGTCAGTACTAGTTCTGGTTACCATATTTAATCGTGATTTCAGAGATATGTCAAAACATCAAAGGGATATCATCACAAGTACAATAATATGCTGGAAGAAAAGAACTAGTTCCAAAAGCTTAAAGCTCTAATTTGTATTGTGTCTCATTTAATTATTGTTATCTTTGAAAAGTAATATAATTTCAGCTTTATGCATTTAATTTTGGACCCAGATATTTGTAGACATGGGCAGTAGCAGATTCTACAGAAATGTATTTGTAGTACCTCAAAGGAAATCCCCCCCTTCCCCAAAGAGCATGGACTGGTCACCAGATGGGGAGGCCATATGGCACATGTACACGAGAGCCCCGGGACAATAAGAACGAAGCCAAAAGCCCAATAGGCAGAAGCAATCACTCTGAGATGATGGACAAATGCTTGGTTCTGTTGACTTTCTGCATAAAATATATACTTATATAAATATAGATCACTTTATTTTTAAACCTAGAAATACAGCTTAGCTAGTCATTTTCTCCAACTCTTTATTGTTTTGGCTTGAAAGGAAATTTACCCATGTGTAGTTTATTACTTGATCTGAATTTTGTCCTTTTCACATACAATTCATGTTGAAGTTTAAAGAAAGAAAACTGAATCAGGAACAGCTAGTAAGATAGCTTTAAGTAGCAAACAAGCTATAACTCTCAAGAAACTGTGACAGCTAATGAGTCACTAAGACAGGTATGTTCTGTTTATGGATTATCTCTTGAATTTAATCCTTCCCTCCCCAAGCCTTAGCCCCTTCTCCACAATGTGCATCTTATGTTGGAACCCTGCCATGCTATAAGATCCTGCAGTGTGCCATGCACTATCTGAACTATTTGATGATGCAGTTCCTACTACTTTGAGTACCTTTCCTACCCTTCCCTAACTGGTACATTTCCTTTCAGCCTTTAAAACATAGTCTAAGTAACAACTGCTTGTGAAACCTTGTTTGGCTTGCCCAGACAAAATTAGGTCTTTTTTAATGCCTTTTTTAATGAGACACTACAAATAAACCCATCAATACATTTCTATTCTAAATGAGAAAGAAATAAAGATAATTTGATGGCAGCTGACACTTATAGAGGGCTCTATTTATGCCAGACACATAAGTACTTTATGGGAATTGTCTCATTCAAGGTTATGAACTTAATATAGATTTTATAGATTAATAAAACTTATAAAGATTAACGAAAACAAACAAACAGAAACAGTCCCTTCTGCCACCAGAAACCAATCAATCCACCTATAAAAACCCCTCTAACACTAACAAGATTATTTTTAACACTCCTAGTATAGTTGTCAGGCGATCACCTTTTTTCTGTGAGTCACTTACGCCCAATAGAAAAAAGAGAGCGCCAGTGAAAGTACGTTCTAAAGACCTCCTAGCTGTTAAGGATGTCCTGGATCTTTTAATGCCTTTTTGCCATTTTGTGTCCCTCAGGAAGAAGATGGAGCATGCAGCCACGAGAATGGAAGATGGCTGGTAGGGGTGACCTCTGTGACTGTCTCTTCTGGCCTCTTTATTGAGCATCCCTTGTCCTTCAATAATAAAATCCTTCCTATCACCACTCAATTAATTTTGTATAACTAAGCACCAGTTATAATTGCAGCTATTGAAAGATGTCAAAATAAAGTCCACTGTGAGAAAAGATCACTGTATCTAAGAGATATCAATATAAATTTTTTAATAAAGAGGCTAGGTGTTTTTTTTAAAGCAAATTGCTGATTGACTTTATTATGCTGCCCCACAAAACTAACAGTAAAATTGGTCTGTGTGCACAATGGAAAGAAAATCTAGGTCTTAAATAGACTTGCAAACACTGTCTCTAGAGAGGATTTGCCATTGAACGGATTCTTACAAAGATGACTGCTAAAGTAATTCCCAACAATGACAATCCATGGTTGGTACGTACAAACAGGGCTGAGATTTCCAAAGTAAATGCAAACAATAATACAAAGTCTTTCCAAGAACTCAAACACTGTGTTGTTTGGATCAAACCTCACTGCACTAGAACATCCAGTGGAGCTCGCACCGGGGAGCCTAAACCCTTTCTATTCTGATATTTACTGATCATTCATATTCTTAGTGTGTGGCTGAAAAGTGGTAAGTAAATGAATTTGATATACTGGAGGGGCTTGCTCCTTGAAAAAATTCCAAGGTGCATTATTTATTCATAAAGCAAAAACAAAGAATCATTATTGCCATACACACACACAAAAAATCGTGAGCCTGAATGTATAGTTCCTGGAAAATTGCTGTACAGATGATTTTCTTATAAATAGGCAGAGCTGTCCTTTCTATACTAGATATGCAGCTTAATAATGACATACACTTGACTTCTATTTTCAAATAAGCTTTTCAAGGCAGTGCAGTATAATTGCTGCGAGCACAGATTTTGTGGTCAGGCAGAGCCAGACAGAATCCAGGCTCTCCCACTTATGCGTAACCTTAGGCAGACACTTAACTTTGTTTCCTCATCTGTACAAAAGCTCCCAGAATTGTAAGCATTGAATAAGACAATGCATGTAAAGTACTTCAGCCTGGTTCCTGGCACTTAGCAAGAGCTCAGTGGTAGTGGATGAGGTGGTAGTAAGGATCAAATTATCTTACAACTTCGGTACAAATATCTTGTAAAAACGCCACAAAGATTTCACAAAGTGTGAAAGGCGAAAGTGGGAGTGGTTTGGCAAAAGAAAGATGATAAAAGTTTTGGGCAAGATTTGTAGATTTGATAAGAGTAGATCAAGTTGTAGACATGATCAGCTGCACCCTCCTCCTCTATGACCTTTCACAACAAAATAGGGAAATTTTATGTCAAATTCATGTTCTGAAAGCAGGTTTGGCTATGGCCCATGATTCTCTCACCTATGCCCCAAAACATATATATTCTGTCTGCTCATAAATAGTTACTTAAACTCTTTCATTTTTTGTTGCTTCAACCATAATTACCTCTCTTATGGAGGCTTGGTGAAGATCAATTTGAGATAAAATCAGATAAAAATGTCTCACTGTGTTGTAAAGAACTAAACATTCATTGAACCAATATGTACTATGTGCTTCTTATATATCAGGAACATTCCAAGTGAAGGAAAGCATGGATAAGTTGTAAGATGCTGGCCTGTCAATATCTGGGTAGTGGCAGGAGATTGATGCAAATAACTATGAGACATGCTGCAATTGATAGGTATTATGGATGGATGTATAAGAGTCTATGGCATAGTAAAAAAGAAACCATTCATGTGTTAAGACATAAAGCCGTCATCAATTAAAAAATAGTTTCTAAAAAACTCTTCCTACCATCTAATAGAGTACTTCACACCCAACTGATGCTCTAAATGTGGGCTGACTGCAGTCCTTATTATTTAACACTCTATTGCTTGACTCTACTCACTATATAATGTAAGCTCCACAATAGCAGAGACCTTACTTTTCTTGTTTACTACTGCAGCCTCGGTGCCAAAGAATGGTGTCTGGTGTCTAGTAGGTGCTCAATAAACACCTGTTGGTTGGAGGGGTGGATTTTATGTTCTGGTGACATAAGAAATCACCATTTCATTCACACTCTTACAAAAGCAAAATGTCTTTGCTTCTAAACTTTGGTCTACATTTACCTTTGCTTTTTACTCTATTCTTTTGTTGTGCTAAGCAGAAACACACTGAAATAGTCCATCTTCCAATCAGTGTGTGAATTGTTTGTAAAGAGAATTTAAATCAGGTGGGTTCTGTTAGAAACTATCCTGGGTCAGTAGAGAGAAGTGCTGATAATGTATGCCTGGTTAGTATGTTTGTCATATCTAAATAGACAGCCTTCCTCTACAGAGATATGTTTATGGATTATTGCTAATATGCTTTTTTATTATTTTTATCATTTAGACTATGTTTTGTTCTTTTTAAAATCCTTACAGAGCTAAAGAAAACAATTCCATCAGATGAAAGTTACCTTAAAAATAAATTAATGCCCCAGCCAGTGTTGCTTAATGGTTGAGGGTCAACCTATGAACCAGGAGGTCACCGTTTGATTCCTGGTCAGGGCACATGCCTGGGATCCCCAGTGTAGTGTGTAGGAGGCAGCCAATCAATGATTCACTCTCATCAAGGATGTTTCTATCCCTTTCCTCCCCTCCCTTCCTCTCTGAAATCAGTAATAAAAATATATTTTAAAAATAAATTAATAAATTAACTAAAAATATTACATCTATGTGAGTTTCATGTAATTATCTTCCTTCTACTCCCAAAACCCTTGATGTAATCTACATATTTAATTTTATAATGCTTTTATATTTTTCTACCAAAACTAAAGAATATAAAGTAAAAAAGATGAGTATCATGTATTCAACAAGATAGAATAAGAAAAATTCTATATTTTTCAGTGAGAGTTAATAATCAGAAATGCCAAACCCCAAATTTTGCAATTTCATTTCCTCATTTTTTTCTATTTAAAAATTACTAGTCCAAGATGTTGCAAGGGAAACAAACTTCAAACAGTTAGTAATATATCAAACAAAACAACAACACAAAACAAAACTCACTTAAAAAATATTATACCAACTTTACATGGACTGAGTAAAACAAGGGATCTTTTGTAGTCTTGTGTCAAACCACAATAAAGATTATTAAATCACATGAATAGATAATAATAGAAAAAGCTCCATGTGGCAGTGTGGTAATCCATCAATTTTTAACTCATATTTTCCACTGCAGTAGACTTTATGGCAATTTTGCTTTGTTCATTTGCTATTTTTTTTAAGAGCTCAAAATCAGAAGATTAAAAATATTAAGATGTGTTCCTGCATAACAAAGGACTTGTATGCATGCATATAAGCATAACCAATGGACACACCAGGGGGGTGAGAGCATGAGGGGGGGCACCGAGGG
>NW_006286303.1:2994476-3000539 GCF_000327345.1 Myotis davidii | reverse complement strand
CTTACTCAATAAAAAAAGGGGGGGGGGATTAGACTCTTAAGAGCAGTTGGTACAACAATATGTAATTGCTCAGCAGTGGATTTTTTTTCTGCATAGATCTAAAATGACATAAATTACTCTAGAATAAGTATTTCCATAATGTTTACAAAATGACACAGACTAGTTTTTAAAACACCCTTCCTACCTGCAAGTTATACACTAGCATTGCCCCTACTGGAAAACACTGATAAGAGAGTGCTGAGTGCCATACAGCACTCCCCTTAAAGACTATAGGTCTTTATAGCTATGTTTCATTCCACATTCATCATTTCTAGTACCAACACATTCTGGAGAAAAAGAAACAGCCAGTTGATCAAGCACTATTCCACTTCTGCGTTGGGTCCCTTAACCCAGAAGTCAAGATGGGACTACCCGAGGCGGGGCCAAGGCACAGACAATCCAGTCAACGTGCTCAGGTGAACCAGGCTTGGCCTATTGCTCACAGTGTCCCTCGCTAGAAAGAAACTTGAGATCCTGAACATATATTTCTCCTACTTTTGAGGATTAGCAGCCTCTAGCAAGCAAAACAAAACGAACAAAAAACTCTCAATAAGTAGTTCATCCTATACAGGCCTCTGAGAGTGGTAAAATATAGAAAATGGAGGAGAAATCCACACCCAGGCTTAAGCCTGCTGTCTAGTCTCAGGTACCCACTAATGTCAAGCTAACCTCCAGGACCTTCAAATCCTAAATCAGAAGTGAAGTGATGAGATCCTCTAGATATTCGGCCGGCCTAGGCCTAGGCCTCCGTCAGAGATGCCTGCCCGCGAATGGGCAAGACTTGGTTTCTCCAAGGCTCACTAACACTAAAGAAGGAGGAGGAGAAGGAGGAGGAGGAAGGGGTGGGGGGAGAGAAAGAAACATTAATTAGACAATGTTATTTCCTTTCCTTAGGCACGCAGATGTTTAAAAAAGAAAAAAGTGAATGCCAGCAACCATTGGGGAGGCCAGCATAGCACAAACAGCTAGAGGGAGTGACTCAGGGCAGAAGATTCAATCAGGTCAGAGAAGCACAAACCATTATTTCTTTCCCTTTTGGTCAAGCAAACCAGAATGGTTGTGCCCTTCTTGTTTTTCACAACATGAAGACCCACCCAGATGTATCCCCAGCCACTGGCATAAAGTCTGTATTTGAAACTTTTTTGGTAGACCCACAAAATGCAAAGAACCAAAATTGTTAGCCTTGAACTTACTGTGTTTGATTACTGACTCTGGTTTCCAGCTGGAATAACATATGATATCACTGTTTCTAAGGGAGGCTCAGTTTAAAAGCAATCGTTCACTTAGCATATATATTTAACTCTCACTTTCTAATCAGATGTTTGGCACAAATTCACCTAACTCCAAAACCCTGGCAATGTGCCTTCCCTGGGCAAAGGAACAAGACATTCATGGGTATTATTTTCTATTTTCCATTTGTTTCTCTCATTTATTATTCAAAAACACAATGCCATAATGTGATAGGGGAGAAGAACAGCATGCAATAAAATATTCTGCAGGAGAAAAGTGAAATTGAAATAATGTATCCTTGTGGAGAAATATGTCTCATCAGGTTTCAATAAAAGACTTGCTGAGAAAAAAAAAAAAAAAAAGACTTGCTGAGGAGTAAGACTCAAGATGGAAATCTAACCTGGATGCCAAATTTATAGATCTACCAAGAAAAAACATATTAGTAGGAAACATATTTTAATGATCACAGTCCTCATAAAGGTATCAACTTAAGTGCATATAAACTGAAATGTGTATTAATGGGTTATGTTGACCCTATTGTGTTTTGAAAACTTTTTTATCTTAGTGCCTGAGAACAAGTATGAGTGGAATATAAGAGAAAATGGCCAACTGTCATTTTGATGCCTTGCCCCAGGACAAATATTCCAGCAATAAATAACAGTGAAAGGCATGGCTTCAGTATCCGACAGATCTGGATTTTAACCTGGCTTTGACACTAGCAGTTAGGACCATGGTTAGGTCTATAACTTGTCCAACCCCTGCTATACAGCCCTCGAGTCTGAATCGGCAATTCAGAAAATGTATTTATAAATGGGTTGGTGAACATCTAGAACTTATTTTTCTCACAGGGGCAATACTGTAAGTGCACTCAGGTATTTAGACCATCCTAGAAAATTCCTTGAAAATGGCACAGAGTACTAATGTACTGATATCAAATCCACATTACAAAATAAACTCTGTGTATATCCAAGAAACCTTACTTGTTTCCTCTATAATTTCACATCCAGCAGAAAGCAAGCACTCAATAGAATGTTATTACATGGAATGGGATAGAATACCTGCTTTTGAAAAAAGCATATCAATCTTTTCCCTCCACTATTTGGAAATGACACTTCTATTGGCAAAGAATTAGAGGGCAAAGACTTCTCTGGAGAAAGAAAGGAGATAACTTAAATTTCTGAGAATCAGTCAAGTTTTTTTCTATCTATAGGTGAGACAGTGTCTCTCCCAGGTGATCAGAATTGTGGGCAGAGGTCTTTTGAATTCATAAAAGAGTCTAATCAGGAGTCCCTGACAGACCATCATGTAAGCCTGTTCACGTCTCTTTCTTTTTTTTAAAATCCTCACTCGAGGATAGTTTTCCACTGATTTTTAGGGAGAGTGAATGAGAGAGGGAAAGACAGAGAAAAATATCGATGTGAGAGAAACACATTGATTGGTTACCTCCTGCACACACCCCAAACAAGGCCCCAGCAAGGGAGGAGCCTGCAACCAAGGTACGTGCCCCTAACCAGAATCGAACCTTCTACAGGGGAGGGCAGTTAGGGTTGATCAGGCTGGCAGGGGAGGGCAGTTAGGGCAACGAGGCTGACAAGGGAGGATAGTTGGGGGCCACCGGGCCAGCAGGGGAGGGCAGTTGGGAGCAATTGGGCTGGCAGGGGAGCAGTTAGGCATCAATCAGGCTGGCAGGGGAGTGGTTAGGGGTGATCAGGCTAGCAGACAGAAGCAGTTAGGGGCAATCAGGCAGGCAGGCAGGCGAGCGGCTGGAAGCCAGCAGTCCCGGATTGTGAGAGGGATGCCCGACTGCCGGTTTAGGACATCCCCTGAGGGGTCCCAGTTTGGAAAGGGTGCAGGCTGGGCTGAGGGACACTATTCTATAATAAGAAAAGGGTAATATGGTAATTAGACCGGACAGCCGAATGACCTTCTGGACATTCTTCTTGACAGAGCCAGGGCCCAAGCGAAGCAGGCTGGGGTCCCGGGTGCCTGTGAGTTTAGGGGCAATCAGGCAGGCAGGCAGTCGAGCGGCTGGAAGCCAGCAGTACCGGATTGTGAGAGGGATGCCCGACTGCCGGTTTAAGACATCCCCTGAGGGGTCCCAGTTTGGAAAGGGTGCAGGCTGGGCTGAGGGACACTATTCTATAATAAGAAAAGGGTAATATGGTAATTAGACCGGACAGCCGAATGACCTTCTGGACATTCTTCTTGACAGAGCCAGGGCCCAAGCGAAGCAGGCTGGGGTCCCGGGTGCCGGTGAGTGGCCCGGGGGAAGCCAGCCCGGGTCCCGGGTGCCTGCAGGTGGTGGGAGGAGGGAAGCAGCCCGGGTCCCAGGTGCCTGCTGGTGGCCGGAGAAGGGAAGCCTGGGTCCCAGGAGCCAGAGGGAAGCCGGTGCTGGCAGCCGGGGTAAGGAAGGCCTACTCTTACACAAATTTTCGTGCATCGGGCCTCTAGTTACTCACATAAAATGCATTGGCATTTGTAGTATTTTAGGCTCAGCTAAAAGAATAATTATTACTATTTATTGAGCACTTACTATATGCAAAGCACTGTACTTAGTGATGTACACAGAATATAATCACATTCAATCCTGACAATACCACTATGAGGTAAGTACTTTACTTCTATTTAGATGAGGAAGCTAAATCAAACATTCCTGTTATACCATAAAAAAAGATTATTCATAGGCTACCACCAAGTTAAGTAAATCCATACTTTGATTTTAAAAAAGCCAGGCTACTTTTACAAGTGACTACATTTATTAATAAAATAATAACACTATCTATGCTCAGGTTAAACTTATTTTTTTCTACATTTTAAACTTGAAACAGAAATAGAACTATTTGTTGACTAGCACACATGTATTGAAGGCTTAAAAGGTTTCGCTATTGAGCCGTGGAGATAAGAAAGAGAAAAAGGAATTGAGAACATGTGTTATCTCCTTTGGATTTGTTCCAACAATCCTCAAAATTTTCTCTCTTGAGTACATAAGATTACCTTTCTGCCACTTTCAGAAGACTGAGTCAAACATAAGTCATATGACTGACGGGCAGGCAGGTCTGCTGCTGACTAGTCATGAAGTCACCAAAACCACTGAGCCAAGCAATAGTAACTTATGTTTAATTATATATTTCTAAGACCAATTTATTTTTCTTAACCAAGGTTGTCCATAATGTAACTTAGGCCATAAAGACAACATTGAGGTTCCAGTTAAGGGAGGGCCTCGTAGAAAATGGTGGAAACGACTCTCGTAAGAAATAGACTCTCAACACTGGCTGGGATTGCATCTAGGTTGCTTTCAACCCCATTAGAAAAGCTAAAAGTTGCCCTCATGCTCAAAATAAACTCAAATGCTCTACTTTCAAGCCAAAGGCTATAAAAGGAACAGCTCACCTTATATTAGGACTTGTTACACTGATGGATGATTGAATACTACATAAAATAGCATGTCCATAAACAAAGAACAATTAGGATGGCTGGTTTATAAGCTCACCTTTGCTGAACCACTAACTTGTAAAGACCCAGAAATCACTGAGAATGCAGTGCTAGTCAGCGCAATGAGCAATTATGATAAAAGTAAGGTTTAGTATTTCAAATGCTTACTTATTTTCCCAGTCTTTTTATTCCTTTTCACTTGCTGAAAGAATCACACCAAGCACCATGGTCACATCTGAGGTAGTCTAATATGGATCAGGACTCCAAAAATTAATTATAAATATAAGATGGCTTAGAATCAATACTGTGTCAAGTTTCTTCAGAAATCTCTACTGAGTCAAAAAATTAATATTCTTGGGAGAACAACACTGTGCCTTGTTTTGAAACACCTTTGTTAGATTTTGGAGCCAGAGATTTACCTCAAAGGACATCAGTGGTAGGCAGCTGCAGGGTGAGGAGGTTGTCCATGTGATAGTGCAGGAGGCAGGGAAGGAGGTTGTAGCAGTGGCTCAGAGCAGGTTATCAGAGCCCAAGGGAGTGAAAAGGGTGTCCATGGCAGGGGCAATGGCAGCCCAGTGCAAGTGTCAGAGTCAAATGTGAGTGAAAGGGGCATCTTTGCATAGTGGTTGGTAGAGCTTGGCATAGGCAATTGGAACCCAAGAAGATAGAGAAGATATCCATGTGGAAGCTGGAAACAGTGAGAGCCCAGGGCAGGGTATCAGAACCTGAGCAAGGTCAGGGGTGGGTGCCCAAATGCCTAACAAGGCCCCTTGGGGAGAGGTGAGTGGTTATGAGCAGCAGCACTACATGGATTATCAGAACCAAAGGAGGTGAGAAAGGCATGCATGTAGAGGTTGGGTGACAGCAATATCCCATGACAGTGTCAGAACCTGAGCAGGGAAGTGAGAAGATCCAAGCAGGGGAGTGGCAATGGCAGTATTCTAGCACAGGATGTGATATGGTCTTTTTTAAGAAGAAGAAGGAAGGGGAGGGGAAGGGAAAGTGAGGGGAGGTAAGGAGAGGATGAGGAGGAAGAGGAGGAGGAAGAGAAGATAAAAAATATGAATAATAAATTTGCAATAAATACATATTTATCAATAATTACTTTAAATGCAAATGGATTAAATGCTCTAATCAAAAGACATATAGAGGCTGGATGTACTGGTATCCTATCTAATAAAAGAGAAACATAGTAATTAGCGTACGACTGCTATCCTTCCCATTGGCTAATCAGGGCAATATGCAAATTAACTGCCAGCCAAGATAGCGGCCGGCAGCCAGGCAGCTTGAAACTAACATGAGGCTTGCTTGCTTCAGTGACGGAGGAAACCAACGTTCCCCGCCTGCCTTGCCGGCCTCTGA
>NW_006286303.1:2986055-2992662 GCF_000327345.1 Myotis davidii | reverse complement strand
CAGGCTGCCAGAGGGATGTCTGATTGCCATCTTAGGCCCAATCCCCCAGGCAGCGGGGCTAAGCCAGCAAGTGGTCATCCCCTGAGGGATCCCAGACTACGAGAGGGCACAGGCCAGGCTGAGGGACACCTTACCCCCGAGTGCACAAATTTTTGTGCACCGGGCCTCTAGTAATAAATAAAGCCCATAACAATAATCTGTATTATTTATGAAAAAAATATTTAATAAAAATAAACAAGAAACACAGCTTATGATTACTTCTGGGAAAGGAACAAGGAGAATCTGGGAATGCCAGGGAAGGGTACAGTATCAGGGAATACATAGATATTTGTCATATTATTTTATGTAAGTTTGAAATACTTTATAATTTTTTAAAATACATCTTTTTACAAAAGTTTTCCATTAAAATATTTCATCAATCATGACAAGGTCCCACCCCACATACAAATTTCTTCATAAAACTACAAATGGAGTTTGCCTCCCTTCATCTTTTATTAAGCATCTTTTTAAACCACATCCTCTTCTACAGGAAAGGTAGCAAGAATTGAATAAACATGCCATGAAGATCAAGAAAGATCCAAGTGGCATAAAATGAAAAGAGGTTTACAAAGGTTAGTCAAATGCTCAAAAAACATTATAGTATTGAGTGAGAAGCCAAAGGTGTCACTGTCAAAATAAATAAAAAATGTCTGGAAAAAGTTTCTATTTAGATTTTAATTTGGTATTACAAGGAGAATATGATATAGGGCATATGACAATAATATGATTTATTACCAAGGCTACAATAAATATCAGTGTTTTTCTCTGGAAGTGAAAATTTTAATTACTAGTATCCCAAGAAGCTCCCACAGCAACATACCTGGAGAAGGAGCCTTTCAAAAGCCAGAAAGTTGTCCCACTTGGCAGTCTGCGGGTGCTTCAGAGTTTGAACCGTGGCCAGCCCAAGCTGCAGGAGTCCACAGTGACTCACTAGAGCTTTGAGGTTGTTCTTGAAGAGATGAATATAGGACGTGAGCTGCGCCGGAGTGACTCTCCCTGGAGAAACATAATAATTTATCAGTGAGCCCTCTTCTGGGAGTGGTAAAAATAATGAGAAGAGTGCCATTCATAACATTAACTGCCTTATATTGGCACAGAGCTTCAGAATTGACTGCAAGCTTTGCTAAGCTGTTATGATTCTTACAACAACATGGTGACAACAGTGAAATTGAAATTATTACCTGCATTTGCGAATGAGGAAACAGATGTTAGGTGATCTGGATTGCTAGTAGAATTCATTTTCTAATTCTGCAATACCTCGTAAATAAGTTCTCAAATAAAGTCACACAAATAAATTGTTAAGCTCAACATGGAGTACTTCTCCAAGACATACGACTTAGCAATCTAAGAGGCCAAAAGGCAAAATTTCTAATTATGTGTGTATGTGTAGAAAATAAAAGACAAAATTTGTTATGACTATAGCTAAAACTTTATCACTGGTATCAGTGGGTTATGATAATAAAACAGTAAAAGCTGACTATGTATGAAAAACCAGGGTGGCAAAAACACCAGAAGGTAAGATACCAGAAGACAGAGTTTGGTATGGTTGACATAGCACATTGCTACAATGATCATCTAGGTTTGGAACACGAAACCCACATCCGCTACAATGATCATCTAGGTTTGGAACACGAAAACCCACATCTTAAAAAACTATGATGAGCCGAAACCGGTTTGGCTCAGTGGATAGAGTGTCGGCCTGCGGACTGAAAGGTCCCAGGTTCGATTCCGGTCAAGGGCATGTACCTGGGTTGCGCGCACTTCCCCAGTGGGGGATGAGCAGGAGGCAGCTGATCGATGTTTCTCTCTCATCGATGTTTCTAACTCTCTATCTCTATCTCTCTCCTTTCCTCTCTGTAAAAAATAAATAAAATATATTAAAAAAAAAAAATTAAAAAACTATGATGAGCTTGTACAAAAACAAATAAAGCGCCTGTTGAAGATTCACTCCTTCAGAGCCTCTAAGTTCCACTTTTTCTATAGCAGTCCTTCGACTGAGTCACTTCCCATTCTCCAATCCATCAAATTCAATTCCTGCCATTAACCAGTGCTAAGCACAAAACTCCTAAACACCACATATTCCTCCTGTTGGGCAAGGAAAAGGCAACAGGGCCAAACACTGATACAAGTCAAGTAAGTCTTTCCTACACATCTTACTCATGCCATTTGTTGGTAGCTCTCAGATGCCCGAAATCCAAGTTTGTTTGTTATATCGAGGTTTGTTAATACTTGGCAATGAAACCACCTGTCTTGATTTAGCACTTCACAGTTTACACAGTACAATCATGCCCTCTTTCGATTCTCATAGCAACTCTATGAGGTAGCAAACACGGCATGTGCTGCATCACTTAGCCCACCTGTGGCACTGTGGGTTCATTGCCTTACACAGTGCAAAATGGCAGGTATCACTTAATAAATGGTTTTTCTACTCATGATACACAATATACAAAGACCTTGACAGAAGAAATTTATAAGCCTGAGACATACTCTTTCTTTTCATTACATTTTCTAAGAGATTAAGAATTTTGAAGCTCCTTCTTACCAGTTTATTAGGGTCAGCATCTAAAGAATAATAATAGTAGAAATGATATGTAGGAAGTTGAGTCCCACTAGTTTCTTTGCTCCCTCCATAAAGCATGAGTTCATTCCTGATTCTCAATGCAAGTTAATGATTTGCTCGCTTAATTATAATAGAGAACAGCCTCATGAATTCTGGTTTTGAGTCAGGTTTATTAAGGTATAATTTTTCACACAAAATTGGTTCAAATTGAAAGATCATGCAGAGTTCCATTTCTTTATACACTGTACTGCAGGTAATGGCAGTGTGGTTCCTGGACACACAGAGTTTTGCCTATTAAGAGAGAGATTCATAAAATAATTATAAAAATAAGTATTTAATCATTATTGTGATAAATACTGCTAAGGAAAAATTCAAAATGTCTTGAAAGTGTGAATGGCTGTCTAACACAAAACCACCTACCTCTCCAATGCTATCTCCTCACCTGAAGGAGCAAGAATTAGGCTCAGAATACATGCAGTCTATTGATAGAATAATTCTCTATGAATTAGAGAGGCTGCAAGAAATGGAAATCATCAGAGACAGTCATGAAAGGGTCTGTTTAGATTTCCACTGTAATAATCATATTTAAAGTTAAGAATGTCTTTGATTCAAAAATATAGTTGAACTTTTTATCTAGTTAGCAATTCCTAGCTCAGACTCAGACCCAGTCACCATATTTACCTAATGCCACCTTCCCAAAGGAGCAAATGGGTATCTTCTATATATATAAAAGCCGAAGCGACTGTTACAACCGGTCAACCGAACAACCAGTTGACTGGTCACTATGATGCATACTGACCACCAGGTGGCAGACACTCACGCAGGAGATGCCCCCTTATGGTCAGTGCACTCCCACAGCCAACCTCCCGCAGTCCCTGCCCCCGGCTGGCCGGCCCCCAACCTCCTGCAGTCCCTCCCCGCCAACTGGGCAAGATGGCCCTGATGGCCCTAATCACCCCAATCACCAGCCAGCCCGAGAGACCCCACCCATGCACAAATTCATGCACCAGGCCTCTATTATTTCATAAAGGAAATGTCAATAGAACACTACATTGTGAATTTAGCAATTATGCACCTTGCTATAGTCTGTTCCCCTCTCTATATCCCTTTCTTACACACATAAGCCACTAACACTTTATAAGATACATCATTAAAGCAAAATTTTTGGTAAAAATACATAACGTGCTAATTATAATTTAGTAAATGAGTGCCACACAAAAAAGTTTTAAAATATAGGCTAGTAAAATAAAGGCTAGTAACATTTTCAAAATCTTGAACTTAATCACAACCTTATACAAAACATGTTGAAATCAACTCACTGACTACCAAAAATGCTATCGTGAGATTAACGACTTGAGAAAGCGCCTCAGTCTGTGTCAACTAAAACAGCAAGCAACTAGAACCAGGTGCTGAAAAAGCCATAGACAGAACATTTATTCATACCTCACATTACCAAAAAAAACAAAAAACTTGCCAGGCAGATTTACATGGTGATTTTAAAATGTCAACTCAGAAGGCTTTGCAAAATGTTTCTTAAAACCATAGAAACAAGGGTTATTTCATATCAAGACTGCATAACATACAGCAACTTTTTGAAAACTGACAATTTGAAATTTGAAAAACGGTCTTCAAGTAAGAAAAGCTATTAGGCTTTTTTTTTTTCTTTTTGATAGAATTTCTAAGAAAGAGAAACAGGTTTCTGATTTCAACTTAGCTAGGAAAAAAACACAAAACTTTAGTAACCACCAATTATATATATATATTTTAAACCTCTTATTAAAATATAATTATCTTTTGGGGAAAAGGGGACAGATTTGGAAAACAAAATGATTTAATATAGTCTGTGATTCTTTAAAAATTAAATGTAATTGAATTCAAATGCATATTGGAGCCTATTTTTCTACTTACTACATATACTCAATAAATTATAACTATCAACTTGTTTTGTGACTTGTTAAAATATATTTAAAGTATCTACACATAGATGGTTCTTTGTTGATAGTCTTAAAGAGTATTCAGTGCCAGGTTTAATTGTAAAACTGTGTTTTAATGGTAAAACATAACCACCATCAGAAATTTTGTCTAAAATAGCATACTTAGTACTCCATGTTATTTTTTAAAAAAACGCTTACTATAAGAAATAATATTTTCATTGCATGTATTTATTAATTTTCTTGAAAACATGAAGGAAAACCCAATGGGTGAAATTTGAATAAGCAAACATGTATTTTAAGACGTGCATTCCCAGAAAACAGCATTTCGTTATCTCCTTTTCAACCATTTATCAAATATAATAAAGGCAAAGTACATTAAAATATTTAAATGGAATGTATTCTGCTAAAACTCTAGTTTATAAATATTAACTCACACACAATTGGCATCTGGGAATAATTTCAGTATTACACAAAAGTCACAGCTATTCAGAAATTTCAGAAATTTTGTCTAAAATAGCATACTTAGTACTCCATGTTATTTTTTAAAAAAACGCTTACTATAAGAAATAATATTTTCATTGCATGTATTTATTAATTTTCTTGAAAACATGAAGGAAAACCCAATGGGTGAAATTTGAATAAGCAAACATGTATTTTAAGACGTGCATTCCCAGAAAACAGCATTTCGTTATCTCCTTTTCAACCATTTATCAAATATAATAAAGGCAAAGTACATTAAAATATTTAAATGGAATGTATTCTGCTAAAACTCTAGTTTATAAATATTAACTCACACACAATTGGCATCTGGGAATAATTTCAGTATTACACAAAAGTCACAGCTATCCATTTGTTATTTTTTTCTCATTACTTTAACATTTCATGTCACCAAGTACCAGCCGAGGATCTCAAAGTAAAGAACACAGCTAAATACTACAACCCACAAGAGGCACCGGCTGAAGTAACTTTCTCAGAAAAGGTGTGCAGAAAGCAAAGTTCTTTTATGTATGAAAAGGCTTTTTCTTGCCCTCATAGTTTATCTGGGTCTAGAATTCTTGGTTAAAAGACCTTTCTTCATTACCTTCTGGTTTTCGGGGCTGCTGCAGAGGAATGGGTGCTACTCTCATTCTTGTTCCTTTGTAGTTGAGCTTCCTTTTTCCATCTTGGGGCTCTTAGGATCTTCTCATTTTCTTGTACTCAGGATTCACAGTTATTATGTCTAGTTAGAGGGTTTTTAACTCTTTCTACTTATTTTTCAGTAAGGCTACTCAACTTGATTCTGCTTTCTTCACATCTGGGAAAGTATCACATTCTTCCTTTGCTAATTTCCTATTCTTTGCTTTCTCTCTTTAATCTTTTCTATCTTTTCAATGTCTTATTCTTTCTACATTTTAGGAAACTTCTTGATTTACATTTAAACTTTGGCTGAATTTTTATTTTCACAACAATAGCCTTATTTCCAAGAGCCCTTTTTAAAATAGCAGCTTTACTGAGATATAATGCAAAAACCATAAAATTCACCCTTCAAGTGTACAATTCAGTGGCTTTTAGTATATTCAGAGTTGTGCACTCATCACCATTATATAATTTGAGAACATTTTCATCACCCAAGAAAAACCCATATCCAAATTTCCTCAGCTATGAGAAAGATATACAGCTGTAAAGCCATCTACACTAATAAAAGAGAAACATGGTAATTGGTGTACAACCGCTACCCTTCCCATCGCTAATCAGCGAGATATGCAAATTAACTGACAGCCAGGATAGCGACCGGCAGCCAGGCAGCTTAAACTGAACATGAGGCTTGCTTGCTTCAGTGAAGGCGGACTCCAACATTCCCCACCTGCCGCTGCAGGCCTCTGAGCGGGCAGTTTGAAACATAGTAACATATAAAAGCTAAAAAAAACTCCAGAAACCTGCTTTCAGAGCTGGAGTCAGAGCTGGAGTTATACATTGTTTCGATTACCTACTTTTAGCAGCAGAGGCCTAAAAGCTGGAGCCTCAGAGCTAAAGCTGGCCCAGAATTAAAAAAAAAAGAAAAGAAAGAAAGAAAAGAAAGAAGGAAAGGAAAGGA
>NW_006286303.1:2983467-2985503 GCF_000327345.1 Myotis davidii | reverse complement strand
CTAGGGATTGGGCCTGCCCTCTGCCACCCGGGAGCAGGCCTAAGCCAGCAGGGCGTTATCTCCCAAGGGGTCCCAGACTGCGAGAGGGCACAGGCCGGGCTGAGGGACCCCTCCTTCCCCCCAAGTGCACAAATTTTTGTGCACCGGGCCTCTAGTACATATTATAATATAACCTGAATGAAATTTCTGTTGGGAGACATAACTGTACTTAGGTATACCAGCAAACTGAGAAACAACAGAAATGAGAACATTCTAGTAATTATAGCTACAACTGAACTCTGACTTTTTAAGTATAGTAATACTGTCATAGCATCATTTTTATCATATTTAAATTTTTTAATAGAAGTATAAGTCCATCAAAGGTAAAAGAGGAATGGAAGAGTACTAAATGATGGAGCAAAACAAACAATAAAAATAAATCTCTTATTTTCAGCCACCCAAAAAGGCTTTGCTTAGAATAAATGAAAAGACACCACAGCAAAGAGAGAGCCACCTGCCAGAATGTAGGAGTAACTCTAGACTCAGAAACCTCAGGTATAATGGAAGTGACAAGTAAGACATAAGGCACACAAATCTTAAGTGTACAGTTCAATTAATGTGAACACCATGTAACCACCACCCAGCTCAAGGTACAGAATATGTCTAGAAGAGTCCCTTGTGTTCTTATCCAGTCAATAATCCCACAAAGGTACATTACTACTCTTATCTCCATCACCACAGATCACTTTGTCTGCTTTTGAACACTATGTATATAGAATTGTACATATATACTCTTTTGTGTCTAGCTTATTTTGTTAACATTATCTAAAATCTCAGTCTTTTTTACTGTATTTTATTGCTCTAGTTTCTTCATTCTGCTTTAATAGACTTGGGTTTTACACCTGGAGGCCACTGTAAATAATGATGCTATGAACATTCTACTACATGCCTTTTGTTAGACATAAGCACTCATTTATATTGAAGAAATGCCCAGGTGTGAAACTGCTGGGTGGTGGATGCATACTTAGCTTTAGTTGATCTGTTAGTTTTCCCATAGTTGTATCAATGTCTCCATACATTTTAAATTTGATTAAATTTAACAATTTAACATAATTTTTAGACTATACAAGTAATGTTTAAAATGAGGCACAACTGTATGATTGTTTTCTTCATGATATTTTATGCTGCGTAGCAAAAACCCTCATAAGAGTAAGAGAAAACAATTATAATAGAAACTATATTGCCATACTATTATTATGTACCCTTTTTTTCTCATTATTTGCTTACATGTTTATTTACCTACTTTCTTACCTAATTACAGAGAGAAAGGCCTGGAAGACAAGATTCTAATTTAGAAACAAAGATTGTACTAAAGAGCAAGATGCTGGGGAGAAGGAAAGGTACTTTGAATTTTCATTTTACAGATGTTATAACTGGAATTTTCTAGAAGCATGTGCTGATATTACTTTTTAAATATTCTATTGATTCTGGAAGAAAATCATATATGCCTCATATGGAATGAACAGACATGTATTTTTCTCTAGAAATATTGAGTTTATTACTATTACTGATTTATACAATAGATGAAGCATTATTTTTCAACAGATGAAGCAACAGAAGAAGAATAGCTGCCTGCTTCCCACCACTATTGAGACCACAGGGCAAAGAAATCTGGTTAACATGCAGGTGGAAAGATTTAAGTCAGGCATGAGAGAAAAAAAATTCAAGATCAAGATGACCGATACACACAAAAACAAGTTATTAAAAGGGGAAAAAGGAAGACATTACCAAGCTTCTCCCATAAAGATTTGAAGGTCAGAGAGAAACTAAGATGGCGGCAGAGATAAACACCGGGAAATTAACGCCGCACACAACAATTGATTAATACCTCAGAGAAACAATACGGACTTCACCCAGAACCACAGGAAGCCTGGCTGACTGTAAACTCTACAACTAGAAGGAAGGAAAGGCACACTGAGACCCACAGAAGCTGCAGGAGAGAAGCACAGAGGTACGGGGCTCACCCGGGGCTCGCGCGCGCGGAAAGGGACTGGGAC
>NW_006286303.1:2974320-2982121 GCF_000327345.1 Myotis davidii | reverse complement strand
GAAAAGGTACTTTGAATTTTCATTTTACAGATGTTATAACTGGAATTTTCTAGAAGCATGTGCTGATATTACTTTTTAAATTTTATATTGATTCTGGAAGAAAATCATATATGCCTCATATGGAATGAACAGACATGTATTTTTCTCTAGAAATATTGAGTTTATTACTATTACTGATTTATACAATAGATGAAGCATTATTTTTCAACAGATGAAAACAGAAGAAAAGAATAGCTGCCTGCTTCCCACCACTATTGAGACCACAGGGCAAAGAAATCTGGTTAACATGCAGGTGGAAAGATTTAAGTCAGGCATGAGAGAAAAAAAATTCAAGATCAAGATGACCGATACACACAAAAACAAGTTATTAAAAGGGGAAAAAGGAAGACATTACCAAGCTTCTCCCATAAGGATTTGAAGGTCAGTATATACAGCCATCTGTATAGTGAAACTTGGATAAAGCCCAGCTGGGAATTGATGTCCACTTTTATAACACCATAAATACTGAAGACGGTTTTCTGGGATATCCTTTAAACAGTACACATTTCTTGTAGCAAGATTTTTATCTTTACAGTATTACCAAGAGAGAATAAGAAACTAACATAAAAAGAGCATTTTAGTCAAACCGGTTTGGCTCAGTGGATAGAGCGTTGGCCTGCGGACTGAAGGGTCCCAGGTTTGATTCTGGTCAAGGGCATGTACCTTGGTTGCGGGCACGTTCCTACTGGGAGGCGTGCAGGAGGCAGCTGATTGATCTCTCTCATCGATGTTTCTGACTCTCTATCCCTCTCCCTTCTTCTCTTTGGAAATTCAATAAAATATATATATATTTTTTAAAAGAGCATTTTATTTATAAGAATCAATTCAATCAAATGGGTCCAAAGTTCACAAATATATTGCAAGACATGTTTTCAAGATAGTACAGAATAAAGTGTAATTGCCACATGACCAAGGTCACAAATAGAAAATAAATAGCTCTCCCTGAAAGTTATACAAAACAGTGAAATATAAAACTACCAGAAACACTTATGGCTTGGCTTTCTTTGGAAATGGAGCCTTCCTGAGGTGACTTAGACACTGCATTAACGTATATGTAAAGAGATAGAGAGCATGGAAAGAGATAGATGGATTACCCGTTATCCAGGGGCCAGACTACCAGGCTGCCAGGGAAGGAGTATTTCCTTGGTGGGTCTACTCTGACTTGGAAAGAAAAGTCTGTTCTCAGGAGAGCCTCTAGATAAAGAAACTTCCACCCTGCAGCCAACAGCCTTCTAATTCTGTTGGGCTTTTTAAATTCTCATGTTAAGGATCCCTTATGTTGAGAAAACATAAAGATTAATAAGAGGAAGAGGACGATGAAGAAGAGGAGAGAAAAAGAAGAAAAGGAAGATGTACCAATTTAAGTTAAAAATATAGAGCCACAGGTAGATGCTTGAAGAAGGGACACCAGAAATTAAGATTCCCATTTTGCAGACGAGGAACAAGAGAAACAGAGGCAACTAACTCTGTTTTAGGTAATAAAGTATAAAAGGAACTCATTTGTTTAGTGACTTTAACAGTTTCAAACATTATCATTTATTAATTCAATGAAAACTCTTTCTGTCTCTTTCTCTAGATTCTCTTCTTCTTCATACCCCTAAATGGAGTATCCCTTAAGGCTCTGCCTCCAACCCCCTTCTCACTCATTCTACCTTCTCTTTCTGGATGAACAATCTTATATTTACTTTAGAAATATTTTTATATTCCTTATATTATATTTCCTTTAAGAAATTATGTTTCCTTTAGATTAAAGCTTCAACATAACCACTAGGTAACCAAATCCCAAACCTCTACTTTCACTTCTGGAAACCATTACTCTAGTCACATATTTCCCATTGAGATGATCAGGGAACAAATCCTACAAAGAGAGAAATTCCACCCCTAGATCTGGTAGTGTACTCTTCATATACAATTACATGACCATTGGTCATTATTTTCATAATGTGTTTTATCTGCCCAGAAGGCAATAACTAATTTCATTAGGCTATACACTCCTTTTACAGAACACTTTAAATTTCACAAACACTATGTTTCATATATGTAACCATCTCACTTAATTGTACAGGTATTAGATTCCCATTTTTGCAGACAGAAAAACAGATTCAGCAAATTTAAATAACAGGGTCACTTGAAAACAAGATAATATTTTATGTTTCCTATCACCAACAAGGATCTAATAATTGTCTATTACCTCTAGATCTGGATATGTCTAGAAAAAATTTCCGTGAGGTTTCCCCTCTTCTATTTTCACATCCTATCTAATAATAGACAAACATGGTAATTAACCATACCTCCACTACACTTCCCATTGGCTAATCAGCAGGATATGCAAATTAACTGCCAACAAAGATGGTGGCCGGCAGCCACGAAGCTGAAGCAAACATGAGGCTTGCTTGCTCCAGTGATGGAGGAAGCCAAGGTTCCCCGCCTGCTGTGGCCCAGCTCTGAGCTCCAGATGCAACAAAGTTTCAATTATAGAAGCTAAACAAACCCAGATACTTGCTTTATAATAAACCAATTATCCCAATGGATAATTTATCAAGTGAGGACACCCAGAAGGAATATACTGAAACTTGTTTTGTAGGTTCTGTTATGCATGCCCAATCAGAAAATGGCAGTCAAGGCCGTATCGATGAGAGTGGGGGAAATGAGAAAGAAGCAGTTCCTGAGAAGTCTGTGGAAATTTGTGCAGATAACTGGAGCAGGGGAAATGCACTCAAAAATGCGATGGGAGAAAACATCGAACCTGTGAAAATCCTAGTGCCTCCGGGAAGTTCAGCACGTGAAGGAAGTGAGAGGAGCCCCCCGTTAAGGATGTCTGACTACAGCTTAGGCCTGCTCCCCACTGGCAAGTGGACATCCCCTGATGACTCCCAGAGGGATGTCTGATTGCCAGCTTATGCCCAATCCCCCCGGGAGCAGGCCTAAGCCAGCAAGTGGTCACCCCTGAGGGGTCCCAGACTGCGAGAGAGCACAGGCCGGGCTGAGGGAGCCCCTACCCCTGAGTGCACAAATTTTTGTGCACCGGGCCTCTAGTCTAACTATGAGTCCAATGATCTCCAGGAAACTGCCAATGTTCCACTGCAGAGAATATGGCATCCTTTTAAGTAATGGTTCTCAAAGATGTTCCACAGACCCCAGGGTCCCTGAAGCACTTTTAGATAGTCAGAAAAATCAAAACTATTTTCATAATAATACTAAGATGTTACCTGAATTTGTTACTATGCTGTATTTGCACTGATGGTACAAAAACAATGGTGGGCAAAGTGCTGGTGCCTTGGTATCAATCAAGGCAGTGGCACCAAATTAAATAAATAGAGAATTTCACTTCAGAATGGCCATGATGAAACTGTAAATGTTATTAACTTTAATAAATCGGAACCCTTAAGCAAGTGTCAATATTCTGTGTAAAGAAATGAGAAATATACGAAAAGTACTTCTGGTGCATACCAAAGTACAATGACTGCCTTAAGGAAAAGCACTGGTGTGATTGAATTGTGAGCTGTTCACACTGTTTTATGGCTCAAAATTTTTACTAGAAGACAACAGAAAAACTGGTTCTTCACACATTTCCTCCCCCCCCCAAAAAAAAAATGAATGAAATAAATCTATCACTTCACAAAAAACAACTGACAGTCTGTATTGTTAATGACTAAAGTCAAATTTTCATGTGAAAATCATAATTCTGGGAGACTTGTATTTGCCACCATATCTTTACATTCCCAATACTTAAAGATTTTCTAAAGATATCAATGGGGATAATAACAAATGTGGTTTTGTTATATTGTATAATATGTGTCAACATCTGGAGAATGTGCATAATTTAGAGAACCCTTATTTTCCAAGTGTCAATGAAAAATGGTATAAAATAATGTGTGTGTAAGATCCTTTCAAAGTGTAAGAGAGACCAATGGATTTTAATATAACAAAGTGTAGAGATTTTAATGATATGGATTCATATTCTACATTGCAATTAATCTATAATAAATTTCAGTCCTGTTCCTTGTCATATGTAAGGCTTTAGACAACCTAATTTTTCTCTATTCCAGTTTCCTTACCTGGAAAATAGAATATTAATAGTGCCTATCTCACCAGAATTACTGTGAGAATTAAATAAGATAAATACATGTAAAGAATTAGAAGAATACCTGGCACATTGTAAATACTCAGTAAATGTTATTTTCACTTTTCTTATCATCTTTATGTTCCTTAAAGTTCTCATATATATAGTCATCTAACATACTGAAAGTCATGATTTTTTTTATTTCGTTTTATGACCCTGTAACATATTTCATTCTAGGAATCTAGGTTCATCCACATTCCTTTACTTCCAAAATTTTGTTCTTCCATTTCAACTTGATAGTTTGATTTTTAAACTCATAAATAATTAAGAATTTGGGCTAGGAATCTCAGCAAAAAAAACACAACTTAAATTCCATCCAGTAAAATGTACTAATATTTACTAGATATCTAAGAGCAGGTTATAAGTAAGAAAACATTTTTAAAATATAGAAATAAAGTTTCCAGAAATAAATTATACCTATTAACCAGATTCACTATCTACATTCCATATTAATAGAATTATTTAATCAAAAAAAGTAAACCACCAAATTCCTTTTCTAAAATCAAAACATTAGTTCTCTGACTTTTTAATCAAAAGAAAAAAGCTATGCCCTAGCTGGTTTGGTTCAGTGGATAAAGCATCAGCCTGCAGACTGAAGGGTCCCAGGTTCAATTCCGGTCAGGGGCACATGCCTAGGTTGCCGGCTCGATCCCCAGTAGGGAACGTGCAGCTGATCAATGTTTCTTTCTTATCATTGCTGTTTCTATTTCTCTCTCTCCCTCTCCCTTCCCCTCTAAAATCAATAAAAAATATATTAAAAGAAAAAAGCTATTTAAAACTTAAATTTCATTCAGCCAGATTCTTCTAAGACTAAAGACTAAGCTGAATGTGGTGAAAAATGAGATGTATAATAACTTGGTGAAGAAAGGGTAACACTTATGTGACTAGATAATTAGCAGATCATTCTAAAGGTGAGAGGTCAGGCCAAAGCATGTCTGTCTGCTCAATTGTTTTGCTAGCACAATAGTTCATTCATTAATTCAAAACCACTAAAAGAGTTTTCATCCACATTAAGAAGGTAGGAAGGATTTTTAAAAGGGGGAGGCAGAAAAGTATGGGTGAAATAGAATGAAGGAAGGGTGGTCCAGACCAATTTTGATAGTTCTAGATCAACTAAAGAAACTAAAAGAATTATTATTTGTATACAAGGACTCTCCTAGAATTCCCAAAATTGAGTCTAAGAAAAGGGGTCATTGTTGAGCCCCAAGAGTAGTATATACATATTCCCTCCCTACTCTTTTGACAGTTTACAGATACTTCAATACTTTTATCTACATGCCATGCTGGCTAAGTTGGCTCACCGATTAGAACAGGCTTATATGAACTCCCTCAGAGCCTGCAGTCACTGTCCATCCTGGGTGAAGTGGATACACTTACCCATACTCATCTTGATTGGCAGGTTTTCTCTGCTTGCTGCTTCCACTAGATGTCTCCGGACTTCCATCACTGCCTCTTTGTGCTTGGTGTTCAGTAAGGCTTCCCACAGGGCTTTGGCTGCAGTATCACTGCAATAAAACCACAAAGAGCTTTAAAATAATTTCTACCAAATAATGGAAAAGGTTGAAAGCAAAATGATTTCTAAAATATCCTCTTTGAGCACTAAAGTAGTCTTTCCTACTGATAGATTCTAGGCATAGGATTAAATGAAGACTATCTAATCCATTTTAAACAGGACAAAATATTGAGAAATTAGGAAGACAAAACCAAGGCAAAAAAAAAAAAAAAGAGGATGCCCTGACCGGTTTGGCTCAGTGGATAGAGCATCAGCCTGCGGACTGAAAGATCCCAGGTTCGATTGTGGTCAAGGGCATGTACCTTGGTTGCGGGTTCATCTCCAGTAGTGGGTGTGCAAGAGGCTGCTGGTCGATGTTTCTCTCTCATCGATGTTTCTAATTCTCTATCCCTCCCCCTTCCTCTCTGTAAAAATCAATAAAATATATTTTTTTTAAAAAAAAGAGGAATAAAAGCTATATTGTGCTTTGAGAAGTGGGGGAAAACTATATGATATTTTTTAGATATGACCCTTTTTTTAGATTTTGCATTTTAAAGTATTTCAGAGTACAGTTCAACATTGCTACAGTAATAATTAATACATGTTCAAAAATGATTTATCAGTGATTATAAGCATAACAATTTGAGATAACATACATGTATGGAAAGCACAGAGCAATTAGCAATGAGAATTCCTGTTAAAAAACCACTTGATAGAATTCCTAATGAGTAGGTTTTCTAGTGAATGAAAATCAAGAATTAGGCTAAGTAACCAAGGCCTTAAGTATCTACTTTGGGCCTTAGGTTGGAAGGATGGCACATCCTTCCCCATAAACCATGACAACAGAAAGAAGCCCTGCATTGTGCAGGGTCTCATCTGGGCTCACTTGTCCAACAGCCCCCTGTCTCACCCACCCTGCCATGTTTAAATTATAAATGAGCACAGTGTTCTTCCCGGAAGACCGCTACATCAGCCAAGCATACACATTTGTAGTAACATTTCAAAAGCTGAATATAAAGAAACAAAGATGACTTCTGTCCCTTTCCAAGGACTTTTTCCTTCACTTAAAGCTCTACTAACATCTCTTACTATCCAGTTAGCTAATAGTGTGAAAATGAGTGGATTTTTAAAGTTTGGTTTTAAAAGTTATATCTAATAAGATATTAATTTTAACTTTAAAGTTATACCTAATAATACATATCTTTTAAGTTCAAATTTGATTGGGAATAATGGAATGATGTACTTCGGCACTGAGTTTAATGTCGAACATACTAATCTTTCATTAAAGAGTTAGTTGTTTATTATCTTTTTTTTTCTGACTGAACTAACATCACTGCTCAACATATGCCACTTGTTTAGATATAATCAAAACTGTCATTATAACTCTGCACCCAATATTCTATGTTTAATTTAAATAAGCAAGTAAACTCCAAGCCAAGCCCCATTCTCGTGGTTGAGATATAAATACAAGGCATAAGCTTTCAATGACTTAAAGGAAGAAGAGGCAGAGATACAAGCAAAGAAATTATCCCCAAAAGAAGTGTGATAAGAGGTGATCAATGCTGCACAGATTTAGCTGGTAGCACAGAAGGGGGCTCTAATCCTGGCTGGGAGGGCAGAGGCTCAGAGATTGGCACAGATACATACATTCCAAAAACCGCCAAGGGAAGAAGTCATAACTGAATCTGGGAAGGAGAATGGTAAAGAAAGTCCACAAAGAATATATAAAACCTTTATCACAAAACAAGAGGAAGAAGGGTGTTTCAGAATGTGCAGATTCCTAGGTAGACAACACTAATGAGGACTGTTTTGGTTTATGCTAAGGTGCCAGGGAAGGGGCATGACAAGTAAGGGCAAAAGAGAAGGTGGGAGCTACTCCCATAGAGTCCTGCATTACTTTCCAAGGCTTGTCAACTTCAGTCTGTAGGTAACAGGTCGCCAATGAGCATGTGCTTGATTTCACATTCTGAGAAGAGTACCATAGCGTAGCAGTTGTGAACACAGTCTTTATCATCATTCAAAACTAGGTCTATTTCCTGCGGGGTTTTGGGAAAGTTACTTAACTTCTCCAAAGCTCTGAAGGCAATAGAGAACCACTGCGAAATTCTGAGCAGGGGAGTTAAAGTCCCATTTCCTCAGTTTATAGT
>NW_006286303.1:2973306-2974290 GCF_000327345.1 Myotis davidii | reverse complement strand
CTACTTTCATTCTCCAAAGCTCCTCTCTGCAAAACAGGGATTTCTCACATACTATTAACTCTGTACACAAAACTTCTAGAGTAGATATTTACTGCCCTCCTCTATTCCACGAGTATAAGACAAAGTGTCTTCAAGATCACAGTAGGTTAGGAAATACTGTGGTTGCCCCATCAGATCAGTGTGGTGATTGAAATGTGGGCTCAGGGATTAGATAAATCCATGTTCAAACTGACCATGCACTCTTCACCCATAGTAGCTACATGGCTTCTTTGGTCTTCCTCAGGCACTCCAAGCTTAGGCACTCCTTTGCCAGTAATGCTCTTCCTACAAATATCCTCTCTCTTTCTTCAGGTGCCTGCTGAAATGTCACCTTATCAGAGAAGTCCTCCTTAGTGCCCTATATAAAAGAGTAATGACAGCCTATCCCAGCACCATAACCTAGCACTGTGCCACCCCCCCCCCCATTTCCCCTTAACTGGACTTTACTGTTCTACATAATCCTATTACCATATGACCTTATTATATGTTTCCATTTTTTGCCTATCTCCCTCATAGAAGATAAGGTCCTTTTATGAAAACAGGATCTTATTTTACTCATTGCTAATTTCTTAGAACAGTGCCAGGCCTGTGGTAGGTACACTTAATAAAAATGAATGAATGAACGAATGATGCTTGTTAGTTATGTAACCTTGTGCACATAACTAATCCTTTCTTTTCCTCTGTTTTCTCATCTGTGAGATGGAGGTAATAATAGTGATCACCTCACAGGTTGTAAGAGTTAAATAAGATAATGTACATAAAGCACTTTCCTGATTCACAATAAATATGAGTAATTATGTAGTTGTTACTACTACTACTATTGCTATGAAAGACATTATCTTATAATTCAATGTGTTCAAGGGTTTGTATATAATTCGGTGAATTCACTTCATTATACTGAACTAGAGGCCCAGTGCACAAAATTCGTGCACAGGGGGTGGAGGG
>NW_006286303.1:2969531-2973258 GCF_000327345.1 Myotis davidii | reverse complement strand
GCCCGGCCTGCACCCTCTCCAATCCGGGACCCACAGGGGATGTCTGATTGTCTCTCGCAATCTGGGACCACTAGCTCCTAACCGCTAGCCTGCCTTGCCTGCCTGCCTGATCGCCCCTAATCACCTCTGTCTGCCTGATCACCCCTAACCACCTCTGCCTGCTTGCCTGATTGCCCCTAACTGCTACCCTACCGCCTCTGCCTCACCCCACACCCGGGACCCAGGATTCCCTCCTCCGGCCAATGGCAGGCACCTGGGACCTGGGCTTCCCACCCTCTGGCCAGCTGCAGTCACCCAGGACCCAAGCCGGCTTCACCCAGGCCGGCCGCAGCAGCAGGTGACCGTGGATGGGCGGCTTTGCCTAGGCTGCAGCCGCAGGCACCCGGGACTGCAGGGTGGGCGGCTTGTCCCTCTTCCTGGCCACAGCCGCAGACGCAGCAGCTGCCGCCTGGGACCATGGGACAAGTGGCTTGTCCCTCTCCCAGGACACAGGCTGGCTGGTCCCCATTCCTCTCTCGCGAGGTCATGTGTGCCTGGCTGATCCCCAGTCCTTTCTCCCCAGTGTTGAGTGTCTGAGCAGTTCCGGTGCAAGGGCGTGAGGGTGTGATGGCCATTTGCATATTAGCTCTTTATCAAATAGGATAATTTTTTTTTAAATATATTTTATTGATTTTTTACAGAGAGAGGAAGGGAGAGAGAGAGTTAGAAACATCGATGAGTGAGAAACATCAATCAGCTGCCTCCTGCACATCTCCCACTGGGGATGTGCCCGCAACCCAGGTACATGCCCCTGACCGGAATCGACCCTGGGACCCTTCACCGCCAGCCGCGACATCTCCCACTGGGGATGTGCCCGCAACCCAGGTACATGCCCCTGACCGGAATCGAACCTGGGACCCTTCAGTCCGCAAGCCGACGCTCTATCCACTGAGCCAAACCGGTTTCGGCCAAATAGGATAATTTTTACACAACACTGATTAGTTCACATATACTTAAATCACTTGGGGGTTGTACTCTCTAGCTCTTTTCTCATAAAACATTTTAGAAGAAATACATAGTTTCCATGATCTCTAACACTGATGCCAAGTCATGTTTCCTGGAAAATTATTTTTTTTAACGTAAGCAATTCTGACTGTCTAGATACGTGTGACAGTTTCTAATATCCAATTCCTGTACAAAACACCTTACTAACCCCCACATCACACATGGTCACTTTAAAATTACCCTGTTAATATTCATACACTAATTCTGGTTCTCCAAATAATCAGCACTGAAGAAGTCAAGATCATACTTACTGACAACTCTACTGTGTCCTGCACCCATGTCTTCACCAATCACTCTGTTACTGCTGCTTGGTGGTTTACACACATACTCCTATATGGGCATCTGAGTTGAGTATGGGAGTTAATCACTGCCTTTCTCTAATATGCTCAGACAAGTCGATCCAATAGACATTTCACACTACTGAAGTTTCACATGAAATCAATTCTTGATGTTGAATTGTACAAGTCAAGAAAAGTTAACTGAAATCCATTCTATAGTCACAATGGTATATTTTATATCATTCTTTATCCTCTCCAACTGTTCAAACTCTCTATTTTCCTGATGAGGAAATAAGCACTGCACAGGGGCTATCACAATAGGGCCAGTGTAGCCAACTAGTGGTAGTCATTGCTGTAGTCTAGTAGCAGCATGGGTTCTGGAACCAAACAACAGAGGGTTCTCCTTATTCTGCCACTTGCTAGCTCTATGTCCCCAAGAGAGTTACCTATCCTCTCTGTACATGTTTCCTGTTAACTGGGGATGGTAATAGTTTCAGTGGGTTATTATGAAAATTGAATGCACTAATATATCTAAAGCACCTAGAACAATGCTTGGTACATATTAAGTGATCAATGAACATAGCAGCAGCAGTAGTAGTAATAAAATAAAAAATATCAAAGGTCAGCCCTAGCTGGTTTGGCTCAGTGGATAGAGCATTGGGCTGCAGACTGAAGGGTCTAAGGTTTGATTCCAGTCAAGGGCACATGCCCAGGTTGCTTCTCAGGAAGGGGCATGCAGGAGGCAGCCCATCAATGATTCTCTCTCATCATTGATGTTTCTATCTCTCTCGCTCCCTCTCCCTTCCTCTCTGAAATCAATAAAAATTAAAAAAATCAAAGGTCAGCATTTCCTCATAAAATATGGGAGGAAACCTGTTTTAGAAGCACATTATTGCTTTCATCAACTTGTAGACTCATATGGATAACTACTGCCAGTAGCTTCATTTTCATAATGCAGAATTCATTATGATATCCATTGAAAGACTGAAAACTTCAATTTAAGCAATCCCTTTATAATGGCATGTTGATGTAAAGAATTTTGATATAGATTAGAGACTTACAGCTATAGTAAGTCAATTTAATGAAGATTTTTAAGCAATGACTTCTGGGCCAGCTTCCTGCCCCATTAATTTAATTACACTGAAATTCTGTAGACTGAACCAACAGGATATTTTTAAAACTAGAAGTTTGGCCCAGCTGATGTGGCTCAGTGGTTGAGCGACAACTTATGAAGCAGGAGATCACAGTTCTCCCGTTTGGGGCACATGCTTGTGTTGTGGGCTCGGTGCCCAGTGGGAGGTATGTGGAAGGCAGCAGATCAATGATTCTCTCTCTTCATTGATGTTTCTATCTCTCTCTCCCTCTCCTTTCCTCTCTGAAATCAATAAAAATATATTTTTAAAAACTAAAGCTAGAATTGTTACTTTAGGAGGAGTTCAATTCCATAAATATTTCCAGGCTGACTTAAAAAGTGGATGCATAACTTTTGCGGTAATGTGAACATTAGAGGTAACATTAAATTAATCACCCTTACATCTGCAGCAGGACACTACCTAACCCAACACAGATAAAAACCTATTTTGAATTTTTGAAGGCATCCAAAGAAATTTTTATAATATGCCTGAGAAAAACACTACTATTTTAAACAAATCAAACTGCTATTAGATTCTATTTATACCTAATCTAAACCCTTTTTGCTCTACTGTAAACCTTAGTCTTACCTAGGGTTAGTCTTTTCTCTTAAGTTTATGAACAGCTGTATAACATCTTTTTAACAATCAGCTCCACCCAAAAACAGTGTTTCTCTTTTTTACATGAGTAATTTAAGATTTTTGAAAGGTAAATAAAATGTAATACTAAAAAATAATTTTAAATACCATCCCTACATTCTATTTTAGAAGCATTTCAGGATTTACAATACAACTTCTTATAACTCATTTGATCCTAACTTCATGAACTAAACCATTATCCCTGACCCAATTTAAAGACCCTCAGAGAAGCCAACTGTTTTACTTAAGTACACTCAACCTGTAAATGGCAAAACCAGAACTCATATCCAGGTAACTGGCTCCTGAGCCCAATGAACTTTCTACTGTACTATGCCATGTTTGTATTATGCAACTCATCAAAGACCATCAATTATGTAGAATGTCAATTATTTTCAACTTTTCATGATGATTTTCTTTTCAAATCCTTATTATATCCACTATCTTCCCCTTAAGTTCAGAAGTGGGCCCCACATAAGACAATGTAATAGGGCGAATAGTGAAACAAATCCATAGTAATTCATGAAGCCAGTAAAACTTGCTCTCAGGATTTTGAACACTTTCTGTTTTAAACAGTATCACACTATTCCTCTTGTAGGTCACTATAAGCCATTGACAGTCACTTTGCTATACAATGCC
>NW_006286303.1:2965359-2969497 GCF_000327345.1 Myotis davidii | reverse complement strand
ATATTATTGATATAGATATTTTCTTTTTTTAATTTTGTTTTATTGCTTAAAGTATTACAAAGAAAGAGTATTACATATATCTCATTTTTATTTCCCCCTTGACCTTCTACTAGCCTCCCCTACCCCCCAGTGTCTTGTGTCCATTGGTTATGCTTATATGCATGCATACAAGTCCTTCAGTTGATCTCTTACCCCCCTTCCTGCCCCCCAACTCTTTTTATTCAACTCTCTTCTTTAAATGTTTCTCTCCAAGAAGACGTTGCTGAATTTTAAATCATTCTGCATATATATCATTTAAACAACTGAAAAGGCAAAAAAAAAAAAAAAGTCTAAATTGCCCTGAGGTATTATTTCCAATCTATATCTCTTTTTTTTGAAATATATTTTATTGATTTTTTTTACAGAGAGGAAGGGAGAGGGATAGAGAGTTAGAAACATCAACGAGAGAGAAACATCTATCAGCTGCCTCCTGCACACTCCCTACCGGGTATGTGTCTGCAACCAAGGTACATGCCCTTGACCAGAATCGAACCTGGGACCCTTGAGTCTGCAGGCTGATGCCCAAACCGGTTAGGGCTCCAATCTAGATCTTATTTAATATTCATTATATTCTTGGGGGGAAAAGGAGAAATAGCCTCTAATGATTTACCGCTGATAAAACTGAGAAAAATGTTCTACTTTTATATTGTATGTTTCAAGGAATCTATTGAAACAAATACTAGAATAGAATATTTGTCCTATGAAAATATCCATTTTGTTACTATGAAATGGAATTAGTTTCAACATGGTCAGTAACTACATGTCAAATACGTATTAAATGTATGCTCTTTTTGGATAAACTGATAATCTTGTATCCTTAAAAATCAAACTATTATAGAAAATTGTCCAGTTTGAAGAAGACTACAGGCCAAGAATATAAACACAATAACCCGCTACAATTAACTTTTTTAAAGTCTCAGAGGACTTCTGTATATGAAGATATGGTTCTTTCAGTTAATTCTTGGCTCTTTATTCACCAGAATTACTCAATTATGAATGAAATCTTAGAGTTACTTTGGTTTGGCATGCATGAAATGTCAAGTGCAGTCTGCTAGAAATTAACAGGATAGTCGTCACCAAATAAAATGTAAATGAGAAAAAAATAAAATAAAATGTAAATGAGACAGCATTAACTTTCAAAATGTGGCTGAATGTTGAATCCTAATGATACTTCAATCAAATGAAAGGCATGCAATTAAGAGACTGAGGGTGAAATGTGAATGAATAGCATTATCTTGTGACCAAACTCAGAGAAATGGTTTCTTCAAGGCATGCTCAGGAAGTAAAGCTTACTCACAGGATTTGTAAAAGCAGTCACAGTATTCCAACAGAAATACAATGATCTATAATAATAAAAGCGTAATATGCTAATTAGACCGGACGTCCTTCCAGATGTCCTTCCTTCCAGACAAAGCTGCAGCGGGCGGGGGCGGGGGCCAAGACCCTTGCATGAATTTTGTGCATCGGGCCTCTAGCAACAAAATAAAAAACAAACAAACATTTTCAACTAATTTTAAACAGACAGCAATCTGAGTCATAGTGTTTCCCAGCAGGAAATAATGGCTTCCATCAGTGGTGAGCTTAATGAGCTCTAAATGTAGGTTTGTTAATCAAATTATTCATAGAAGTTTCAACAGTCATCTTTCCTCTTGACTTCTTTTTAAAACAATTACCTCATCTTTAACAAAATTATCTGTTAACCTTCATTTCAATAGGAGAGAAAGCAGCTAAACACAAAACGACAATAAAGTAAACCCGTGGCACTGGAAAGGCAGTGGGGAGAACTTAACCAAAGAACTTATATGCATATATGCATAACCCATGGACACAGACAATAGTGTAGTAAAGGCCTGGGGGGGGGGGGGGGGGAATAAAGGGGGAAAAAAGGGGGAAGCTCGTGGGGGGATATAGGAGTCAATGGGGAAAAAAGGGGGACATCTGTAATACTTTCAACAATAAAGATAAATTAAAACAATAAATATAGTTAATATATATTATGTTCATATCAGGTGTATAACATAATTATTTGACATTAATATATGTAATAAAATGATTACCATAAGCCTAGTAACCATCTGCCATTGTACAAGGCTATTATGATATTATTGATTATATTCCCTATGCTGTACATTATAGCCCTGTGACCTATTGACTTTATAAATGTAAATTTGCATCTATTTCCCTTCAATTTTTGTTCCTATCCTCACCCTTCTTCCCCTCTGGCAACCATCCATTTGTTCTCTATATCTATGGGTCTGTTTCTGTTTTGTATTGTTTGTTTTGTTTTTGAGATTTCACATATAAATGAAATCATACTGTATTTCTCATCTGTCTGGCTTATTTCACTTGGCATATTACTCTCTAGGTTTGTTCATTCTTTCATAATGTGAGCACTTCCTATGTATTGGGCACTCAGTGAGGTGCTAGCAACCTCCAGTGACCTGCCCTTGGGGAGCTAGGAATCTAGCAGGGAAGCTGGAACTGAGCATGCTCCTGCAGAGGTGACAAAAGCAGAGAATAGGAGCTCTGAGAGCGTAAAATACCTAACCTGGTCTGGTTGTGTGAGTGGAGGTCAGAGGGAAGCTGAGGATGTGACAGTGAGTCCTGAAAAGTGAGTAGGAAATAGCCAATTGAAGAATGAAGTAAGAGCAGTCTAGGCAGGAGTAGCATCATGAGTAGATGTCATGAGAAGAGAACTTGAGACCTTTGCAAGGAAATGAAAACAAGTATGAATGGAATGTGAAGATCTAATATGACCCTGCCCTGAGCTCATGAAAAATCATGCAAGGTGTGGTAACCCACATTAGGGATTATAGACTTTTTTCCAAGGGCAACTAAAGGGTCTTCAGCAACAGACTGATCTAATCAGGTTTACATTAAAATATCACTCTGGCATCACTGTACAGAATGGATCTCAGGTCTGAGTGAGAGGCTACCACATAGCCCAAGCAAGAATTAATGATAGCTTAGTGACTTCCTAAAGCTATCAGAGTATATTATTCCCCTGTTCAAAACCATTCCATACTTCCTACTAATATTACAGTAAAATCTAAGTTCTTTATTTTTATATTATATCTACAACTTTATCTCTCACCATCTCAGCTTCATCTATTAGGCTTCAGCCACGCTGGCCTGATTTCCACCTCTTCAATGGGATTGAGTGCATTTCCAACTCAGGGCTTTTGTATTTGCTATGCTCTTTGCATAGAATCCTCTTCCTCCAGATGTTCACAGACAAGGTCTCATTTGTTCAACAAATGTTAACTGAGCCCCTATCAAATGCCAGTCCTATACTAGGTAGAGCTCAAGGCTTACCACCTTAATCACTCCTTATCCAAATTCCACTTGTTTGATTTTACTTTATTTATAACATTTGTCACTAATTCAAATAATATATCATTAAATAAAGTTTATTTTATTGACTTGGGAGTGGAAATGATCAGAGGACATTAAAGACAGAAGCTTTCTGGCTTGACCATAATGTCAGCATTCTGGGCCCAATGGGTGGGAGTGCACTCAGGCCACCAATACACCATGACCCTGGGCTGTGCCAGGCACTGTTGGTGCAACAGTGTATACGGGTGACAGAGACAGATCTCTCAGCAAGCTTCTAAAGTCTAGCTGGAGAGAACAGACACTAAGCTAGTAATCCTATATAATAAAAGGCTAATATGCAAATTGACCGAATGGCAGAATGACTGGTCACTATGATGTGCACTGACCACCAGGGGGCAGACGCTCAATGCAGAAGCTGCCCCTGGTAGTCAGTGCACTCCCACAGGGGGAGTACCACTCAGCCAGAAGCTGGGCTCATGGCTGGCGAGCACTACAGTGGTGGCGGGAGCCTTTCCCACCTCTGCAGCAGCACTAAGGACCCCTAGGGGGATGCCCAAGTGGGCCTAAGCTGGCAGTTGGACAGCCCCCAAGGGGTCCCTCCAGTGCACAGATGTCGTGCACCAGGCCTCTAGTTATAATATAATACACTATGAACTAAATTAAGAAATAAAGGGTGCTATCTATGGAAGCGAAGACAAAGGTGGAAGGAAGGAAGGAAGGAAGGAAGGAAGGAAGGAAGGAAGGAAGGAAGGAAGGAAGAAAG
>NW_006286303.1:2950544-2965290 GCF_000327345.1 Myotis davidii | reverse complement strand
GGAAAGAGAAAGGAAAAGAAAATAAAGGAAAAGAAAAGAGCAATATGTAGGATGACCAAGAGGTAGCAGAACATTGAGGACCTGAAATAAATTTAGTGTGGCTGTAGTTAAGAGTGTCAATATGAAAGGGCAGGAGAATTCGGGAGCAGGCAGGAAAGGGGGAAAAACTGAAGACAAAGACTGAAAAAATAAGCAGAGAGCAGATCTAAGAAGGCTTTCTAAAACAAGGCAAAATTTTTAGTCTTTACCCAAAGGGCAATGGAGAGCCACTAATTTTACCCAGGGAGGGTTAGAAGCAGATTTACTATTACTTGAACAGCTGAATAAATATGTGTATAAAAGAGCCAGTCTTTAAATGTACTTTAAAACTATAATCTTTTCAAAGTGTGCATATAAAATTTAACTTTTAAATATTACCACACTATGAGAATATAATCCATCCATTTCTTATTATTAAATGTCCTTATATTGTATTTTTATTTATTTATTCAACAAATTTGAGTGCCCACTATACACCAGGCCCTGTTCTTGGGGCTGGGGATACAGCCGTGAATTAAACAAATATAAAACCACTTTCGTATATAATTCATGTTCTGGAGTTTATTATCTGAACACAGCACACAGAAATCATAAAGTAAGAGAAATTATAATCAAAGTTTCCTTACAAATCATTCAGGATATTTCTCTCTTCCAGAGAAGAAAACTGTGACCATGAGAAATTAAATACCTGTTCAAGGCCATGAAGTTTTCATGGAAAAGCCACTATACTACAGTAATGACTAGAAAATAAAAACTGCACAGGAGCTATTAAGGACACCAAATAATCACAACAATACAAACAGCCTCTCTTGGTTCAACAAATGAAAGGAGATTGTTTTAAGAAGTGTTTTTTTATACACTGTCATATTTGTTAAAGAATGTTCCCATAACTTTGAAGTACATTATGGGAAAGGATAAGATCACTTCAAAAATGTTAAACTAAAATATCACATTGGAGTACATTTTGGGGAGGAAGCAGAGTAGAATGGAAAAAAACATGAACCCTGATGCAACTTGTTCTGTGAGGAAATCTGGTGTCTACCCTTCGAGTCTCATAAATATTATATATCTCTTGCACTACAGAAAAGTGATTTTCATTAATTTGTTCAACAAAAATAAAGCACCATATAAATTTAACTTGTTTTATTCTACTGGGACAAATTTTGTTATAAATTATTTATCAGTGTAATAATATTGTGTATTATATATTTTCAGTTTTGTATTCAAAAACAAAAAATGTCCCCCCCAAAATGCATGATCCTTCTGTATCAATCTGTAGCTTCTACAAAATATATCTCTATGACTGGTTCCAGATTATAAATATATTAGAATGTCTTTAATAGTGCAGAAATCATAACCATGTGTTAATAAAACTAAATAAAAATCTCCAATAAAACACCATTTAATTCCAGGATAAACAATTGCACACTAGCTTTATAATGTTCAAAGTAATAAAAGAACACTCTCCAACTGATATGTAATTGAGGTTTCATCTCTTTCCAAGGAATACTCTAGTTTATCATTTCTTCCTTCAAGATACTCTCATTCAGCACTGCAATTGGCCCATGAAACCTCTTTTAAAATGGACCAAAACCTAATATATAAGCTGTTTAATTATTACATAAAATAATACGGGGTAATTAAACTTCACAGTACAGATGAACATTTTTTACTCCTACTTTCTACCAGCTCATTAATGGCAATACCATAATCAACACAAACTTTAATAATTTCCTCCTGGCAAACAATAAAGCACAGGAGAGACTTTTTCATATGAATCCCTAATGCATAAAACAGATTAACTCAATATGAGAATTTTAAATCACTAACACCATTAGGTTACTTAAAAAAACCAAACACACATCCCCTCTGTGCACATTTTTCTAACTCTGAAAGATATACTTTGGAGTTCCTGTAAGTTACTTTCATGACCCATTCCAAAGGCCAGCACTTGCTCCACCAGGAAACTCTACTTTAGGCTGGATTACATCTGTGTGTTTTGGCTTGAATTCAAGACTTAGATAGTTAAGGATTAGTTCATGTGTCAAGAAACTCTAAGATAAAGAGTTAGTGACAGTTCTATAAAGGCTCTTAGAAGCAAACTCATCTGTGTGCTTTACCCCTTCTGTCATTCCACTCCATGAAGAAGGGTCATTTTAAAATCAGCATAACCTATTATTCTATAGTGATTGTAGACTCCTATTCATCTATTCATCATGGGTGACACCATTGTATTTATATACATATATGTGTGAAGTTCCAAATATACTAAATTGGGAAAACTTGATTTGTTAAAATGATTTATAGTCTTGTTTTACTCTTCACTAGTTTTGGGTTGGTTTTTGGTTCAAGTAGAATATGAATTTATGATGTTCCTATCATTTTCCATATTAACACCTATATATTTTGTTAACGTATTTTGTACTATCTGCCTTGGCACCTTAGAAATATAAAGCAGTGTGAAGTGTTATCGCAGATACAACTCTGAGGAAAGACTATATAATAACTAGAGGCCCAGTGCACGAAATTTGTGCACTGGGGAGGGGGGGTCCCCCAGCCCAGCCTGCCCCCTCTCACAGTCTGGGAGCCCTCAGGCGATGTCTTACTGAAGGCTTAGTAAGCCGCAGTCTGGCCTCCCTCTACAGGCTGATCTGGTGCTGCTAGGGCCAGGCGGAGGCTTGGGCACGCCCCCCACCTCCACTCTGGTGCTGCTGGGGCCAGGTGGTGGCAGCAGCAGCTTGGACACAACCCACTGCCTCTATTCAGGGGCTGCTGAGGCCCAGCAGCAGCGGCGGCTTAGGCACAACCCCCTGCCTCTGCTCCAAGGCTGCTGGGGCCCGGGCGACCCCCTGCATGTAGTTCTCTCCGGTTCCAGGCCACGCCTGCGTGTTGTTCTTTCAGGCTCGGGGCCGGCCCCTCCTCCTGAGCTGGTCGTGACTGTTACAGCAACCCAGCCTAATTTGCATATTACTTATTTTAGATAGATAGATAGATAGATAGATAATGTCAATAAGAGGGATTTGTTTAAGGGTCATAATCTGGGGGCAAAAAAGAGAATTTATTTTGAAGTTGCATTTGCACAGCAAGCACACTATTTTTACTTATAATGAGGATGAGGTAGTTTCTCATAAAGCATCATTAATCAATTTGAAGTGTTTTCAAGGTTGTAAGATAATTAATCTTCTATGAGTGTGCTGTGTGGCAAAACTAGAGGACCTCACTTGACTAATAATAAAAAGTAGGGAGCTTTGCCCTGGCCAGTGTGGTTCAGGTGGTTGGAGTGTCATCCTGTGCATCAGAAGGTCATGAGTTCGGTTCCCGCATGAGGGGAGCAACCAATTAATGTATTTTTCTCACATCAATGTCCCCCCCCCCACTTCCTCCCTCTCTAAATTAAAGTACAATACAATACAATACAATACAATACAACACAACACAACACAATACAGGGAGCTTTATGTCAATGTTTAATTTCCCTGCTCCATGAAATCCAAAAATCTGGGAACCACTTCTCAAAGCCCTAGACCTAAGGTACAGAGTAAAAAAGAACCTTCAGGTTTCCTTCCAAAATTACTCTATCAGTAAAGGAGACAGGAACTCAAAGACCTAACATGAAGGGGTAACAAGTTCATGTCTGGAACATTCTCTATAAGGAACAGCATAGTAAGGAAGGCCCCTAACAACCAGCATTCACATTTAACGTCCTGGCCTGGAAGCACATTGCATCCTAATAAATGTCATCAATACTGTTTTGAAATATATCTGGAATTTGTTGTGTAGGCATGGTAACACACATAATTGAAAATGACTGCCACAAAGGAAGAATGTTTTTTACTCACAGATTCCTAAAAATAGGAGGCATGGCACACCACACAGGGCCACATTGCCGGGAGCCGGTCCATCCTTGCTGTTTCAAGGGACCTGGCATATATGGCATACTGTTCTTAATATATTTGCTCACCTTCTTGGCACTATCTGTTGTAACCAAGGTCACCTCTCTGAGAAAGGTTGTTTCCCCAGGTAGGGATTTTCCCCTGAAGTTAGGGAGGGAATAAAACCTCTTAACTGCCAGGCGGGTAATTAATCACTTTAACTACGAACAATCATGCTTAAGTACATAATCTTTACTCCCTGGAATGGAGATAAGAAATGCCCTAACCTTTGGAATAGAGATTGATAGGATTGGAATCAACTGGTATAAATACAGATGTAACAAGACAACAGGACACAGAACTTAGAAGTCAGAACTTAGAAGACAGAACCGAGAGACGGGGGAGCTTCGCGGGAGAGAGCATGGCAAGGGATCCTGGACAGACACTGGAGACGGAACCTAGGGACCGAGCCTAGAGACAGAACATGGCAAACGATCCTGGCCAGAAGCTGGCAACAGAACCTAGAGACAGAACCTAGCGAGAGAACCTGGCTGAAGATCCTAGAGCCAGAACCTGGTTACAGAATCTGGATAGAATATGGCAAGAGAACCTGATTAGCACCTGGTGACTGAACCTGGCTGGAGAACCTGGAGAACCTGGCTGGAGAATCTAGCGAGAGAACATGGACACAGAACCTGACTGGAGATCCTAACCAGAACTTGTCTGGAGATCCAGCCCAGAACTTGGCTGGAGATTGTGGCTAGGCTGCTGATCAAATGAACGCTGTCTCCGTGTCATTCCTTCTTCGCCGACTCCGTCTACACCTTTGGGAACCCCTGGACCTGCTGGGGTTGGACCCCGGCACCACATGAAGAAGAACCAGGGTTGGTCAGGAGGCAGAGGAAGCAAGGGGAAAACATGGGCATGAGTCTTGGTTTTAGTTTTCATGGAAATGAATGGGCAAGGAAGGGTAAACAGGCTAAGCAGGCTTAGGATTGACTAGTTTATAATTTTCGTGTTCTAAAGGCACTATGCAAGGCAATTAACTTATTTTTACCTCATTTGATTCTTACAACTGTAAGTGGCAGGCACTGTTATAACCCAGTTTTCAGATGAGGAGACTAAGGTTCAGAGAGCATAAGAAATAGTAATATTTCAGTATCAAAAATATATGTCAAGAGTATTGTTTAAGCCATTCCAGTTCTTTTCAGAATACTGAAGGTACGTGACTTCTAATTCTTCCCAAAATCAATCCTGAACGAACTAAAGAAAGAAAACACCAAGATATGAAAAAACCTATGAGAGAACAGCAAACCATGACAAAGCTGAGTTTATGCCAAGTATGCTAGAATGACTCAGTATTTGAGTATCTATCAATGCAATTCGCCACATTAACAGATGAAAAGAAAGAAACCATATGATCTTCTTAATAGATTCAGGAAAGGCATTTTACAGACTTCAACACCTGTTCATGATTTCAAAAAACAAAACAAAACAATTCTTAGTAAATTAGGAACAGAAGAGAAATTCCCTAAACCCAATAAAGATATCTACAAAAAGCCTATAGCAAACATTATTCTACATGGGCAAACATTAGAAATATTCCCTTTAAAATCAGTACTAAGACAAGGATGGGCATTATCACCACTCCCATTCAACACCACATGCAACAAGGCAAGAAAGACAAAGTATCCTTTCATTCCTAAAAGATATGCAGTCTTGCTATCAGTTTTGTCAAGTACAACAAAATAAAAAGAAACAGATCCGTTGATCTAGAGAACAAACTGATTGTTGCCAAAGGGTAAGGGGTAGGGAGATTGAAATAAAAAGAAATTCTAATTCACCTAGAGTCACCAGAGTCATTTAGTTAGCTTATCCACACCAGGGCTAGGAGATGTTTGATAGCAGTCCTAAAGTGTATGCACTTAACAGGGTTAAAAAACGTAAGAAGTAAAACCTGATAGAACTGAAAGAAAAAAATAGACAAGTTCACAAATATAATTAGAGACTTCACACCCTTCTCCCAACATTTGATAGAAATAGTAGACCAAATCAATAAGAATACATAAGAACTCAACAACGCCATCAACCGACATGATATAATCAACACTTATAGAATGCTCCAGCCAACAATAGCATTATACACATTCTTTTCAAATGCCTGTGGAATATATATATCAAGACAGACCATATCCTAGGCCATAAAAACCTCTCAATAAATTTAAAATAATTGAAATCATGTGAAGTGTACTTTCCAACCACAATCGAAACTAAAAAATAAATAAAATAAATGTAACATGAAAAATCTCCAAACACTTGAAAACTAAACAAAGCACCTCTAAATGATCCACATAAAATAGAAAATCTCAAGGGAGATCAAAAAACTAAATGAAAAATCATCAAAATAAAAATACAACACACCTGGCTGGCATGGCTGAGCAGTTGAGTGTCGACCCAGGAACCAAGGGGTCACCGGTTCAATCCCTGGTCAGGGCATATGCCTGAGTTGCAGGCTCAATCCCCAGTAAGAGGCATGCAGGAGGCAGCCGATCAATGATTCTCTCTCATCATTGATGTTTCTATCTCTCTCTTTCTATCCCTTCCTCTCTGAAATCAGTAAGAATATATTTAAAAAGTACAACATATCAAACATATGGTGTATACATAAAGCAGTGCTGAGAGAATTTTATAGTACTAAATGCATATATTAAGCATTTTTAAAAAAGAAAAAATGCCAAGCCAACAGTCTGAACTCTTACCCCAACGACCTAGAAAAAAAAAGAGCAATATAAACTCAAAACAAGCAAAAGGAAGAAAGTAATAAAGGTGAAAGCAAAATTCAATTAAATCTATATATCTAAAAGGCTAAGTGACCGACCGTATGTCCCTCCAACCGTCCAACCGACCAACTGGCCAGCACATATGATGTGCATTGGCAATTTAAAAATAAACGTTGACTCACGCATGAGCAATACATATAAAGTTCTCACTTGTACCAACCACACACGTGTGTTTCGATTTGTCATTGTCAATTGTGAACTTGATTGTTTTTGTTGACATCTCTATTATAGAGAAAGGGCGAATAGCGATATTAAAATATTTCTTCTATTTAATGTGCATGAAACTTGCACAAATTCATGCACCAGGCCTCTAGTTGTATTTATATTTGTTTGATCTATTTGATCTACTCACAATATAGGTCATGCGACTCTGTTTATTGATTCCTCTGATGGACAGTCCATAGCTGAATCCTGAAAACAGCCCTCAGCCCCTCACCCAGACTGGCCAGGCACCCCAGTGGGGACCCCCACCCTGAAGGGTGTGTGACCAGCTGTAAACAGCCATCATCCCCTCACCCTTGGGGGGAAAAAATCAATTAAGTTGACAAACTTCTAGCAAGGTTGAAAAAAAAAACAGGACATAAAAAATACCAAAATCAGGAATGAAACAGAAGATATCAATACAGAATCTACATATATGAAAAGGATAATAAGGGAATGCTAGGAACCACTCTACATACATTTATTTGACAACTTAGATGAAAAAGACCAACTGCTCAAAAAAACACTATCACAATTCACCCATATGAAATAATTTGAATAGTCTTATAACTATTGAGGAAGTTAAATTTATAATTTAAAACACTCCAAATAGAAATCTCCAGTACCAGATGGTTTCACTACAAAATTCTACCAAAGATTTAAGAATACAATTTATACACACCCTTTTTCAGAAAATGAAAGATAAGAGAATACTTCTCAATTCCTTTTATGAAGCTAGTATTACCATGAATGTGGATGCAAAAATCTTTAACAAAATATTAGCAAATAGAACACAATACATAAAATACTAGCAAACAGAATTCAACAATACAGAAAAAGAATTATACTCCATAACCAAGTGGAGTTTGTTCATGAATCAAGGCTTGTTTAATATTTAAAAATCAATCAGTGCCGCCCTGGCCGGTTTTGCTCCGTGGTTTGAGTGTCAGCCTACATACTGAAAGGCTGCAGTTTTGATTCCCATTCAAGGGCTTGATCCCCGGCCCTGTCAGGTGGGAGGCAACCAATCAACCTCTCTCTGTCTTTTTCTCTCTCTTCTCCCGTCCCCCCATTCTTTCCACTCTTTCTGAGAATCAATGGAAAAAATGTCCTCCAGTGAGGATTTAAAAAAATCCCATTAGTGTAATCCACCATGTTAACAAGCTAAAGAAAACAAAAATCACATGATCATATCATTGATGCAGAAAAGGCTTTAACAAAATTTAATACAATTCTCTATTCAGAGAAATAGAACTAGAGGGACACCTCCTTAATAAATAAAGAGCATCTTCCAAAAAACATAAGTAAATATACAGCTAGCATTATATTCTTAATGGTAAAAGACTGAATGCCTTCTCCCTAAGATTGAGAATAAGGCAAGGATATCTGTTCTTATCATTCTTATTCAACCTAATACTGAAAGTTCTAGCCAGGGCAATAAGACTAAAAAGAAAATAAAAGACGTGTGGATCATAAGTAAATAAATAAGATTCTATTTGCAGTTGACATAATTGTCTTAATCAAAAATTCCAAGGAATCTAACAGATAAACTCCAAGAACTAGTAAGTAAATTCAACAAAGTTGCAGTATACAAGACAAAAATCAATTGTACTTCTTTATACTATCAATGAACATGTGGACACAGATAATAAATTTATAGTAACATTTACAATCACTCAAAAAAAATGAAATACTTAACATGTAAACTTAACAAAACAAACAGGACCTGTATACTAAAAAGTATAAAACACTGATTTAAAAAAAGATCAAAGATAATATAAATAAATAAATAAATAGAGGCACATCAAGACATGGGTGCAAAACTCAAAGACGTCAATTCCCCCCTAATTGATAAGGTTAATATCATTTCTATAAAAATCACAGCAATATTTTTTAGAGATATAGATCAGTTTATTCTAAATTTTATATAGAAAGGTAACGGAACTATATAAAAACAATTGTGAAAAAGAAGTTAAAATGGAGGAATCAGTCTACCTAACTCTGAGACTTTTTGCACAGCTATAGAAATTAATATTGTGTAGTACTGCCGAAACCGGTTTGGCTCAGTGGATAGAGCGTCGGCCTGAGGGCTGAAAGGTCCCAGGTTCGATTCCGGTCAGGGGCATGTGCCTGGGTCGCGGGCACATCCCCAGTGGGAGATGTGCAGGAGGCAGCTGATCGATGTCTCTCTCTCATCGATGTTTCTAACTCTCTATCTCTCTCCCTTCCTCTCTGTAAAAAATCAATAAAATATATTTTAAAAAAAAAATATTGTGTAGTACTGATAGAGTGATAAATATGCAGATAAGAATATAGAACCCAGAAACAGGTCCAAGCAAATATGCTCAACTGATTTTTTTTAAAATATATTTATTGATTTCAGAGAGGAAGGGAGAGGGAGAAAGAGAGAAACATCAATGATGAGAGAGAACCATTGATCGACTGCCTCCTGCATGCCCCACACTGGGGATCAAGCCTGCAACCTGGGCATATGCCCTGACTGGGAATCGAACGAGGACATCTTAGTTCATAGGTCGACGCTCAATCACTGAGCCATGCCGGCTGGGCTCAACCGATGTTTTTAAAATATGTTTTTACTGACTAGAGAGAGAGAGGAAAGGAGAGGGATAGATAGAAACACTGATGAGAGAGAACCATCAATAGGCTGTCTCCTGCATGCCCTTTCTGGGGGATTGAGCCTGCAACCCAGGCATGTGCCCTGACTGGGAATCAAAGTGGTGACATCTTGATGCATGGAACAACGCTCAACTGAGCCACACCAGCCAGGCTATGCGCAACTGATTTTTGTTAAAGGTGCTAAAGTGATTCAATGACAGGAAAATAAATGGTACTGGAGTAATTGGACATGCATAAACAACAACCAAAATGATCTCAATATGTCTTAAACATGTTAAAGAAATTAACTAAAAATAAATCATAGACTTAAATGTAAAATATAAAATGATAAAACTTTTAGAAAGAAAATTATAGAAAAATCTTCAGAATCTAGGGTTAGGCAGACAGAGTTCTTAATAATTTTAAACAATCTATAAAAGGAAAAATTGATAATAGAATGTGGGTAAACTTGCTCCTCAAACCCATACATACTTCTGAATCCTGCTCACAGCACCAAGTGTCAGAGTAAGTTCCTCCTTGAACCCTGCTTGCTGTACCCTTGTTGGAAGCACAGGTCCTTCTTCCTGCCAACTAGGCCAATTGTTGGAACTCAGTTCCTTTATCTTGCCCTAGTACACCAACTGTTGGAGTACAGATCCTTCATTCCCTCCTCACTACGCCAACTATCGGGTCTGAGCCCCTCTGCCAGGGACTGGACCTTGTGAGATGCCAGGCATTCGGCGACAGAGAGGCCATGAGAAGTTGTAGGTATGTAAGAGAATCTTTATTGTAGAAGCCAGTGGCAAAGTAGTGATTGCTAACAAGGAGCCACTAGACAAAACAGTTCTTCAAAGCAAATTACATACAGCGGTTAGCCACACACCAGTTAGGTAACAATACATCTTTCCTACATAGTAGCCTCCAACATAGGAGCTATACAAGAGCCATCCTTAGAGCTATAACCTCTCTAAGCAGCAGCACCAGCTGATCTTCCCTAGAATGCAGTCCCGTACTGACTGGTCAGTAACAACGTCATACTACTTAGACAAAAGAGGCTTTTTTCCAAATAGTGACATCAGTCTTTTGGGTTATAGAGGGGCACACTTGCACAGTGTACATACAGATTACTGTGGCCTTGCACTTGCACCTGTGTGTAGTCTTTGGACACCCTGATTAAGATTTCAAACCTCAGAGTGGCCTTGAGCATCTGGCTAACTCTGAATAGGGCCCCCCACACTGAACTTCATCAAAGTAAAAAAATTTTATCTTGCACAAAGATCCTGTTAAGAAGGTGGAAAGATTTGGCTCAGTGGATAGAGCGTTGGCCTGCGGACTGAAAGGTCCCAGGTTTGATTCCGATCAAGGGCATGTACCTGGGTTGCGGGCACATCCCCAGTGGGAGATGTGCAGGAGACAGCTGATTGATGTTTCTCTCTCATCGATGTTTCTAACTCTCTATCTCTCTCCCTTCCTCTCTGTAAAAAAAATCAATAAAATTTTTTAAAAAAAGAGTTATTAAGAAGGTGGAAAGAGAAGCTACAGAATAGAAAAAATATTTGACAAAGGCTTATATAAACTCAATAGTAAAAATAATCTAATTAGTTAATTGGCAACAGAGTGAAGAGCTATGTTATCTAAGAGTCTATTCATATGGAAAGCAAGTAGAGGAAAAGATGTTCAACATCATTAGCCATTACTGAAACTCAAATTTATACCACAAGTTATCTTTGAACTAGTTCTTTTCCCAGGCTGGAATGTTCTAGCCCCTGATTCAGCTTCACTGAGGTCTTTGTTTGAAAGACATCTCCTTAGAAATGCCTTTTTTATCTCCCCCATATACTTTTTCACCACCCCAAATCCCTAGTCACTCTTGGTTCCCTTAATTTTTATCTGCTTCATCGCACTTATCCCTGGCTGACATAATATATATCTGTTTGTTGTCTGTCTCCCCCATTAGAACAAGTTTCATGAAAGCAAAGATCTTGTCTTCATCAAGTGTCTGGCACAGAGCAGTCAATAAATATATATATTTTGTTGTGGGCTTTTTTTTGTTTGTTTGTTTAATCCTCACCCAAGGATATTTTTTCATTGATTTATAGAGAGAGGAAAAAACAGAGAGAAATATCGATATGAGAGAAACACATCGACTGGTTGCGTCCTGCACAGGCCCCAACTAGGGACCAGGCTGGGGAGAAGCCTGCAACTGAGGTATGTGTCCTTAACCAAAATCAAACCTGAGATCCTTTGGTCTGCAGACCGAGGCTCTATCCACTGAGCTAAACTGGCTAGGGCTATATTTTGGATAAATTACAACACACATTTACATGCTCAAAGGGTTTACTTTCATATTCCTACCCATGACATTTTACCCAAATAGACTTCCAGGATTTCAGACCTCCCCTGCCTTGGGCCCCCAAAATGCCTTCCTTTAATGCTAAAACCATAGCCTTGTTCTTAGTTCTTCCTTTATACTCCTTCCAGTTCTGCTAGGACACCTACCAGCACTCTGTTGATCCCAGCTACCCCACCATCAGTCATTATCCCACACTGTTATTAGAAGGCAGAGTAAAAGGACAGAAAAGGGCCCTCAGGCAAGAACACCAGCAGGTGTTAGAAGAGAGAAACTGTAGTCAGAGCTGTGGGACAATCCTGGTGTGCTGTTCAATACCCTCTGGTCTATATAACATAAGACTCAGAAGCACCCCAATAAAGGTTGTGGTTGATTAACCCAATAGGAGTTAACTTTTTGGACTTGTTGACTTTTGCTTGGCAATGAACATCAATCTAATTAGGAACTTGTCACTCAAGTGTAATAAGTCTTTCCAGTTTTTCTTTTCCATTTAGCTAACTTCAGAGGGCTCTTGGCTTTGTTTAAAGGAGCCATAGTTTCCATTTAAATTATGTATCCCAAAGCCACAATGACCCAGAGTTCAGTCTTCTTACAACACAAACCACAAACCATTTAAAATGTTTCAATGTGAAAGAGATTCTGGGGGTGGCCTGCACATTCTCTAACTAACACCGTAACTGAGTTGCAATACATGAGAAATTATAGTACAAGAATTTCTACCTTCAAACCTTCTTTTCTCAATATGCATTTCAATGTTTTTGAACACAATTGACTATTAAACATAATTCTTTACTAAGAAACATAACTTAAATGTCTCTGGCATATTGAATTATTTAACTACTCCTAGTGAACACTTATCCCCTCATTTTAAAAAAAGAACTCTGCTTTACTTCTCCCCCACAAATTACTCATTAATTCTGTTTTCTAACCCTGTAACTGAGACCAGATGATCTTTAGACTGCCTCAAAAAGAGTTAAATGTAGCAGCTGTATGCTGAGAAGAGGTAGGCCTTTCTTCTATTTAATTTGTAATTTTTACCTAAAAAGTAAAAAAAAAGCCCTGGCTGGTTTGGCTCAGTGGATAGAGCGTCGGCCTGCAGACTGAAGGGTCCCAGGTTCGATTCCGGTCAAGGGCATGTACCTTGGTTGCAGGCATATCCCCAGTAAGGGGTGTGCAGGAGGTAGCCGATCGATGTTTCTTTCTCATCGATATTTCTGACTCTCTATCCCTCTCCCTTCCTCTCTGTAAAAAATCAATAAAATATATTTTTTTAAAAAAGAATGATCTGGGCAGAAGGAACAGCAGGAGTAAGTGTCCTGTGGCAGGCAGTGAGTGCCCTCTTAGGGGAAAAGAAAGCCACTAGGTTCGAAAGAAGACAGAAAGGAAGAGAATAAGAGATGAGGTCAGAGAGGAATCTGAAAGCTGCTGACACACAGTCTTATAGGCTATGGGAGGAGAAGTGGGCCCTGCACAGAACAGAACCAGTAGCACCAGGGTGCAGTGTTAGGCCAGAGCCAGGGACACCAAACACAGACATGGTAAATACAGGCAGAGAATCAGGCTAAGAGTACCTAAGGAACTGAAAGAGAAATCGTTCACGGAGAATGGAGATGGGGCAGAGAATGAAACCCACTTAAACAGAAGGAAGCCCCAGCTGGTTTGGCTCAGTGGATAGAGTGTCGGCCTGCGGACTGAAGGGTCTCAGGTTCAATTCCGGTCAAGGGCACATGCCTGGGTTACGGGCTCAATCCCCAGTAGGGGGAGTGCAGAAAGCATCCGATCAATGATTCTCTCTCATCATTGATGTTTCTATCTCTCTCTCCCTCTCCCTTCCTCTCTGAAATCAATAGTATATATCTATTAAACAGAAGGGAAAGATAAGAACAGAAAAGATTCTGCCTCCTTCTTGAATAAAATATTCCACATAATTCTGTGATCTATGGACAGGGACTGGAAAGCCATGTGATAATGCACTTAAGTTATCAATTTCTCATTTGCATTGGCAGTACCTTCAATGGCTATAATTACAAACAGCCTTCTATAAGATATTAAAAATAATATTTTTAATCTAACTTAGAGAGAGGAAGGGAGGAAGAGAGAGAGTTAAACATCAATGTGAGAGAGAAACATCATCGGTTGCCTCCAGCATGCACCTCGATTGGGGATCGAACCCACAACCTGGGCATGTGCCCTGACCAGGAATCAAACTCACCACCTTCTGGTGTATGGAATGATATTCCAACCAACTGAGCCACACTGGCCAGGGCAGAAATAAATTTTTATTATCAAGGCTGATGTCACAGGTAGAGATTTGCTTTTTAAACATTATTCCATTGCAGGAACAATATTTATTGCCAAGCACCCATCTGTTTTGCATTTTAGTACTAACTTTTTATCCTCACACTCATTTCACTGAGAAGTTTCCAGGGATGGTGTTGCAAGCAGTAGCAGCGGTGGTTATTTTGATAGAAGTATATTATATGCTAGGAAAGCTGAATTTATTTCAATTTCTCTTTTGCAAAACAATTATCAGTGCAATCCCCTCAGTTTCCAAGCAATTGTAAAAATAAACATTGTAAAAACTACCATTTTCTCTGTTATTGCTTTTTTCCTAACTTATTTTTTTTATTTGAGTAGCTAGTATACAATATTCTATTAGTTTGAGGTGTGCAACAGTGATTTGACATTTATATATATTAAGATGGAATCACCACACTAAATCTAGTCACCATCTGTTCACCATGCAAAGTTATCACAATTATTGACTATATATTCCCCTTCATCTTTTTCATCCATGCCCCAACTGCGTGCCCCATGCCTCCCCCCCC
>NW_006286303.1:2949718-2950493 GCF_000327345.1 Myotis davidii | reverse complement strand
AACTATCTGTTTGCTCTCTGTTTTAGACCTTTATTTGCTTATAATTTTTTTCACCATCCATCTCTTTATTTTCTGCAACCTGACTTCTGGTCTATTTCAACAACCTGCTCTCATTAAAGCTTTCTTTTTCATTCAGATCCTTCTAGTGTTAGGGCCCAACCCCAGCAGGTCCTGTAGCGACTGTGTCAAGCAGCAAGGATGGACCGGCTTCCTGCATTCTAGAACCCATCACCACCTTTGACATTTATGAACACACTCTCAAACTTGGGTGGCACTTAAAGCACATATTCCATGACAACACTCACTCAGAATCTGAGAGGAAAAGGCACCCACTGTAAATGAAGAGCTAGAGGGGGAAATGTACATGAAAGAATTTAGCTGTAAGTGCTCAGAGGCAGAGCTCAGTCATAAATGGAGCACAGTTAGGAAGAATTTTTATTTTAAATCCAAGAGCCTTAGAAGTCATCTAGGCCAATGCCTTCATTTTATAGATGAAATAATGAGGTATAGAAAATGTGTCAGTTAGGATGCCTTTGGTTACAAGTAATAGAAAACAGCAACTCAATTTGGCTTAAACAATAAGTAACTATACTACACTAGAGGCCAGGTGCACAAAATTCATGCATTCGGGGGGGCCCTTGTGGCCCATGGCCCCAAGGTCCCACTTGACTGGTTGTTCCAGAAGTCGTTCCAGAAGGTCATTCCACCATCCAATCTAATTAGCATATTAGTTCTTTATTATATAGGATTGTGATATACAGGAATATAAGATGCT
>NW_006286303.1:2931314-2948526 GCF_000327345.1 Myotis davidii | reverse complement strand
GCTGGTTGCTGGGGTTTTGTTTAGATTCTATGTTTGTTACATAGTTGCTTGCAGCTCAGAGACCTGCAGCGGCAGGCAGGCGAGGAACATTGGAGTCCTCCGTCACTGAAGCAAGCAAGCCTGGCTGTCAGTTAATTTGCATATCTCGCTGATTAGCCAATGGGAAGGGTAGCGGTCGTACGCCAATTACCATGTTTCTGTTTTATTAGATAGGATGATAGTGGTCCAGACACAGTAACCCCATTGCTTCTCTTCTCTGTGGCTCCTGTGGCCACTCCACCTTCCAAGTGTTAGTTTCAACTTCTGGATGTGAGCAAGTTGGCCTAGCAGATTCAGGATTTACATCAGAGTCCTGGCCATTGAGGGAGGAGGATAAGGGAAAGGGGAAAGTGTGTCTTTTGTTTGAGTCTCTTTTCAGAAGCAAAGAAATCTGACCAAGAAGATTCACTTGTTACCTCCCCATTTCTAAAGCAATCACTGGCAAGGGAAATGGGATTTCAAGACTGGTTCAGTTTAAGCTTGTGACTAAGCTTGGGGCAGAAGGAGGACTGAAGAGTCAAAGTTATTTAATAGACCATAATCAAAATGTTAGTTGTAGATCTAAGCCATATCTTGATTCTTACAGTTGTTTCACCACACTTCTCAGAATTTTACTTGCTTTTCCTGTTCATTAACAATGGATTCTACTCTTCTCTTTGCAAACTTCTCTGGGAAGTCACATGTTCTTTTTGTAATTATGTTAGGGATGTTGTGAGAATTAAATAAACCTATATATATAAAAGGCTAATATGCAAAGTGTCCCCTCAGGAGTTCAACCAGAACAGGAATTTGATCACTCACTATGACATGCACTGACCACCAGGGGGCGGTGCAGAACATGGCAGGAAACCAGCGGCAGCAGCGGGGCACTGAGGGAGTGAGAGAAGGAGGAGGCGGGGAGGCGGGGAACCTGATTGGCCCTGATCACCAGCCAGGCCTAGGGACCCTACCTGTGCATGAATTTTGTGCACTGGGCCTCTAGGTACTATATATAAAGTGATCAGAACAATGCCTGTTACACAATAAGTACTCTATAAGTGGTATTTTTATTAAGGGGCATCTACTGGTTTTAGCTGCCCAGCATTCCTTCCCCTTCTTTTGTCAAATGTTTCAGTTTTCCTTTGAAGAACTTCCCCTCCACCAAGCCATACAATCTTTTTTTTTAATTGATTTTTTACAGAAAGGAAGGGAGAGGGATAGAGAGTTAGAAACATTGATGAGAGAGAAACATTGATCAGCTGCCTCCTGCACACCCCTTATTGGGGAAATGCCTGCAACCAAGGTACATGCCCTTGACCGGAATCAAACCTGGGACCCTTCAGTCCACAGGCCAATGCTCTATCCACTGAGCCAAACCAATTAGGGCAAGCCATACAATCTTGTCACAATTCTCAGTCACTATGAATTGGTCCCAACCCCACTGAGCAAATGGTGGCACGAGGCCCAAATTGGGCCAATCTTACCTTTCCCCTGGAACATGAATCTTCAGGAGAATGACTCAGATAGAAAACAGTTAAAATTCAGTCTCTCTAGGGTAAGGCCTTGAGCAGGCTTTTCCCAAGTTTTTGCCCTAGACCCCTGAAACTGGTTGTTCTTTCCAAAATTGGATTAACAGTCCTTCCTTTGATTCCATTAGCTATCCAATCTCCTCTAATAAATTCCTTTTGCTGAAATTAGCCAAAATTGATTTGTGTTGTTTGTATAAACATTATATTGAACAAATAGGCCTTATCAAATTAAATCATGAAGTAACCTTACTTTTGTCTCTTTATATCTATTCAAAAGCCAACTTTTCTCTGGCCTCTGCATAGAAGTTAAAACAATGGCTTGCAAGTCAAACATTCAGGGCTGAAATTCTATCTTCACCTCCTGCTAGCAATGTTGCTTACTGTCTCTTTGCCTCAGTTTCCTTTCCTTTAAAATGGGGGAGTAACAACAACTACCTCAACTGGGTTACTGTAAAACTTAAATGATTTCCCAAATGTAAAATGCCTGGAAGTGTGCTTGGCACATAGTAAGTCCTAAAAAAATGTTAATATTGCTGATGACAATGGTAGTCCAATGAAGTATCTTTCTTCCTCACAACCCCTGACTGTCTTGTTTCCATACCTATGCTCACCCTGGCCCTCTCACCTTTTTAAATCCTTTAAAACATTATTTCAAGCACCACAACTTTCACATTGATCTACATTAACCCTATACTTTGTTTGTAGGAAGTATATAATCTATAGCAGCTCTATTAGTCTGGATTTACATTATTTTTAATTGTACCTATATGTAAATCATGACTACCCCAACCAAAAAATAAGTGTCCTGGAGGTCAAAAATTTTATTTCATATTCTTTTATGTTCTTCATAGTCCCTAGTCCAGAGTGAGGCTCAGCAAGTCCTTAGGAATTCACTTTTGAATGGCCCTCTGAACAGCTAAGTTATGTGCTGCTGAAGTTAGCAAATGGCCCATTTTTTTTTTTACTGTTGTATAAGCTTACAAAAGATAGGCTACAGAACTTTCAGTTTTCTTCCCACAGTGGATCATACACACTCATCATTCAATTTTACTAATCTACAAAAAAGTTGAAAACTTCAAGAGCTGAAAATTAATTCCAAATATGATAGGAAATTCCAAATGTATCCTTTAAGGTTGATATTTGAATCTATGGTGTTGAAAGGTTTTGTTTTGTATAAAAACTAAAGACAAAGCCCTAACGGGTTTGGCTCAGTGGATAGAATGTTGGCCTGCGGACTGAAAAGTCCCAGGTTCGATTCTGGTCAAGGGCATGTACCTTGGTTGCGGCACATTTCCAGTAGGAGGTGTGTAGGAGGCAGCTGATCGATGTTTCTCTCTCATCGATGTTTCTAACTCTCTATCCCTCTCCCTTCCTCTCTGTAAAAAATCAATAAAAACATGAAGATAAGGGGAACAGATACTCAGACACTTCCCCCCTTCTGATGCATTTTTTCCTCATAGAATTGTTGATGAAGGACAAAGTAGAAAAGGTTACTATTGTATCTTTTCATTGTCCTGTTTCTGAAAAAAATGTTCTTTTATTTTTGAAACTCTGCATAACATAAAGTACACCATCTTTGTTCTCTAATTTCTCTAAGCATGTGAAAAATATACACAGAAATAAAAACTGTTCCCATTAATGCCCAGAGCATACTATTGACATATATACAATAGCACTGTTTCATAGCTATGTGGACAGTTTTTTAATCATATGGAAAAGTCAACTGAGAAAGAGAAATGGAAAAAGCCTAGACTTTTTGTTGCTTATTGGATATGGTTATTCTGGTCAGAAAAAAAAAATGTGGGTTTTTTAAATGCTACCCACAATGAATTTTTCAACCAAACTAACTCTTCATTGCTTTTCTCTCTACAGAACATTCTAGGAGAGAAAGAAAAGGCAAGAGAGCAAGAGGAGAGGGGGGAAAAATCTACTTATCCTACTTGGGTTGTGCAAGACAGCCTGGTGCAACCATCTTCTGATTCTCCTCTTCATTCTGCAGTGCAGTGAGTTCTACCATGTTAACCATCACATCATTGGTGTGGCCGGGGAGCTGGGGAAGCACTGAAATGATCTTCTCTACCAAGTTGTCTCCATGATGTCCAACGGCTCCTGTTTAAACAGACAGAAAATATGAACTCACAAAATGGGAGGAAAAAGAAGCTGAATTAACATTTTAATGACATGATGGGTATCAATAAATACTGAATGTATAAATAATCAGCATATAGTCAGCCAGGTAAATGGTGTCATAGGATGATACTATATTGAAATTTGAGAGCCAAAGTTTACTGATGAAGATCATAAGAAGGGCTTGAAGACCTGACAAGGAATAGCAGATCTCCCCTTTTATAATCAGACTTATAAAAGTGACTTAAGACAGAGCCAGCATGAGTGCTTCTAAGGCAGTGGTTCTCAACCTTGGCTGCACATTAGAATCACCTGGGATTTTTTTTAAATCCTGATTTCTGGGCCTCATCATTAGTAACAAAGAAACAGAATTTCCGGAGGATGAGGCCCAGAAATCAGGATTTTCAAAAGATTCCCAGGTGATTCTAATGTGCAGCCAAGGTTGAGAACCACTGCTCTAGAGAGACTATAAACTCTGTGAGATCAGAGACTGTGTCCATCTAGTCCATCTTTGTATCCTCAACTTGACAAACAGTAGGAGGTCGATAAAATATATGCTGAACCAGTGAAAGTCCCAGAACCTTGGGGAGTGCTTATGAAGACCTGCACAACAATCCCGTTTACCTGTGAGATCCAGGGTTCTGTCCACAAAGACCAGGGAGGCCCTGCCCGTTGAAGTCTTCCTCCTGTTCTTGGCAGGAGCATAATTGGCCAGATCTGCAGCTATGATCCGACTGAAGGAGCCTACAGCAAAACATTCCTCCCGCACTCCTAAATGCTCGCACAGAGAACTGAGGCCCGACACCAGGCACCTGATCTGCAATAGCAGCTCAGGGGGCAGGGCGGTGGCATCCACCTCACCCAGGCTCCCCAGCCTCCTCTTGTCCGGTCGGACACTATTAAGAAGATGCACATCCTGGGGTAGCAGTGGGAAAAGGGAAGCAAAGGCCGGAGTCAAGGCAAGGCAGGGAGCAGCAGGGGCTAGCAACAACGGGATGTGCAGCACCTGGGCGGTGTAGTTCATGTTGCCCATCCACTCGCACAGCTTCTCCTCCAGTTGCTCAAATACTGGCTGCTGCCCCTCCAGCTCAGCCGCTGCGGCCGCGGGCACGTGATTAGCCGTGAGGTGCACAGCGTGGTCCACGGCAGTGACCACCACACAATACTGGAAGTGACTGCGGCAGATGATGTTCCGTAGAGTCTCCACAGTTCGGCCTTTCAGGAGGCCGCTCAGCACAAACACCGCCTTGGGCTGTTTAGCTCCGCCGCCCACTGCTTCGGGCTCGAACTCCCGCAGGTGGCACGCAGGACCGCCCACCGCCTCAAGGAGCTGGGTGGGTCCGCAACCCCAGTGCAGGCTCTCGGCGCAGGCGGCGTCCAGGTAGACCACGGCCCGTTTCGCTTTGGCCAGCACCTGCTCCCAACCCTGCTGGGTAAAGGACTGTACGCCCGGGGCGCTCATCGTTGGGGATTCGCACTCTCAGGGACTAAAACTTTCCTCAGAACTCACAGCTTCCGGGAATTGGGCTCTTTGAGACTTTGACAGTCAACTCGGTACACGCGGGGCCGTGTCCTACTCGTCCAGAGGCTGCGCACGGTGATGACGTCGCGGGGCGTGATTGGCAGGACCGGACACCCGCTCCTGTAAGAAGTTGGGCGGGGCTCCGGGGCTCAGAGATTCCTGGAAAGTTGAGGGAGAGGGGGAAGCTGCCTAGGAATAGATGAACTACGTTCTTTCATCTCCCTATCTGATCAGATAACCTTTCCCGGCCCCTGAGGATACAAAGTTTGATACTTCCTTAGAGATGAGCACGTCTCTTTAAAAGTACAGCCCCTTTCTCCACCTTAACTCAAAGTAGCCGCCCTGCTGGAGTGGCTCAGTGGGTGAGCTGCAACCTATGAACCTGGAGGTTCCAGGTTGGATTACCTGTCAGGGCACATGCCCAGGTTGAGGGCTTGATCCCCAGTGTGGGGCGTACAGGAGGCAGCTGATTCTCCCTCATCGTTGATGTTTCTGTCTCTTCCTCTTCCTTCCTCGCTGAAATCAATAAAAATATTTTTTTAAATAAATGAATGAATAAACTGAGAGCAGCCTGAGCTAAAACAACTAACTGAACATTGTTGCACACAGGCCTCATAAACAATCTCCTGGTCTCATTTTCGCTTTCTCCATCTCTCCTCCCTCATCGCATTGTCAATAAGTCTTAGTCTGCTTCAAAAATTTGAAAATCCAACCCCTTCTCATCCTTACTTTTAAAGAGATGTGCTCATCTCTAAGGAAGTATCAATGTATCCTCACCTTCCAAATGAGGATATTCCTAAGTCACCACCACTACTATCATCATCCTATCTTCCTTCTCAGTCCTCCAATACAAAACATACAGTTGATATCTCTGATAAGTGCTTGCCATATCATGGGGTGAGGTTTTTTTAAAATATTTTATTGATTTCAGAGAGGAAGGGAGAGGGAGAGATAGATAAAAACATCAATAATGAGAGAGAATCATTGAGCAGCTGCCTCCTGCATGGCCCCTACTGGGGATTGAGCCCAAGACCTGGGCTTATGACCTGGACTGGAATCAAAACTGAGACCCTTCACTCTACAGGCAATGCTCTATCCACTGAGCAAAACTGGCTAGGACTTGGGATGAGTTTTAACATACTTGTTTTCGTTAACGTATCTATTCTGCTACAATGTAATAGGTGTTCAATAAATGTTTGTAAAATAATGTTCAATTCATAACCATAGAATAAATAATATAGCCAACCAACTTTTAATAGACTTGTACAATATTCCAGACACTGTGTTGGACATTGGGGATATAAAAAGAAGTAAGCCATGGTGCCTCTCCATCTCTGCCTTCTATCCTAGATCTTTTTGTGACAGGATAGTAAGAAGCTAAGAAAATTCCTGGGCAAGTGGAATAGGGAAACTGAGACAAGAAAATTAAACAAGGATAAACAATTTGAACAACTTAAAGCTAGCTTGTGAATCACAAGAATTAATCTTCCCCAATCATGGACACTCGAAAGCAAATGGTTTATACCTCCCCTCGCTAACCAGAGAATATATAGCTTAAATCACCCTGGTCTGGGAAATACAGTGGGGCCTTGACTTATGAGTTTTTCAAGATACGAGCTGTCGCTCAGCCGATTTTTTGCTTTGAGTTGTGAGCTAAAATTCGGGTTACGAGCCAGCTTCAGATACCCCACCGCTAGTTGACGCAGCGAACTTCACAGTGAACGCCACAACATCAGCCCAGCATCACGTGTCTCATTCCTTCACTTTTTTATTTGACATACGAGTAATTTGAGTTACGAGCTCCATCACGGAACGAATTAAAATCGTAAGTCAAGGCCCCACTGTAGAGAACAGAGACTCAATTAATGCCAATTGTGCCAGCTAAACCCAAGGACAAATGAAGTTAGAGGAACAAATAACAGAAGCCCCATTAAAGCCAGACAGACCCACTATAAAAGTAAAGCAGATTAAAGAATGATCCCAAACTCTGCTATCCCCTCATTTTGATGCATTAGCACATTAAAAATGCACTTGGAAAGCTGGTGAATATTCTGCTGAAATCCTCCCCTAAGATTCTTGCCCTTGGCGGGTGGGGGGTGGGGGTGCGGAGTGCGGAGGGAAGGAGGAGAGACACCCTTGCCTTCAAAAGCACCTGAATTAAAAGAATTCATACACAGAAGCATGGAACAGATTGGGAAATCTCAGAGGGAAGGCTGGGGAGGATGGGTGGGTGGGAAGAGATCAACCAAAAAACTTGCATGCGTATATGCATAACTCATGGACACAGACAATAGGGCAGCTAAGGCCTGGGGTTGGGGGAGTGGGGTGGGAGAGTGGGGTGAGGGCATGGTTAGATGAGGTCAATGGCGGGTGGGGGGGGCATATGTAATACTTTCAACAATAAAGATTTTTTTTAAAAAAAGAACTCAAACACGTAAAGCAAGCAAGTGCAATAAAATGTTGCAAAAGTGATGAATTTTTTTTAATGCCTAAAATTTGCAAAGTGGGGAAAATAAATTCTGACTGGGTGAAGTAAAAAAGGGAAGTGGTCAGAAGTTTCATATAGAAAATGAGTTTTTAGTTGCCTTCAAAGAAAACCAGGTGTTCACCAGGTGGAGAGGAGCATTCCTGGCAGTCCAGGAAGAAAATGCAGCATGAACAAAGCTAGTCATGAAACCATACAACATGTTCTTTGCAACTACAAATAGTTCAGTACAGCTGGAGTGTATTGTATAGAGACACTCAAGAAGAAATAGGAGCTAGGAACTAGAAAAGAAACTAGATTAGGGTGAGTCTTATTTTTTATTCTAAATAGTAGGAGCCAAGAGGGAACTACTAAAGTATTTTTAGGAGTGGAAATAATTTGTTCACATTTGGACTGCAGAAAAAAATTTAGTAAAGACATGGACAATTATTTGAATGCAGTAAGATTTTGAGCTGAGTGCAGTTAGGAACAGTAACAGCAACCGCTCAGGCTAGAGTAGATAAGTACAGGTGATGTAGTAGGATAGTAAGAAGTTAGGAAAATCCCTGTGCACGTGGAATGAAGAAACTGAGACAAGAAAATTAAACAAGGCCGAACAGTTTGGGCAACTTACAGCCAGCTTGTGAACTGCAAGACCTTATCTTCCCTAACCAAGGACACTTGAAAGCAAATGGCTTATACCCTCCTCCCTAACCAGAAAATACATAGCTTATAGTATCCTGGGCTGGGAAAATAGAGAACAAAGACCCAATGAATACCATTTGTGCCAGCTATACCCAAGGACAGATAAAGTTGGGGTACAAATAAGAAATACTCGACTAAAGCCAGACAGACCTACGATAAAACTAAAACAGACCAAAGAATAATCCAAAACTCCCCTATACACTCATTTTGATGCATCGACTTATAAAAAATGCACCTGGAAAGCTGATGAATATTCTATTAAAATCCTTCTGTAAGGTTCTCACCTGCAGAAGAAGAAGAAAAAAAAAAAGAAGAAAAAGTTCTCAGGACAAAGACTCAATGTGGGCTCACTCTAGAGTACACCCATGCCCCTTCCCAAGCATGAACTTTTTTTTCTAAGGGTCCCCATGAGATCTGCAACCAGGGGAACAGTGGGCAGCTGCAGTTCGACCCGGTCTCACCCCAGATCCTATCAAGGCCCCCTTTTCTCTGACTTCGCAGTGAGCTAGTCACAGCCCTTTGTTGGCTCGCTTCTTTCTATAACATTTCTAGAGAGCCAGAGCAGAGCACCGCCTGGGCTCTCCGCAGCTGTTTCTCACACCCTAATTTCTTCCTTTGTTTCGCTGCCCTCAGCATTCATAAACATACCTCCAAACCCCTCTGGACTCCTGCTGTGAAATCTTTCCTACACAAAGTCAAGAACCCAAGCACTCCAGGCAGGCCTGAGGCAGACCTGCTCAGGGCAGGTCCTTGTCTGGTAACAGTCATAGACATTTAGGGGTGTCTAAGAAATGTTAAGGAGACAGGGCCAGAAAGCCTGGTGACTGGATTGACATAGCGAGTGAAGCAGAGGAAACAATTCAGATTAATGCCCACTTAAGTGGTCGTCACTGAGATTTGGAAAATCAAAAGAGAAGCAGTTTGGGGAATAAATGTACTGAGTTTGGTTGGGACGTGTTTTTGTTTGTCTGATGTTTTAATTGTAACAAAATACATGTAACATAAAATTTACCATCGTAACCAGTTTTAAGTGTACAGTTCAGTAGTGTTAAGCATTTTCACATTGCTCTGTGCACAATCTCCAGAGCTTTTACATTCTATACAGTCTATCCATTAAACAACAATTCCCCATGTCCCCCTCCCCTGCCCCTGCAACCATCATCCTATTTTGTGGTTCTAAGAAGTGAAATCTATTTACCTCAAAAATGGAATCATACAATATTTTTCTTTCTGTGACTGGCTTATTTCGCTTAGCATAATATCCTCAACGTTCATCTGTATTATGTGTCAGAATTTTCTTCCTTCCATTTCTTGTTCTCAGATGTTATGGCAGAGTAAATTAATTCCTGCTAAAATGACATGCTTGAGATAATAAGATTTACCTTATTTAAATGTGACTTGTATTTCACTAAAAATATCCAGCAATTATTTCCCATGCCTCATAAAATCAAGCATATCTCCCTTTACCTTATTTCTAAGTCCTGCATATGAATGATCAATTTAAGAATTTACTAAGCACTTTCCATGTGGTTGACATTATAAGAGAGGATCAGCTGACTACAGAAAAACACACAAACCAAACTGTTCTCAACATTAAAGAATGTGCAGGCCCTAACCGGCTTGACTCAGTGGATAGAGCATCAGCCTGTGGACTGAAGGGTCCCAGATTCTATTCTGGCCAAGGGCACATGCCTGGGTTGAGGGCTCGATCCCCAGTAGGGGGTGTAAGGAGGCAGCCAATCAATGATTCTCTCTCATCACCGATGTTTCTGTCTTTCTCTCCTCCCTTCCTCTCTGAAGTCAATAAAGAAATATATATTTTTTTAAAAAAGAATGTGCAGGTTATATAACAGTTAGATGTAGTAGATGATTTAATTTTCCAAAAACAACTGGCAATGTAAAATTTAGTGTTAAAATACATAAGAATATAGAGGAAGATGGATAATTGGGGCTTACTTGCTCATGGAATATCTAGAGAGAAAGAAAACCTCTGCACATGTGCAGTTATTCAGGTTGTTCAAAGGACAAAAGGCAGTAACCAATAACGCACCACCTGCTTGCCACTAACTTGTTAAATGCTTTGACATTTGAAGCCTCCTTTTAGCTTTGTTATCCTCCCAAGAAGTGGGTGTAAAATTTATTTTAATAGATTGATTTACTGACGAGGAAACTGAAGAACACGGAGATTTAAGCAACATATTTAAAGTTGGCAGGAAATAGCACAGTTGGGCCTAAATGACATTCATTTAAATCACATTTATGAGTACTTGCTATCTACTAGATACTGAGCAAAGTTCTTTTATTTGATCTTTAACTCTTGTCATCATTTTAATTATCTAGTAAGCATTTCCTTTCAGTAATTCTCAGAGCTAGCTATATTAAAACTGACGCTGTGTTGTTATTGTTTTGCCAAGAGCCAACAGATCACAAAAAATAATGAAAGGGAAAACAAATGTAATCAGAATATATGGAGTATTGTAGTTTGATAAGGTCTCAATTTTATTCATCTTCAAGCTATCTGTCTTTGAAGTCTCCCTCAATGAGTAAGGAGAAAAAGACACTTTTAACTAAGGAAGTGTATCCAGACAAGGAACTCAACTCGAAAGCAAGCAGGAAGAGGACTTTTAAGACTGGCTATTAGTGATTTATGGGCTTCCCTGCTTGTGGGAATCTTCCTTTCAAAGCTTAACTCAAATGCTACCTCCATGAAGGCAATTCTGATGCATCAGTTATTATTTAGTAATTCTTCAGTTTAACTAATGCCTTGAAAGACAAGTTCATTTTAGACAGCTGAAAGGAAAAAGAGGCTCTTCAGCAAAAAACAATTGTTCTATGAAACCACCAAAGTTCATTATATGCTCATGGAGTCTATATATATATAAAAGGCTAAGTGACTGACCATCTGTCTGTCTGACAGTCTGACCGACTGGCCAGTACATCTGATGCACACTGGCAATTTAAAAATAAATGTTGACTCGCACATAGGCAATACATATAATACTCTCGTTGGTGCCAATGAGTGTGATTCTATCTGTCATTGTTCGTGAATTTGGTTGACACTTCCATTATAGAGAAAGGGCGAATAGCGATATTAAAATATTTCTTCTAATTAATTTCCTTTCAGTGTGCACAAATCCGTGCACTGGGCCACTAGTGATAAATAAACAGAACTATAAGTGATTGCCTTATGATACTCCCAAGCAGAATGTAAGACCTTCACTCCATTACTGTCAGTAAAGGGCAGGATATTGTACACTTAGGTTTATCGGCTGTCTCCTCATTAGAATGAAGGCTCACTAGAGGACTTTGTTTTCCTCACTGCTGAATCTACATAGCAAAGAATAGTTCCTGGCACTTGGTAGACCCTACATAAATATTTATTGAATAAATTAAAAAATGGGAGGAGATAAAGTGGAATTTAAGAAAGATTTCACAAAGTTGATTATATCTCAGCAGATTTCAGAAGGATACAGGGATTATCCTAAACAGGTAAGGGAGACTGGGAATAGCAGATAAAAGAGAGTTCAAAAGTAAGGGGGATTAAAACTGCATGAATTATTTAAATTAGACAAAATAGTGTTGTATTGTTAGGATGTAAACACTTTGTGATTTTTTTATAGCATATACACCTTTTCTCGTGTAGGAGAACTAATTGTTTACCACCTTTTCCAAATAGAGAGTTCTTTAAGGATGGGGATTATGTTTTAGTTATATCTTTATTTTCGAATTTCTTAAACAGCAGGTATTCAGTAACTGTTAAATAAACGGAAAATGGTATTTATTGGTTCAAGCATACGGAAACATATTGATTGATTATTAAAACTAAAACGGATTTCTTTCTGTTGAAAAGTGTATTGTTTGAAAACTTTAGAACAGAAAGGGATTTAGAGATCATCTAATTCAGTTTTCCCACTTTATAGATGAGAAAACAAGCATAGAAATGTTGATTACTTGAGGTCAGCAACTAGGTAGTTACAATTAAGAACTAGAACACCGTTTTAACCAATGATGTATTATTTTCTTGAAAGCTGTGCTCTCAAAAGTGGCCTGAAAATTCGACATTATCTACTAAAACAAAAACTGCACATACTTTATGATCTCTCTTGGAGAAAGACTTGTATAAATCTGCAAGAAGTCATTGACAAGGCTCTTCATTGTAGGTTTTTTTGTGTGTTAAAGTGAAAAGTTGAAATCAATCCAAATGACTATCAACAGAGATATAGCCATATTTACTTTATGAAAGCCATGCAATGGAATATTATGAAACACTTAAAAATGGACATAGTCTGATATATATGTACTAACATGAAAGGATCTTGAAGACATTGCTGAGTTATTTTTTTTTTGTTTTTTTTAAAGCAATTCACAGGGAGATACATTCTGTGCTGTACCCTTTAAGCCTGGGGTTCTCCCAATAAAAATTCAATTCAGCTGAAGTAAATGTGTGAAAAATTTCAGGATGATTCACAGCAAACAAGTCCTTCGGAAAGGACTACTGGATGAGGGGTTTTCGACCTTAACTGTAATGTTTTGTTTTAACAAGGAGAATACATTATTCACATATATATTAGTTTTGCTTTTGTTTGCTGTTAAAAATTTTTCAAGAAATTAGACATGAATTATGATTTCTTATTTAATAAGAAACGGGGCTGAGAGGTAATTATTCTGTATAAAGGCTGCTACAACATATGAATAAAATAAGGGCTTTGGGAAGATTAAAAAAACAGATGAGAAGCTTGAGAAGAGAGAGCCTCAAGGGCAGAATGGGACAATGGATTACTTGCAGGCAAAGCAATGTGGGTTATCAGAGGAAGGACTGGAGGAGGGGGAATCCTGGTCTACGCAGGAAGCCACGTTAGAAACCAGAGTTAAAAAGGCAAAGTGGGATTCCACAGGGGCGGGGCTAAGTGGTGCGCACGCGCAACTCGGCCCAGGTGGGCCGCCGCCGCGGCGGAAGAAAGCCACCTACGGACGCCGCGCCGCTGGGCTGCTGCTGCTGCGCATGCGCAGGCAGTCCGGGCCCGAGTCTCCTTTGCGGCCTCCGGCGCCGCGGCCGCATCCCGTGGATTTGAGTCTCGCGCTTTCTTCCTTCGCTCGCTGGCGGGTTCGCGCCTCTTCCACGTCCTCCGGCAGCGAGGCTGGGGAAGGGGTTGGAGGGGGCTGTTGCCCGCTGCCTTTAAGGTGTGCTCGGCGCGGCCATGTCGGCCGGCGAGGTCGAGCGTCTAGTGTCGGAGCTGAGCGGCGGGACCGGAGGGGATGAGGAGGAAGAGTGGCTGTATGGCGGTACGGAACTTCCTGTCCTTGCTCCCTCTCCCGGATTCTCTCGGGCCTCCCCTCCTGGCGCGCAAACGGTCGTCCTCTGTGGTCCGGAACCTGGTCCGGCCTAAGGCAGGCCGGGCGCGGTGTGCGTGCTCCCCACCGCCTCGGCCTCCTCTCGCCCAGCCCACACCCCCAAACAAGCTCGCCGGCGGGGCCGGGCCCCAGACCCTCGCCCTTCGTCCCGGCCCGGCCACCTCGCCTCCGCGCTTTTTATTGTTTACTGTTTAAAATTGATCTGAGCAATGCTGGTGCGTCTCTTCCAGCCCCTTCCTGTCCCTTTAAGCAGCAGTTGCTCTGCAGAAGCTCAATAAAGTCGATGCTGTGAAACTAACGTCTTGTTTCTTGGTGGTCAGTTGGTTTGGAATGCACCTTGTCTGAAAGTCGTGCTTTAAAAATAATTCAGAGAGAAAGAAAGAGATGGAGTACATTATGGCCCGTAAAGGAAACCCCGAATGTCTCCTGATGCATTAAGGTGAAGAGTTTTCTTCTTTAAGAGGCTGATCTTCAGCCCGCATCATGGCAGCAACATGCCCCTTGGGCTTACGGTTTTCAGTCTCATGTATTCATTTCTCTCGAAATAAATTTAATACACCTTGCACTTCCGTTTTGAAGGGGACTTGTTTGGACATTTGGTTTTTAACTTTTATTAAGTCGCAGTCCCTTCTCGTGGGTTACAGATACTAGATTTTGAAAATTAACATTTGCTCCTTGCCAGCAATGTATATCCTTGATTGTCTTTAGGATGATACAGTGAAAGTATAGGCTTCGGCACCATGATGATGTGACTTGCACAAACTTGGATTTTGATAAACTTGTAAAATAAAATAATTTGTCTTTGGTGGCAAGATTTAGCAGTAGAAATATTCTTTGATATGTAAATGTGTAAGGTTTATTTTTTACGAAGACCTAGAAGTCTTTAATACCATTTTAAGTTTATTTTATGGGAGTAAAGTCTGATTTTATTTTTTCATAAAAAGACATATCTTGTTAAGTCATTACAAGGTGATCTAACTTTGGATGTGCTTATAGGCCCATGGGACGTGCATGTGCACAGTGATTTGGCAAAGGACCTAGGTTAGTGCTTGTGATGATCACTTCAGATTTTCATACTATTAGTTTCTTTAAGAGTAGTTTGTGTGTTAATTTTATTTATTTATTTATGTATTTTTTTTTGGTAGATGAAAATGAAGTTGAAAGGCCAGAAGAAGAAAATACCAGGTTAGTGAGATTTCTTGTTGATACTTAACACAGATCCTGTGATACAGTGGTTCTATCAACAAATTGTTAAAATTATTTCATTATAATCGTGGGTTTGATTACACTTTGACTAAAGGTTGGAAGACATCGAATCTTTGGGAGTTTATTCCTATTTCAGGACCTAATCTTATTTATATCAGCCTCTTTATTTGCTAGTAGCTGAAGGGACAAAGATTTTGAAGTAAGGGTTTAAATACTTTTCATTGTTAAGTAACTTTTTATTCTTAAGTGGAGTATACAGTATATCCATTAAGAAAAAAACTTTAAAAATTTTTTAAAAATACATAATCTTAAATTACAGTGAATATTTATGATGGTGTAATGCACTTTGATTATAATTCTAGCATTTTGTATTTAAATGCAAAGTAGAATTAATAAACTTGTCACAAGATTAGTTCCCTTTTTTAGGTGACTAGAAAAGTATGAGTATTGTTCATAGAACATGTCCAGGGAGCCAGAAACTGAAATCTGAATTTCAAAGCAGCTTATGCATGCAAGTTAATGGATATGCTGACATTACTCTGACCAGAGGCCTTAGTGTTCTACAATGGGGAAGGGGTGGTTAAAAACAAACGGCTTTTAGAGAATATTTGGTTTTAATAAGTGGGGGAAATAGTACTTCACACCCACCAGGATGGCTGTAATGAAGACAGCAACAGGTGTTGGTGAGGATATGGAGAAATTGGAACCCTCATACACTGATGGGATTGTAAAATGGTGCAGCTACTTTGGGAAACAGACTGGCAGTTTTTTAAAAGATTAAACACAGAGTCACGATATGATTTAGGATTACCAATCTTTGTTAAGAGAAGTGGAAGCTTACATCTACGCAAAAAATTGTACTATAGATTCTCACTTAACATGTCGATAGGTTCTGCAGATTTAAGTGAAACTACCTTTAACGAGTCCAATTCTGCCATACGCTAATTGGTGTAAGCAAAGTTATGTTCCTAAGCATCTCATCAATGTTACAACAAAACTGTTCAGTGAAAGGTTGTTATTCGGGCACCTTCTGTACATGAGTATTCATAATGTTATTCATAGTAGCCAAAAAATGGAAATAACCAGTGTCCATCAAATAATGGGTAGATAAATGTGGCATATTTATACAGTGGAATACTATTTGACAGTAAAAGGAAATGAAGTATTCGTGTGTTATAACATTGGTGAATCTTGAAAACATGCTAAGTGAAAGAAGCCAGTCTCAAAGGACTGCATATTGTATAATTTTATTTATATTAAATGGACAGAATATGTAAATTCATAGGGATACCAAGTAGTTAGTGTTGCCCAGATTGAATACAGGGCAAAATGGGAGTGACTAATATATATAAGATTTTGGGGGGGAGGGGGTGATGAAAATGTTCTAGGATTAGATAGTTGTTATTGTTGCACTGCTGTGTAAACATACTAAAAACCATTGAGTTGCACATTTGAAATGAGTGGATAATGTGGTGTATGCATTATATCTCAAAGCTGTTACTTGAATACAAGTGAGTGGAGAGACAAAGTGAGGAGTATAAATAGAAATAGCTTTGGGGGTGCTGAAATTAGTCTATTCTTCCTCACTTAAAACTATCCCTTATATCGGGAGATACTAAAAAAAAAACACTCATTGCTATATTTAAAATTTTATCATCTGGCTTTTAAATGTATGTATTCAACCCAGTTTCTAATGCTAATCTTAACCGAAAAGTAAGGATTTGTGTAATTTATAATTTGGAAAGTAATTAAATATTTCCTTATACTCTGTTTTTCAGTTAGTTAAGAAATTAATTCATAGACCTTTTTGTGAGCTAATTTTTATTTCATTCATTTTGTTAATATCCGTTTTTGGCTATAATTTTTTTTTAAATTAAATCTTTATAGTTCAGATTATTACAGTTGTTCCTCTTTTTTCCCCCCATAGCTCCCCTCCACCCAGTTCCCACCCCACCCTCTGCCCTTACCCCCACCCCCACACTGTGGTCATCTGTAGGTGTATGATTTTTGTCCAGTCTCTTCCTGCACTCCCACATCCCTCCCCGCCCCAGAATAGTCAGTCCGCTCCCTTTTTATGCCCGATTCTATTATATTCACCAGTTTATTCTGTTCATCCGATTATTTATTCTCTTGATTTTTAGATTCACTTGTTGATAGATGTGTATTTGTTGTTCATAATTTGTATCTTTACCTTCTTCTTCCTCTTCTTAAAGGATACCTTTCAGCATTTCATATAATACTGGTTTGGTGGTGATGAACTCCTTTAGCTTTTCCTGATCTATGAAGCTC